>NC_135353.1:162004364-162371086 GCF_023851605.1 Tamandua tetradactyla | reverse complement strand
GCTTAGGACACAACAGACGCTTTCAGCAAATGACCTCTTCGTTACTGCACAGTCCAGAAGGGCAAATAACCCCGTTGTTACTTACGCATCAAAAGGAATCCAAAAGAGTAAGGGAAGAAGTCCCATCATGGCTGGTCTCCTGGGTGACCGAAAACTAGTCTGGGTCAGGGCTGATGGATGGCCCGCTGGGAACCGGAGAAGAGAGACAGATCTAGATGGAGTGTGGTTTTTATCCACCTCAGGGGGAGGGGGCCTCGCCTCTGAGAACCCCTGCCTTGATTAGCATCTGGGGCTGCTTGGTCTGGTCGAGCCTTTTTATTCAACTTAAAACTTCCCCCCGGGTTGTGGAATGGAAGCAAACTAATAAATACCATCGCACACTTTCTAGAGGGATGGGGGACAGTGGCAGGTGAGGGCTGGGAGATGGCCACTGAGCATCTCTGTGACTTCCCCAGTACCTTCCTACCATGATATCGATTCTATTTTCATTTTCATCTTTTATGGTTACTGGTTGTGTGAGAAAAGCTGTGAAGGCTTATTGTATTTGAGAAAATAGCTCATTTTATGAGTTTGCAGATAGACACCAGACCATATGCAATAATAACCCAAGCATGCATCATGCTTTCTGAAATCGGAATCGACTGGTCTAAAATTGGCCCACACTTTATTGCCTGGAAGCCAGGCGTGTGAGTTCAGCTTTTCTGGAAAGGCAAACTCTCCAGTCACAAGGAGCCTTGCTTAGCTCACTACTGGAAGTCATTTTTGTTTAATCTCATCCTCCATTTCTGAGCAAACATTTTGAGGGTAACAAAGGCAGTAAGGTGGGGTCTTTGAGCTCACTGTCACAAAGGTTTTTGGTTAGGATACAAAGTCACAGGCTGTGCTCTCTGATGCCACGGGGATCCCCTCTGACAGGGCACATCAAGCCCTGAATCAGTTTAAGGACTAGTTGTTAGAGGTCAATTTAGGAACGGCTGCCCAAGTCTATGACTTCTGAAAGACATTCCTTCTTACAAGGTTTTTCAAAGTCGATATGTTATGAGAGATGTGATAAAGAGAGGGAAACCGAAGGTCTGGGGGGCGGGGGGGGGGGGGGGATAAAGAAAAAGAAAATTATATATATACATCTTTATGAGAATATCACCTTCACTCACCCTATCCCCACTGGAGTTTCCTCCCATTCAAAATGTGTAAGGTGAAATGAAACATATCCCATTCCGAAGTCTATTCTTTTGGCCAGGGACAGGAAAACTCTTTCTGTAAAGGATCAGATGGTAAATATTTTAGGCTTTGGAGGTCCAGAGACCAAATCAAGGATATTATGTACGTACGTAATTTCCACAACTTTTCTTAATGGATGAAATTCAAAATATAATACTATTCATTGAGTGCAGGTTTTTTTGTGTGTAATATAAATCTAATATTGAGAAGAATGGACTTCTTTTGGGGGGCAATAACATTTTGCTTAATTGGAGTTTATTTAAAGTCAGTGTTCTTTATCATCAAATAAACAAACAATGTTCATCTATAAAATTTATTCCTCTTGGGCAAACTGATGACAGGCCGGATTTGGCCCACACGCCACAATTTGCTGACCCTGGTTCTTGGCTTAACCTTCTGAGGCCCTCTCCGTGAGGATTTTTAAAAATACAACTCAGTTATCAGACCAAATCTGGAAAATTAAATTTCCCTGCCTCACAAATACTAATCATCCATTCAGTTGCTCATTCAAAGAACATTTCCCCAGCTTATGTGCAGATGTTGGGTGAGGGACAGTGACACCCAGGAGAAAGATGCCCTCTCTGTAATCACAGCCTAGTGGGGACACTCACACTCTTCTGTGCTATGTGCTAGATCAGAAATGTGCTGGACAAAGATGAAGCAATACTCAAGTTATTTAAGCACATCATAGATTATATAACCATAGATGAGTTTGAACAATCTTAAATCAAGTACAAATTTGTGGTAAAGTTAAAAAGAAAAAAAAAAGGATATACTAAAGTTTTCTAAGTAAAAGGAAAAAATGTCCTATTTTCTCCCCCTAATTTTCCCCAAATCCCATTCTCCAAAGCTATCTGGGGTTGACATTTTGGTGCGTATCCTCTCAAATTGTCTCCATTCCCCCCAACCCCCATGCACACAAACACACAAAGACACACTGCATCTTTTTCTGGCTTAGGTTATATTTAAGCCATTTTATAAATGACTTTTCGTCCCAATTTCAGTTTTGAAATTTTAAGACTCAGTCAATAAATGATTTGGCAACAGTTAAGAAATCACTAGTTCCCCTCTTCTCACATAAACATCTGCAAACCACTTACTAGGTTCTGCTGACGGTAAAGAGGCCAGTTTCAGGAAGTCAGCCTGCTTCTTTACTCTGAGTGCGCCTACTGAATGGAGGGTGCCAACTCTACAATGCAGCAAGTTATGCCATGAGAAATTAGAAAGGACCTCAACAGAAAAGTGGTAAGCCACTTCTACTCTTTTAACAAGGCTTCGCAACAGACTCCGATTTCTGACACAGTAATATAGCTTGATAGCAAATGATGTTAACAAAGGAAGTAACAAATGGGCATACAAGCATAAACAGGTTAAGTATTGCAACAGCTTTGAATTAGACAAAGTGGCTTGGTATATGCTCTCTAATTTGCGTGTCTGTTAGTACAGACTCATCAGGACATACATCTTGAAAAATCAAATGCCATAATGGTCCCATTAATTGAACAGGAAAACAAGAAAACGCCAAATTAAAAATTTAACTGGAATATTACTTTCTGACCCTACCGGAGACAATGTTCTCTTTTAGAACAAAAGGGTTGGAGGTGAAGGGGGAGAGCAAGTGTTTTTACTTTGCTGCTTCTATAGAAAAGGACAGGCTCTCTGCCTTCTGCTCCACAGGCCAGTTGCTGGTGGTGAAGGGGGAAGCCTGAGCTTAACATACAGCTAGAAGCTTAAAGATCAGTCATCTATTGCTACTTGTCTCCTTCAGAGTTTTTAAGTAACATGCTACTATTTCTATAACTATTATTCTGTAGTATCAAGATATAGCAGTTTTTCTTGTCATGAACTGTCTTACTGGAAAATAAACAGACTTTACAATTGTTTTTAAATGATGTATTTTCTAGGAAATTCAATGTGGTTTAAGAGAGCAATTGAAAAATATGACTTCCAAAGAATTTCATCCAAAATTTACCTTATTTTTTTTCCACACCCATTAAGTACTTATTAAGGTTTGTGTAGTTATTTTTTTACAATCATTTCATGTTTATTTAAATTCTTGATGTTACATTTTTACAGTCATTTAATGCCCATTATATATCCTGAAGGTAAATTAATTTTGCACTAAAATTTAATGATGCTTTACAAAACGACTGCAATGGCCCTACTGCAATTGTGGCTGAAATTGTCCAATTGCTCCTTAGTATTTGTAAACTGCTGCAATGGCCACTATAACTCTATTATAAGAAAGTGGAAATAGAATAATAAAATCAAACTAAACTTGGAATCATGCCCCACCTCCCTCCCATTGGTGGCAGGTGGAGGCCAAAGACCTAGGAAACTCCTCATCTGAGAGTAGAGGTTCTTAGCCTTGGCTACATCTTAGAAACACAGCAGGGAGTTTTAAAAAGTCCTGCTGCCATGTGACTATGTGCTTATGAAAACCTTGTGTCTATTGCTTCTTTTATCCAAGGTATGGACAGATGAGTAAAGAAAATATGGATAAAGGACAGACCACAGTGGCTCAGCAGGCAGAGTTCTCACCTGCCATGCTGGAGACGCAGGTTCGATTCTCAGTGCCTGCCCATACAGAAAAAAAAAAAATATATATATATATATATATATATATTTATCCATATATATCTATGGATATATAAAAGTGTCTTACGCATCTGTGGAGCTGCACAAGTGCACATTCCAAGGGCAGGCCATGAGTCAGTAACTCTGATGAAGGCCCTTGATGAATTCCCCAGGAGAGACTGTCTGACTGAAGTCGACAGTCATATCCATATATATATGGATAAAAAATAAGTAAATGGGGCATAAGGGGTAAAATAAATTGGGTAGATGGAAATACTAGTGCTCAATGAGAGGGAGGTGTAAGTGGTATGGTATGTATGAGTTTTTCTTTTTATTTCTTTTTCTGGAGTGATGCAGATGTTCTAAAAATAATCATGGTGGTGAATGCACAACTATGTTATGATTTTGTGAGCCATTGATTGTATACCATGTATGGAATGTATGTGTGTGAAGATTTATCAATAAAAATATTAAAAAAAAAAAAAAAAAGTCCTGCTGCCCAGGCTGGATCCCAGGCCAACGAAATCAGACTCACTGGAGATAGGTCCAGGCATTAGTAACTTTTAAAATTACCAAGTACCTGTGATGTACAGCCAAAGCTGAAAACCACTGCCTTAGAGTAACAGATAAACCATTATTTCTGACCTTTCAATAAAGAGCACAGTCATTTCTTAGGGAATGGGGAGGCTCTGGGAAGACCTGAAGCTTACTCATTAGCCCCTTGGTTTGATTTCAAAAAGGAAAATAAAAGTTCCAAATATATTTTATCTGAAACAAAATGGAAGCTGTGGATGAAGTTCATTTTCCTGCTTTGATCCTTCAGAGAATAAACCTGAAACTGCCCAGCGCTCAGAAGAGAGCAGGCAGTCTCATGGAACACCCCAGAGTTACAGAGTTCTAGGGTATCTTATAAGGGAGGATCTCATCACCCACGTTTAGTCTTTGCAACTCAGTTGGGTATTATTTCACAGTATGTCTCAGTGTTATCCCCAGGGTCCATCAAAAGGAACATCACTCCAGTGGAATGTCTTCTGAGCTCACCCGAGTTATTAAATGGAGTTGAGGGATTTGTTGCTTTTAACTTGTAGACCTAGTTTATGACTATTCAGGACTATAAAGACATAGTAAATGTAAATGTACAACCCATGGTACTGGGTTGGCATTAGCAAATACAGGCTGTGTCGGTTTTTTCAGATGAGTAGAAAGAGCAGTTCGTTGGCAAATATGGACTAAAGCTAGTGGGTTTCTGGTTGTTCCATGGGATGGCAGAGAATCTGGAAGCTGCAGTAGCTTGATCAGCATGTGAAGGCTGGATGTCCACACATGGCTATGCTCTCTTTGCTGAGCCTCAAACCCAGACCGCTGCCAACTAGCCCCTTGGCTCCCACTCTCCCGATTCTTTAACCACTCAGCTAGCTCTAGGCTCAACTTCAGCTCTGTCACCCACGAGCTGAGTGGCAGTAAATAAATGAGCATCAGGTTTCACTTCTGTAAAACAGGCTTATGATAGCACCCTCCTCATTGCCTCATGTTCTGGTTTGCTAGCTGCCGGAATGCAACACACCAGAGACAGATTAGCTTTTAATAAAAGGGGATTTATTTTGTTGGTTCTTCAGAGGAAAGGCAGCTAACTTTCCACTGAGGTTCTTTCTTACGTGGAAGGCACAAGATGGTCTCTGCTGGTTTTCTCTCCAGGCCCCTGAGTTCCAACAACTTTCCCCGGGGTGACTTCTTTCTGCATCTCCAAAGGCCTGGGCTGAGCTGCGAGTGCTGAGATGAGGAATGCTGAGCTGCTTAGGCTGTGCTACATTGTGCTCCCTCATTTAAGCACCAGCCAATTAAGTCAAATGTCACTCATTGCAGCAGACACGCCTCCTAGCTGACTGCAGATGTAATTAGCAACAGATGAGGTTCACGTACCATTGGCTTATGTCCGCAGCAACAAGACTAGGTATGCTCACCTGGCCAAGTTGACAACTGAATCTAACTATCACACCTCATATGAGGATTAAACAGGAAAATGTATGAAAAGCACTCGCCCCAGCATTTGCCCCTGGAAAAGCACTCAACAAATGCTCCCTACGCTATTTCCTAGAATCCAAAATGCATAATTTTTCACAGTTTAATGTATATATGAAATCAGGACCCATCTTTTCACTATGTGAATTGAAGGTGGTAGTGTCTTCTTTTGTGTTCCAAAGTGGTTAATAAATCAATTTGGAGTGGAGAAACTAAAATAGCAGGTGTTAATTGTAAATTTCCACTAAGATGACAAATCCTATGTTTGTAACTCTCCACTTCTTAATGAACTTGCTTTTCATAATGGCTCAGCTGTTAATGCCATCAACTGCAAAAGAGTAAGAATCTAGGAAAAGTTAGAAATGTTTCCAGCTTGGCAAAAGTGCAGTTCTTACCAAATCCCACATCATGCCAAAACTATTCATTAATTCTTTGGGGACAATTAATCACATTTTATAATCAATAGGCGCTCTTGTCCTTTTAGTGTTAGGGGCGCATCAGTGGGATCTCTGAGGCAGGGGTGCAGCTGGGGAGATGACCTGAGGCAAATCACATCTACTCAAAGGGAAATCTAACCTTGAAGGAAACCTGTGAGGAAGGAGACTGATGAAGACCACACGTTTGTGGTGGCCCAGGAAGAAGGTACAAAAAGAGGAGACGCTGTTTATTCCATAAAGGCAGCTTTAGGTCCCCCCCAGACCACCTTCACCCATAGACTGGATAGAAGAACCTGCAGGATATATTTCAGCATCATTTGTTCATGTCACTTCTCTTGCACCCAGCACTTCCAAACCGTTCCCTGCCTCAGCCATCACCCCCAGGCTGGGTTCTGGGGGTGGCCCCTCAGCTCACACTGATTCTCAGGTTGTCTTGTCCTCAGCTAAGGGAGATTTTCTGGGCTGCTCTTAAAAGAGCATAGCTCTTTTAAAAATATGTTTCTGGCGTTCACTAGGGCCCAGTTTGTGAGGAAGATTAGGGCGAGGACTGGGAGAGGTTGCTTCCATTTTGCTAGTTGGTTCCTTCAACACCTAGAGGAGAAAACAATCTGTGCTAATTGTATGTCATGGAACCAAGAATGGAAAATAAGAAAACAGTTATGAAATTGCTTCCTCAGTAACTAAGCAGTAATTATATTTGGCCGGAAGAGGGGATGTTAAGCAGATTTGTTTTTTTTCCTCGTGATTCCTATGCTTCTTTAAAGAAATGGATCCTTTTTTTATTCTGGGTGCTCCGAGGCAACACACAGTGAAAGTACTGGCCCAGCAGACCCAGTAAGCGCGTGTTCTCTATGCAGTGAGCCTCCGGTGGTGTCCAGACAAAAGGGTTCATCCCAGCAGTGGGTTCCACTCAGCACATCTCATCTACCTCCTCCTCCTCTTCTTTTTTGATCTTCTATTCTGCCACTTCCACTTCATCTTAGCCCTTCACTTCATCAGCTCCCACAACCTAATACTTATATTAAAAGGTAAGTATCTCTTGCTTTTGTACCTAGTACCTAATATCCTGGAGACCTGATATGAGCCCCATTATACCATCACCGACAACCACTGCCCACTTCTCTTTAGGCACACCAGGCACAGGGCATACTTTAAGCAAAGGCTGTGCTTCCTTTTAAAATGAGGGAGAAAAACGAATATAAGCCATGCTGGATTATATTCATCTTTAAACCAAAATATAATTTTTAACTTTTTTAATGTAAAAGAAGGGATTCAAGAAGGTCCTAGCTTGGCACTGTGACACCTGTTAAAATAAATAAAAACTTGAGCAAAATTTGGTTAGGTTAGCTATCAGAGAGTCTTACTGAATCAATTCATTAATTGGGGAGATTCCAATCACCACGAGGTAGAGAGGAATTACGCCGAACAGAAAGAGCAATAGACTTTTATAGACAGAAAAAGGGAGGTCATGGGTGGGAGGAACTCTTCACTGGTTAACACAGACTACGTTTCCTAAATAGTGCAGGTACAGGGCATTGCTTAGCAACGAGGAAGTGAGCTGGCTAAGAAAAGGTAGTTGGTGATGGTTGATATGGCTGATTCAAATTCTGTTTCCTGGGCGGGCAGGCTATGTACAGGAAAAAAAATACTTAGATTTTGGTTTTGCTAACACGGGGCTTAGCACGGGCACCTCCATGTTGGGCCTACTAGATTCTTCTTATCACAACCACACTCTGTTTCCTGAGTTAGCAGATATACCAAGCAAATTCAGAAATTGCTTATGTGTTCCTAATGTGGGCCAGAATAGTGCCAAAGTTCAGACTTTGTATTTTAGCAAGATAGCATGACGCATATACCATATATTACAAAACAGTTCCAACATGCCTGGGGGAGCCCTGTTCAGAGGCCCATGGACACTTCTGCCCTGACACAAGAATGCTCATCCCAGTGGGCACCTAAAAACCAAGGTAGCCTTTGGTCAGTTCAGATCCAGTTTTGTTGCCAAATACCTTACCCTAAACAAAACAAAATAAAATGCTTTGGTGCTCAGAGGTTTCAGGATTTCAGAATTGCAGGAAAGGGATTGAGGACCTATACCGGGTAGACTTGTTTTAATAAACTGTAAACTACTGTCCTGGGAGCCAGAAGACCTCATTCTGCCGATTACTGTTTCTCTGATTTTCTTCTTCTTTTTTCTCACTCAGTCTCTATCTTTCACGTTGGCTGAAGCCCTCAGGTGACTGGTGATAGCCATTATTTCATATTTAAGGGTGGACGCCAGAGCTGTTGATTAGATGGGACTAGCTGCCTGATGAGTCTCACTGCAGGATGGGTGGGTGTGAATCACCTTTTTGGTCAGGGCATACCCAATGCAATCTGTAGCTCTTTTCTGTTGTAGAAGGCCTAGACAAGGCTGAGGCAAGTGAGGTACTCGCTTCGAGCACAAAATTTAGGGGAAAGCTCCACAGAGTCAGTAATCAAGATAAATAATGTTTGAATGTAACATTAAAAAATTTCAAATTGGCGAACTCTGACCCAGGAGCCGGTAAATAAAGTTTCATCAGAATCAGGACCAGGATTAGGGTGAGGTGAGTGAAGTCAGGTCGTGCAAGTGCAGGATCATATTCTGTCTTGATTTAAAATGTTGACATTTTGTTCATCATGGGTTTTATATGGGGGTGCGGGCATTAATTTTGATTTTTTTAAATAGCACATTAAAATGTTATTCATCCTGATGACTAAGTCGAATGGATGTCAGAGCTCCTAAGCTGAGGGAAGGCAGAGGATGGGGTCCCAAGCTTCCATACACAGGCTGTCCTTTAACCCTCACGTTTTCTCTACGGCAGTTTGTCTCCTGCCTTCACTTGTGCCTGAACTCCCAAGTCTGAGACTCTTGGATTCAACTTTTCCAGAGAATAAGTCCTTGGGTGGGTATTAGGACAGGTTTAACATCTCCTCATGCAGAATCTAAACCAATCCACTGTTCAACCCCACCGGGTTTGCCACCTCCCAAGATACTCGAGTTTTTCCAAGGCTCTGTGATGTGAACTGACTTTTCTCTGGTTGGACTGAGGTTTCAGGCTTTCTGCTCTATCACTACTGCTCATCCATCTGTTTTCCATCTTCCTAAACTGTTGACCTTGCTCATCTACCTCAGTCTCTTTTTAAGTCCTCTTTGACCTTGTAGGGTTCTATGCCTTTTTTATCACTCCAGTGGGCCTTCAGAACAGAGCAGGTAGACTGCCAGGTTAAACAACAGAAATGTTTTCTGTTTTTCTTGGTTTCTTTCCATAGTTGACCTTCCTCTCACTATTTTAAATGCACAATTATTCTTGGTATTATGTGAAGAGGAACGAACTTCACCTCTGATCTTCTCCCCAAAACCTGTAACTCCAGTTGAACCCTAACAAAAACATCAGGCAAATCCAATTCAGGGGCAGTCTACATTTCCATTCTCCTTTCTGCCTTTATTTTTTTCCACGGTGTATTAGTTAGGGTTCTCTAGAGAAACAGAATCAACAGGGAACACTTGCAAATATAAAATTTATGAAGGTGTCTCACGTGACCGTAGGAACGCAGACTCCAAAATCCACAGGGCAGGCTGCGAAGCCGATGACTCCAATGGATGGCCTGGATGAACTCCACAGGAGAGGCTCACCAGCCAAAGCAGGAATGCAACCTGTCTCCTCTGAGTCCTCCTTAAAAGGCTTCCCATGATTGGATTTAGCATCACTAATTGCAGAAGACACTCCCCTTTGGCTGATTACAAATGGAATCAGCTGTGGATGTAGCTGACGTGATCATGACCTAATCCTATGAAATGTCCTCATTGCAACAGACAGGCCAGCGCTTGCCCAATCAGATGAACAGGTACCACAACTTGGCCAAGTTGACACCTGTCCCTAATGTGGAAAGTACACACGGTACTTTCCACCATCTAAGATACTGTCATATAATATATGTTCCATAAGGGTAGAGATTTTTAATCTGTTTTGTTCATTGCTCTTTTCTCAGCTTGGAAAAGGTTCCTGAAATAAAGTAGATGCTCAATAGTTATTTATTGAATGAAGGAATAAACACATGTCGAGCTGCCTTATTCTTTTTAATTGCTGCACACTATCCCATTGTACAAAAATATCATAATTTAGTTAACCAGCCTATTAGTAGATTATCCCTAGCCTTCTGCTATTGCAACAACCCTGTACTGAACTTTCTCGTGTACAGTAATTTGCATACGTAAGGGCATATCTTTAGGATCTACTTCTAGAATTGAAATTACTGAATCAAAGTATTACTGAATCAAAGTATACGTTTTCAACTTGCATACATATTATAAACTGCTCTCCACCTTAGAGGCAGTGGTAATTTAATCTCTTACTAGCAAAACATAAGAGTACCTGTTTCCCCACATCCTCACCTACACAATAGAATTAGTCAAGAATGGTACCTTAGTGTAACTTTTTGAGAGAAGTTGAGTATCTTTTCCTATGTTTGAGAATTACTTACATTTGCTTTTTCTGTGAACTGTTTGTTCATATCCTTTTGATCATTTTTCTGTTGGGTTGTCTTCTTATTTATACATAAAAAGTCTTTACATTAACTATATCTTACACTGAAATATTTTATCCCACTGGAATTGTTCTGCCATAAAATGTGAGATACAAACACAACTTATTTTTTTCCAAATGGAGACCAAGTTCCACCAGCACCACTTATTGGATAACCTTTTGCTCACTGATTTGTTACACTACTTTCATACTAAATGTCCTGTGAATAGGGATCTATTCACTCCCCGTTCTGTTTTGTTGAGGTAATGGTACATCATGTACTGGTACCATATGTTTTAATAATTATAGTTTTCAATTATGCTAGTATCTGATAGGGGAAGTCCCACTCATTATTGCTGCTTTTGTGAATGGGTCACTTCTACCTTATCTTCTAACAGGTCCTTGCTCGTATATACTAAGGCTGTTGATTTCTATTTATTAATTTTATACCTAATCGCTGTATTAAATTTTCTGACTACTTAGAATACTTGTTTTTTCCACATGATTTTCTTGGGTAAAAACTGAACCATCTGCAGATAATGGTGATTTTTATATCATCCTTTATGTAGTCTAATTTATCTTATTGTCTAATTGCATTGCCTAGTTACTCTAGACCAATGAAAAAAATAATAGTTTTGCTCCTGATCTTAATGGGAATGCTTTTAGAGGTTCCCCATTAAGCCTGATGCTGGCATGTATCTTAAGTATCAAGGAAATATCCATCTATTCCCATATTAATATGCGTTTCTGTCAAGAATGATATTTCATTTGACCAAGTATCTCTCTTATAATATCTTTGGAGATGATCATATTATCTTTCCTTTTTATCTAATATGCAGGATATATAAATCACATGAATCGATATCTTGATCGATTTTTTACTTAATTTCTTTCTTTTCCCCCTGCCACACACACACACACACACACACACACACACACACACACACACACACGGAGTCATGTTATATTATTATTTTAATATGCAACTGGATATTCATTTAGGCATTTTTGCAATGGTGTTTATACATATAATTTGGTTTTCTTTTCCTCTGCTATCTTTTCTGTTGTTTTTGTTCTGTTTTTTTTGTAAAAATGCTATGGCTACTTCATAAAAATAATTGTAAGTTATCCTTCTTTTCCTATGATATTTAAGCATTTAAACAGAATTACAGTTGACTTGGCAGTAGAATTCAGCTGTAAAACATCTTTTAGGGAGTAGCTCTCTGACAACTTTATCTACTTGTTTTCTGATAACTGGTGTGTACATTTTCTATTTTTCCTGGGATCAGTTTATATTTTCCTAGAAAACCATTTATCTCATCCAGTTTCTCAAATGTATCAGCATGGAAATGAACAAAGAGATCTCTTATAATCCGTTTAATTTCTCTCCATCTGACATTATTTCTACGTTATCATTTCTTACTTGGAATGCTTGTGCTTTCTCTCAAGTCTCAGCTCTACAACTTCCAAAAGTTACTTAAGTCTCTGAATTTGTTTCTACAAAATGTAGATGATAACAGAACCTATGTAATTGTGTTGCTGTAAGGATCAAAGCGCGTGTGGTAATATTTAAGAAGCACCTAGCACAATACCTGACACTTTGTTGTTATTATCAACATAAGGAGCTCACTTTCCTGTCCTGTAAGAAGATGAGAATACATGACACAGATCAGCATAGAGGTATAGAAAAAACCTTGTGGGAAATGTTCAGTAAAAGAGACATAGCTCTGCAAAGAATGCAGAGATGATTCTGGCTTGGAGATCTTGAATGATATCATAATAAAGGTGGACCCAAACTCTCTTTGGGGGAATGGCTAAAGTTTCATGCAGCGCTATGTCAATAGGTTGATGCTGTAAATACCCAACTTGCCATGCTGTAGAGCCAGTATGACCACAGCCACAGTCCAGTGCCAGACCCATGAAGGTGGTGGCGCACCCTGATGAAGGCCTCTGCCAAAGGTTCCCAGAGCTCATCATGAGAAGCTCAGTTAGCTTCTTCTTCAACCTCTTTTAGCATCAAGAAGCAGAACACAATGAAAAATTAAGATCCTTCGGAACTAAAATGATATAATTTATTAAACTGTTAAGAGAACTCATACAGAGTATGGTGGAATACTGTTAATTTCATCATGAAATGCCCGGCAAATACTGCTACTCTGATACTGACTTTCACTTTTGATTTTTCCTTAGGAAAACATGACCCTTCAGTCTCCACTTCTCATCTGCCTTTTCCTGTTAATCTTGGGCTTCACAGAAGCAAATTATTCTAGAAGCTATCCTTGCGATGAGAGAAAACAAAATGCCTCTGTTGTTGCAGAGTGCAATGATCGTCGACTGCAAGAAGTTCCCCAAACAGTGGGCAGATATGTGACAGAACTAGAGCTATCTGGTAATTTCATCACACACATAACGAATGAATCATTTCGAGGGCTGCAAAATCTTACTAAAATAAATCTAAACCACAATGCAAATCAACAGCATCAGAATGAAAATCCCAAAATGGATAAAAATGGCATGAACATTACAGACGGGGCATTCCTTAATCTAAAAAAACTAAGGGAGTTGCTGCTTGAAGACAACCAGTTACAGAGAATACCTGCTGGTTTGCCAGGGTCTTTGAAAGAACTCAGTCTAATTCAAAACAATATATCTTTGGTAACTAAAAAGAACACTTCAGGTCTTAGGAACTTGGAAAGTCTCTATATGGGCTGGAACTGCTATTTCGGCAATCACTGTATAAAAACTTTTGACGTGGAAGACGGAGCATTTGAAAGGCTTATGAATTTGAAGGTGCTATCACTATCTTTCAATACTCTTTTCCAGGTGCCACCAAACCTGCCTAACTCTCTAAGACAACTGTATCTTAGCAACACCAAGATCAAAAGCATCAGTCAAGAAGACCTCAAGGGACTGAGAAATTTAAGGTTACTAGATTTAAGTGGGAACTGTCCACGGTGCTTCAATGCGCCATTTCCATGTGAACCTTGTGATAGGGACGCTTCACTTAAGATACATCCTCTTGCTTTTCAAAACCTGACCCAACTTCGCTACCTAAATCTCTCTAGTACTTCTCTCCGGGTGATTTCTCCAAGCTGGTTTGATAATATGCCTCATCTGAAGGTGCTGCATCTTGAATTCAACTACTTAGTGAAAGAAATAGCCTCTGGGGCATTTTTAATGAAACTGTCCTCCTTAGAAATACTTGACTTATCTTTTAACTATGAAAAGACTGAATATCCACAATATATTAATATTTCCAAAAATTTCTGCAATCTTTCATCTCTCCAGGTACTGCATTTAAAAGGTTATGTGTTCCAGGAACTTAGAAAAGAAGATTTTGAGCCCCTGATGAAGCTCCCCAAATTAAAAACCATCAACCTGGGCATTAACTTTATTAAGCAAATTGATTTTACTCTTTTCCAACATTTTCCCAATCTGACAACTATTTATTTGTCAGAAAACAGAATATCACCCTTGGTAAACGATAGGCAAACTTTTGCAAACAGTCCTTCTTTCCAAAGTCATATCCTTAAACCACGCTCAGCCAATGGCAAATTTGACCCGCATTCTAATTTTTATCATAACACCCATCCTTTAATAAAGCCACAATGCACTGCTTATGGAAAAGCCTTAGATTTAAGCTTGAACAGCATTTTCTTTATTGGGAAAAAACAATTTGAAGCGTTTCATG
Source organism: Tamandua tetradactyla (assembly GCF_023851605.1). Lineage (NCBI taxonomy): Eukaryota > Metazoa > Chordata > Mammalia > Pilosa > Myrmecophagidae > Tamandua > Tamandua tetradactyla. The sequence goes on along the minus strand of NC_135353.1, from coordinate 162,356,594 downwards.
ACATTGCCTGCTTAAATTTGTCTTCAAATGGCAATGCTCAAGTGCTACATGGAACTGAATTTTCAGCCGTGCCTCATGTAAAATATTTGGATTTGACACACAATAAACTAGACTTTGCTGATGATAATGCCCTCAGTGACTTGCCCAATTTAGAGGTTCTGGATCTCAGCTATAATTGGCATTATTTCAGACTAGCAGGAGTAACACATCGTCTAGGATTTATTCAAAATTTAACAGAACTAAAAGTCTTAAACTTGAGCTATAATAACATTTACACTTTAACCGAGTTTGAGCTGAAAAGCATGTCTCTGGAAGAATTAGCCTTCAGGGGAAACCGCCTTGACCTTCTGTGGCACGACGAAGACAACAGATACTGGCATCTTTTTAAATTTCTCAGGAATCTGACACGGCTTGACTTATCCTTTAATAAACTTCAGCGTATCCCGAATGAAGCATTCCTTAACTTGCCCCAGAGCCTCACCGAACTGCATCTAAGTGATAATAAGTTAAATTTCTTTAATTGGACTTTACTCCAACAGTTTCCTCATCTCTGCTTGCTTGACTTAAGTCAAAATGAACTATCCACTTTAACTAATAGCCTATCTATATTTACATTTTCTCTTCAAACCCTGCTGCTGAGAAAAAACAGAATTTTCCACCTGCCCTTCGGTTTTCTTTCTGAAGCCAGCAGTCTGATACACCTCGATTTAAGTTCCAATCAGCTAAAGATGATCAGAACATCCACGTTGCACACTAAGACTGCCACCAATTTAGCTATTTTGGATCTAAGAGAAAATCCTTTTGACTGTACCTGTGACATTGGAGATTTTCGAAGATGGATGGATGAAAATCTGAATGTCACAATTCCCAAATTGATAGATGTCGTCTGTGCCAGTCCTGGGGATCAGAGAGGAAAAAGTATTGTGAGTCTGGAGCTAATGACCTGTATTTCAGATACCACTGCGGCAATCCTGTTTTCCTTCACATTCTTTGTCACCACCATGGTTATGCTGGTCGCCCTGGCTCACCATTTGTTTTACTGGGATGTCTGGTTTATCTACCATATGTGTTCAGCTAAGATAAAAGGCTATAGGTCTCTTTCCACCTCCCAAACTTTCTATGACGCTTACATTTCTTATGACACCAAGGATGCCTCCGTTACTGACTGGGTGATAAACGAGCTGCGCTTCCACCTAGAAGAGAGTGAAGGCAAAAATGTCCTTCTCTGCTTAGAGGAGAGGGATTGGGACCCTGGACTAGCCATCATCGATAACCTCATGCAAAGCATAAACCAAAGCAAAAAAACCGTATTTGTGTTAACCAAAAAATATGCCAAAAATTGGAACTTTAAAACGGCTTTCTATTTGGCCTTGCAGAGGTTAATGGATGAGAATATGGATGTGATTATATTTATTCTGCTGGAGCCAGTATTACAACATTCCCAGTATTTGAGGCTGCGGCAGAGGATCTGTAAGAGCTCCATCCTCCGGTGGCCTGACAACCCCAAGGCGGAAGGCTTGTTTTGGCAAAGTCTGAAAAACATGGTCTTAACTGAAAATGATTCCCGGTATAACAATTTGTACATTGATTCTATTAAGTAATACTGACTGATGTTTAAGTCATGGTTCAACAGTACAACACAAATGCAGAGCCCTTCCCAGCTCTGCAAGTGTAATCATTACCCTCCCCCCTACGTGGGACATGACACCCAGGGGTGAAAGTTTCCCTGGCAATTTGGGCTATGACTCCCAGGGAGCCTGGCAGCCTGATACTCAAACCATGGGATCGACAATCCCTGCCTGACCAAATGGGTGAAAATAATTGTAACGAAATAAGGTATTAGTGGCTGAGACAGTTCAAATAGAGTCAAGAGGCTACTCTATGCAAGCTTCAGCTATATATTGCTATTTACCATGGTTTGCCAAACTTCAACCAAAACCATTCCCACCAACCCTGAAGACCACCTGGGTTCTACCTGAGATACTACAAAGGTTCCATGCACTATGATTACTTTCCAGAAACCTACAACCTCCAGTTGGGTTCCTAGGCCACATAAGTCCTGAAACCCAGAGGCGCCAGCCTTTCCAGAACATCAACTAGTTCTATCCCCCCATCCCATATTATTGAAAGCCCTTTCCAACATGAAAATGTGATAATGGGCATAGCACAAATACCCCTAAAGACTGGAATAGAAAGATTAAAAGTGATTTTGGAGTTGTACAGAGAAGACAGGATTTAACAAATGAGTATGATTGCTGAATCATTATTTTGATATTTTTTTTTAGTCTCCAGTTCCTTGGAGCAGCTAGAAGTAAAAACCTAAAATTGTGGAATTGTAACCCATACTAAACTTTGAAATCTGTACTACAATTAATTATTGCAATGTGTTTTTAAATTTATTGCTTTTTTCTGTATATATGTTATTTTCCACAATTAAAAAAAAAATTAAAGAGCACTTAGTCTTCTTAGTTATCTATTGCTACTTAACAAACTGCCCCCAAACTTTGTGGCTTAAAATTACATACCTTTATGATCTCACTGTTCCTGTGGATCAGGAATCCAGGTGTGGCTTGGCTTGGTTCTCTTTGTCAAGGTCTGTCACAGGCTGCCACCTAGGTGTGCGCTGGGGCTGCAGGTATCTTCTGGGGAAGGAGCTACTTCCAAGCTCACATTCATTTGGTCACTGTCAGGAGGCAGTTCCTCCTGGGCTGTTGGCCAAAGGACGCTGGCCTTCTTTGCCATGTAGGCCTCTCCCCCATGGGCAGCTTGCTTCAGGAAAGCAAGCAAGAGAGTGAGCCTGCTAGCAAGAGGAAGTCACAACCTTTTGGAATCTAACAGTGGAAGTGATATTCCATCACTTTTGCCATATTCTGCTTGTTAGACTTAAACCATGGGTCCTGCCCACACTCAAAGAGAGTGATGCCTCAGTCCAGAGAAACTAGGCGATGGTCAAGACAGCTGGTGTAATGATCTCAGTCCTGGGAAAGCCATCTATGCCAGAGAGAGAAGGCCGTGAGGGCCTCAGGCCAGGGAAAACGGGCTCTGATCAAGTTGGCCGGCCAGGAGCGCCTCAGGCCAGGGAAAGTAGTTGATGGCTGAGATGGAGGGCAGTGATGACCTCAGTCCAGGGAAAAGAGTCCTCTGGTCGTGTCCACTCAGTTCAGGGAAAACAGTCCCCAAGCCCGGATTGCCTGCACTGCCACAGTCCAGGGAAAACACACCGTGGCCAAGATGGCCGCTGGGATCACCTCAGTTCAGGGGAAACAGTCGATGACCGAGGTAGCAGCAGCGATTGATTTAGTCCAGGGAAAACGCTGTGTTCGAGATGATAGGCCATGATGTCCTCAGCCCAGGGAAAACAGTCTTCTGGTGGTGGTGTCCACTTAGTTCAGGGAAAACGGTCCTCAGGCCTAATTTCAGGAAAAACAGCCTTTGGGCACTGAGTGCCACAATCCAGAAAAAACACTAGATTACAACAGCGATTACCTCAGTCCAGGGAAAGCAATCGATGACCCAGAAAGGGGGCTGTGATTACCTCACTTGGTCATCAACTGTTTTCCCTGAACTGCGGCCATCACGCCCGCCATTTCAGTCACAGATTGTGAATACCGAGAAAGAGGGGGCCTTGTGGGCTTTCCTAGAAGTCTGCCTTCCACACCTTCTTTTCAATATCTGAGACCATCTGCAATTGTAAATTATGGTTCTCATGCTAAGTTGCTGTTGAAATTTATCACATCCCCGTGGCTATGTGGCTCTATTGCTTTAGTCTTTCATTTCCAATGAATTTTACAAATATTGTCTATAATATTTGGCTTCTAAAGTTCGGATGCCATATAAAAACTGGTATGTATAGAGTTTTTCACCAGTCTTCTACTTCTTAACCAATTTTCAAAAAGTAGGCAGATAAATTAGAAACCTTTAGAATATTTGCCAATTGCCATTACTGTAAATCTTAAAATGAATTATTCAAAATGCCACATTTCACATGGTTAGCATCTGATAAATATATAGAGGGAAATAGCTCTAAAGTGCAAAAGTGGCTTTCATCTCCACTGGATTTATGAGACTTTTTAATCTTTGGTAGAAATGAAAGGGGAAGCAGTTTTCATAAAGTTTTTGTATGAAGATAATTATTCATGCAGAAATTAATTTTATCTTCACTTCCTACACAGAAGACATAAGATCAGGATGTCTACTTCCTGGTACCCTTTATGCAGTTTTCCCAGATGAAACTACTTTGGCATCCCCTGACACCTTTGCCTTTCCCTTGTCTCCTCCACCACAGTCTGGGGCACCGTCTATCCACTTTAGAGGAATCTTACTAACTTTATCTGAGAATAAATAGACTTTACCCTCAGAAGGAAAAGAAGAAAAACCTCCAGTGCATCATCTTTCCTTAAAGTGTAGCCTCTTAGTTAATCTTGCAGGATGAGTTATCTCTAAAAATGTGTTTCTAAGGAACTGGACAAAATGGTGTGTCATTTGGTTATGTAATATAGGCAGAGGAGAAATCAGCATGCGTTTACCAAAGATGATTTTAGTTTTGTCACATCGAACCCTGTTTTTTGACCATGATGAATTTGTAGAAGGATATTTATGCCTGTACTTGCTGGGGCATGAGGACAAATATCTAAAAAGCATCATCTAAAAGCAGGATCATTCCATGAAGGGACACCTTAAGCAAAATGGTGGAGGGGTAGTTACCGTTCATTCCTGCTGATCCTACATTAATTTGTTGTCTGTTATAAGTTCATTTGAATGTCCCCTGATTGTTTTTGATAAAATGAAAATGTAGGTTTTTCAGAAGCATTAGTAATTAAGGATCTATGTTAAGCTCATGCAGTTTGGCAGTGTTCTGCTGACAGAATCAAAAGTTAATGAAAGTCCCCAAAACTTTTACCTTTTCCTTAGCAGATATCTTCATAAAGTGAAGATAGGAAAATACAGTGGTTAATGAAAATGTTCGTTTCTGAAACTTACTCCTCATTTAAAATACTGACATGGGAAACTTAGACTATAACTTGTCAAATAGAAAGTCATATTGTTCTGTTTTCTATTATTTTAAAGTGAATAGTTGCAAATACTGGCAAATAAATTTTTTTAATTCAAACCTAACAAAAGGTTGTACAATGAAGCTTAAATCTCTGTCCCAACACAATTTTGCTTCCTAGAGGCAATCACCATTAAAGATTCTTGTTTATCTTTCTGTATTATATGTGTCAAGACTTACCTGCTATATATAATAAAAGAGACTCAACAATACAGACGTTGATTTCTGTGCCCCATAACATTTCCAGGTCAGGTTGGCAGGGAAGCTCTGCTTTACATGGATGTTCAGGATCCCGTGTTTCTTCCTCTCGTCCTACAGCCCCGAGAGTTTGCACCACTTGCATGGTCCAAGCTGGGTCACCACTTTATCTGAATTCCAGCTGGAGGCAAAGGATCAAATGACAAAGGAGTACACGGACCAGTGTCTTAAGGCCCGGACTAAAAAGTGGCACATATCTTCTGCTCACCTTCCATTGGCGAGAATTTATGTGGCCATACCTAACTGCAAGTATGCCAGGAGATATACCTAGCAAAAAGTCTCTAACTATGGAAGAAAGGGATGACAGTTTTGGTAGACAGCTAGCAGCCTCTGCCATGACTTCTAGAAGTTTTCGATGCAAATCTAAGCCTTTAATTACTGTTTTACAAAAAAAGTTGCAAATTTTATAACACTGTTCTACGGTTTGCTCTTTTCACGTATATCTTTCTTTCTTATGGCTGCAAAATATTTCATTACATGTACCACAAGGCATTTTCCTCTTCCTTTATTGCAGCACATTTAGGTTGCTTCCAATCTTTTGCCATTAGAAACAATTCTATAATACTGTGTCTTTGGGCTGCCAGACAAGTATAGTTACAGAATAAAATTGTTTAGAACAATGATCCTAAAAAGAGGGGTCTGTGGTCCGATGCTGATCTGACAACTGAACATTATTAGTTCGTGGTGGGATAAATACATCTGTTGAGAATTTTATATCAGCTTGATGTTGCCATGACAACCGTGATCAGTGATTAGTGACAGGTTGGATATTTTTAAAATTTGGCCTCTTGCCACAGATGGTTTGAGAAGTACTGGTCTAGAAGTGGAATTACTGAGTCAGAGGGTTTGTGCATTTTAGGTACCTATAGATACTGCCAAATTGTCCTGCAAAGTAGTTGCTCAACTTCCACCAAGAGTGTTGGTATAAAGATTTGAAGAATCACAGAATGAAAGAAAAGGTTGATGGTTGCCTTTTCCCTAAATAAGGCAAACTGTGCTCAGAATCCATCCCATGGTTCCTTCTTGATGGATTAATGGAAGTGAGCAATATGACATAGCCGCGGCCCACCCATCCAAATACGTGGCAAGCACAGGTGAGATGTAAACATCTAGAGCCTGCAGGGCATTGTGGGGTTTGCTGGGAAGGAGGAGGGATGGCTAGAAAAGTATACATATGGCTTTTATAATACAAATGACACAAGGCAAAATTTCAGAAAATGTTATTGATCCGTGGAGATCCATCGAGTGAGTGAAGAGTGACAAGTACCATGGGGAGGCACTGGTTGAGAATTTCTTGGATAACTTTCACTCAGCTTGATGTGATTAATCGACTGAGTAATGATGGGGCTAAGGGGTGTTACAGGGTGGCAGGAGGGAGAAGTCCAAGTCTACAAAGACCCGATATGCAGCCCATGCCATTATTCATTTAATTGCTTCTTCAAGTACTTGTTTTTTTTCCTTTAGGATCTCTGCCCCTGAAAGATTTGATGCACGACTTGGTTCCATAAAGCTAGAGAAATGGGCCTCCCAGATGTTGTCAGAAATCTAACAACTTCTCAGGGATATGCTAGGGTTTCTTTGACCTAAAATCTCCCTTTGTACTAGGGTTAGCAGCTGACCCAAGAGCTTCCCACTATCCTTCTCCGCAACGGACGCCCAAGGTAGAGGAAAGGAGGAGCCTTTCCATGGGGTGGGTATCTAGCAGGAATGAGTTTTAGCCACTCCCTGGGAGTCCGAGCCACAAGATCCTCCTCCTCCTCCTCCCTGAGCCTTGTCTTGTCTAGCGGGGACCCTCTTTCAGAGGAACTCTCCCACTCCCTTTTTGGGGCTTTGCTTCATTTACTGTGATTTATTTTCGTATAGAAGTGTGCCTTCTATGAAACCAATCAACTCTACTGCCAGTGCATTTCTGATGCTGTCTTGTAGTTCTGAGGATCTTCCATATCTGACTGACATCTTTTCTTTGGAGGACAGGCAAAAAACAGTGGACCGTCATCTGCTGTGATTGTGGAAGCTCTTTCTTCTTAATTCAGCTCAGATCTGGTGCCAGTAGTGGCCTCTGGGAGTGGGGGCTAAGGAAGGGGCTGGGATGCAGCCCCGGGATACAGACTGTGAGCCTGCGGCCTCCTCCAGGAGCCTCCACAAGCCTGGGGGAAGCCTCTCCACTCTTTTGATGCAGCTCCCTACAGCTCCAATATTCCACACTGCTCACGCACAAACATGGAGCAAGTCCCTGGTCAGTGCAGCGCATGGCTCTGTCACAGCGCACTGGGGCGGAGTCACTGGATGGGTCTTCCATCCCCTGTCCGTGGCTCTCAACACCTCAGGTAAGCGTGTTTCTTTGGGATGGAAGAGGGGAAGGAAAAGAGGGCTGTGGGTGGAGGCACTGTGTTACAGTGGTCCACTTCTGGGTGGGAAGGACTCACAGGAAGGTCTACCAGGGCGCCAGGCTCTGGGCTCCAGGCTCTGGGCTCCAGGCTCCTGGTGCTGCCGGGGAACTGAAAATATCCACACCTCACTCATTGCTCTGGGCCAAAGGAGAAAGGGAGGAGCCAAGAACTATGTCGTTAGCACTTTACTATAATTACCTCACCAGACCCCACCTGTTAAAAAAGAATAGGGGTGGGCCATGGTGGCTCAGCAGGTAAGAGTGCTTGCCTGCCATGCCCGAGGACCCGGGTTCGATTCCTGGTGCCTGCCCATGTAAAAAAAAAAAAAGAATAGCTCTCAAATATTCCAAACATTTTATCTTTCTCAAAGCTCCATCCTCTCCCATCTCTAAGGTGAGAATAGAAAACCATCAGGCATAGAGTGCATGGGTGGTTCAGAGGTAGAATGCTCACCTTCCATGCGGGAGACCTGGGGACCATGCACCCAGAAAATAGAACAAAACAAAACAAAAACAAAACCATCAGGCCTGGGATCTCTCATCTTTCTTCCTCCTCAGTCCACTGTTTGTACTTAATGGACAGATGTTTTTTGAACAATGAGTACAAGCAAAGCACCATGTTGAGTCTTAAGTGACCAAGACACATGAACTGATCATTTGGGTAAGTAAAATGTGGTACATCCGTACGATGGAACATGATTGGCAATAAAAATACCAACACATGCAATAACGTGGACGAACCTTGAAAACAATATGCCGAGTGAAAGAATCCAGTCACAAAAGACCACATGTTGTGTGGTTCCATTTGCATAGTATATCCAGAATAGGCAAATCCAGAGGGACAGAGTATATTAGTGATTACCCAGGGCTGAGAGGTTGGGTGAAATGGAGAGTGACTGCTAAGGGGGTTGGGGTTTCTTGTTGGGGATATGAACATGTTCTAAAATTGATGGTGGTCATGGTTACACAACTCTGGATACTGACAGCCCCATTTTTCTCATCCTTGCCCTTTTTTTTACTAGCTTTTCTAGCATGACCCACCATATCTGAAGCTCCTGGCATTTCCATGCCACACTCCTGAAGTCCTCTCTCTCAGGCCTCCTTTGGTCCTTCACTTTTTCTCCCCTACTGGAGCTGGTCAAAATTTGCCAAACCCCTGTTTGGCACTGATCTCTAATCACTGGCTTCTAGAACCATGAGAATCAGGATGCCCAGTACTGATCCTAGCAAATGACATGGGTGACTCTGGAGAAATCACTTCCACTTTCTGAGCATGATTCCTCACTTGTAGGATGGACTAATTGACCTCCAAGGTATTGTCAGGCATAAAAACCTTGACTTTTCTTTCTTAGAATTTTCTCAGAATTCCATAAAAGTTGAAAATGCCCTTGAGAATGGGAAAGTCATTTATGATGGTTGGATGGATAAGGACAATTTCCTGCTCAGCTGTTAATAAAGCTATTATAGTGGTATGGCCAGGTTTCTAGTGCCATTATCCTTGAACTTAAAGCCATAATATTGTCCATTATTTCCTACCCATACAGAGGCAGGACACACAATTGTGTTCTCTTCCTTTCTGCCCTCAAGTGCCTTCAGGGAAAGGGGGAATTGGCAAAGCCTCATGCCTTAGTCGGCAATCATATTATAGTCTTGGAAGAACCAGGGAAGTTATAGCTGTGTTTTAAACTTGAGGGGACACCTCTGGACTTTCTGAGCCAATGATACACAAACCTCTGGACTTTCTGAGCCAATGATACACAAACATGCAGACACGAAAAGGTCTTCTTTAAAAAGTCCCTCCAGTGTGCAAAGGGCAGAGACTAGAACTTACAATTCATCAGATATTAATCAGAAAAAACAAAAATTAAACAAACAAAACCCAAAGCCCACTTATGATAGCAAAATATTGCCATTGGAAAACTCTATTATTTGAGCCATTTTATTTCTTTTCTTATGAGAAACACATTCCTAGGAGTAGAGAGAAGAAACCCCTCTCATATCTTCCCAGTCTTCCTCCACTTTGAAATTATAACTAATTGTATATCAGTGTGGTAGTTAGGTTCAAGAGTCAGCTTGGCCAGGTGATGGTACCCAGTTGTTCTGTTGCTGTCAACTTACATCATCAGTATGTCAGATTCCTCTATGGCTGATTACATCTGTGGTCAGCTAAGGGGAGTGCCTTATGAGAAACACATTCCTAGGAGTAGAGAGAAGAAACCCCTCTCATATCTTCCCAGTCTTCCTCCACTTTGAAATTATAACTAAACCAGTTTAGGGAGAACTTCTGGTTATCCCAGTAATGATTGCATCAGAAACACAGAAACGATCAAAAAGAGTCTTGGCTGGTGAGAAAACTCCCCAAAGCAGCTGCCCAAGCCAGAAACCTGAGGCTAACTGTTGATACTTCCATCTCACCCACACACCCAACCATTCATCAAGCACTCTTGGTTTTACTTTCGAAATTTCTGTCCCATCAGCCCTCCCATCTCCATCGCCATCGCCAATGCCCCTTGTTCAAGCTACCAGCATCTCTCATTGTCCCCTCCACACAGCTCCAGCAGCCAGAGTGGTTCTTACATAAGGGGATGGGAGGTGCTTCTGGGTGAAGTTTAAAAATCTCAACTCCTGAACATGGTTCACAAGGCCCTCCATGGACCCACCTTTGCCTGCTGCTGAACTCTATGCTCTAAGCACCCCTGTCATTAGACTTGGTTCTTGTCGAGGACACATTAAACTCCTGAACCTCGTCACCCAATGCACATGCCACTGCTCTGGGTACTCTCTTCCTTCAGATTTCACTTGGCTAATTCCTGCTCACCATATAGTAGAGGTTGAATGTCATTCAAAAAGGCTTTCCCTCCAGACCTCCAAATCTCACTTAGGTACCCTCCTCATATAATCTTCTTAGCACTTAGCACAAATTTCGTTAGCTAGACAATAAATAACTAAATGGATCTTCCATTAGACCGCAACCCCCAGAGATTAGGGATAGTGATTTTTTCGTGCTTCACTCTGTCCCCAGTATGCATTACCATGCCTGACTGTTTTAGTTGGCTATGACTGCCAGAATGCAACACACCAGAGATGGATTGGCTTTTCTAAAGGGGATTTATTTAGTTACAAATTTACAGTTCCTCTGAAGAAATGCAGCTAGCTTTCATCTGGCTTTCTCTGTTACATGGGAAGGCACATGGCGACGTCTGCTGTGCCTTTCTCTCCCAGCTTCAAGGTTCAAACAGTTTTTTTCTGGGGGCATTTCCTTTCTGTGGCTTTTCTCTGGGGGCATTTCCTTTCTGCAACTCCAAACATCTGTGTCTGTATCCACTTTGAGCTCTGAGCTGAGCTGTGCTTGGCTGTGCTGAGCTCCTCTGAGCTGCTTCTCTTCTGACCTCTCCTTTTAAGCCTCCAGCTAATTAAATTAAACATCACTCATTGTCCACAGCAAGCACAGCCTAGATCAAGAAGAAGCCAAGAGAAGAAGTAATGAAATAGAAGAAGTGAGTAAAGTTTAGTGCAACTGTGTGGAGATCATGGGCTGGGCCATAAAGAAATACTTGATAACAGTGAGTCTGAACACTAGCTCACAAAAGACAGTTTCTGGCTGTGTCTGTGTGGGGTGGTTTGCAAGTTCTATGGCAACATTCAAAGAAGAATTTCCCCAAGTTCATTGCATACCATGTTAGTAAGTACTGCACCCAAATAGCTCCTTAAGTCAAATAAGTTTGGGAACTGCTTGGTTATTACAGAATTTCTAATATGCATTGTGATCTCCAAGATGAAACTATAGTACACCATGTCCCAAATTTATTTGGCCACAGACTCCTTTTCTTTTGCAAAGCATCTCTTAGAACTAATGTTCTTGCTCTCCTTGGAAGACGCGATTTGAAAGTCTGATAGATACTCCCCCAGCCAGGTGAGTTCCTAGAGATGTTCCCTGGTGTATGGTGACTGTGCTATTCTGACACAGGTTGTTTCTGCTTTAAAAGCAGAAAAATAACCATCCAGAACACGTGCCTTGAGGACTTTATGTCCAGCTGATCAGCAACTTGAATCGGTCTTTCTAGGTCTCCAGAGGGAATATTATAGCTGCTGAAGAGAGAAGTGACAACAAAGCCAATTATGATTCCAAAGCAATAAATAACGAAGCTGCAAAAATGATAGATTCTTCTTTGGCATAGGGTGAAGAGGTTAATACTCATTTCTACAACATCATCAACCATATAAAGGAAAATTTTAGCACTTGACATAAACAGAAAGCAGAAATAATAATCCCATTGATTGGGCTAACCTTTGCTGTGGCTGACGGAGCTCTCTAGTGACTTATTAAAGAATATTGTGCTTTCAAAGATGTTAAATCCAGTGGGAATGGTGAACACAGTTAGTCTCTGACCGCAAAAGAATTTCCATCTTTGACTAAGCAAACTAGACACAATTGAGGTCTTCTACTCCAGAGATATTTCTTGCATTTAAAGCCAATATGAAATGTATGAGTGTAGGTATAATATTTACATATGGATACTGGTGGAGTATGAAAATGTATAGATAGAGATGGCCTTTGCTGATCGCTCTAAAGGAATTAAGCAGATGAAATTTAAAATAAGGAGATGGTGAAGAAAATGAGAACATGATATAGCAATTTCTCTATTTCCATTTAAATGTTTTTCTTGTATCCAGTTTATAATTTCAGACTCACTGAAAAGCATCACTTCATTAAGGCAACACAAGACAAAACCCTGAAGATTCCCTCCAAGGCACTTCTTCTCTAGGAAAGGCAAGCAGGTATTCTCTGTGGCTAGGCTGTGGTGGCGGGGAAGAGAAGAAAGACCTGGGAGAGTGGATGAATGTGCAGGCAAGAGAAGAAACAAGCTGGGGGAGCGGGAAAGGCCACAAATGGAAGGCAGTTGATGGAAGGAACAGGAAAAAATAAAAACCCTGGTAAACCACAAATTACTTACTATCTCTCCAATATTTATTGTTTGACCCATACACAAGCAATTTAAGAGACAAATGGAAGTACATAATCAAGATGATCAAGTGAAACTTCCAAAAGAAAGCTTAAAATTCATGTCAGCATGTTGATCTTCCCTTTATGATAAATAAATTAAAATTTTAAAGAAAAAATAAGAAGAACAAGGGCTTACTATGTACAGATATTGTGTTAGACATTAGGGATGAGTAGCAGAAATCTGGCATTTGCCCTGGAGGATCATAAAAGCTAGTAGGAGCCAGCAACTGTAAACACACAATCAGCATGGGAAATCAGAATTCTGACCCGTGGGAGGATGGATGAAGAGGGACTGACTCTGCCTGAGATGACACAGGAGTTTAGTCATGAAGGAGAGGTAGAGGTTTTTGCTTCTGTTTTTCCTGTTTATTTTTAAATACTTTCAAAGTTACAGAACAGTTTTTAAAAATTAGTACAAACCCCATACAGAGAATTTCAACATGCCCTATACCCCCAGATGCCCAGATCCACCAATTTTAACATTTTGCCAATTTGCATTATCATTCTTTCTTTCTGTCTGTCTCTCTATCTCTACCTACCTGTTTTTCTGTCTAGTTATCAGTCCATTTTACGAGCACTTGAGTGTAGATTGTACATACCATGCTTTTTGAACACTTAAAACTGCCATGTACCCTTCCTAAGAACAAAGATATTTGCTTATGTAATCACCTCAAGTGCACCTATCAAGTTCAAGAAATTTAACATGTATATAAAGCTTGCAGCCAATAATCCAATTTTTTTCATACGTCTTATTTTAGTTTCTTAGGCTATTCAAATCAATACCATGAAATGGTTCGGCTTAAGCGATGGGAATTTACTTACTTACGGTTCGAGTCTGGGAAAATGTCCAAATAAAGGTATAATCAAGGCAATGCTTTGTTTCTGAAGACTGGCTGCCGGCAATGCTTGGCTCCTTTGCCACGTGGCAAGGCACATGCCAGCATGTGTTGGTCTCTCCCTTCTCTTCCAGGCTTCGTTGACTTCAGCTTCTCATTTCTGTGGCTTTCTCTCTGCCCTTTCTCTCTCTCTCTCTCTCTCTCTCTCTCTCTCTTTTTAATTGTAGGAACATATATACAATATAAACCCCCTCAACCCCTCTCAAGCATACTATTTGATGGGAATAATCACATTCACAATATTATGGTGCCTCTTTCCATCACTAAAACTTTCCCATCTCCCCAAACAAACACTATATCCATTATGCAGTAACTCCCCATTGTCCCTGCTCACTGTCCCTGGCAACCCATATTCTAATTTCTGTCTGTATGCTTATTCTCTTATATTTTCTTTGTAGTTACCAGGGGGCTTAAATTTAGCATCCTAAATCTATAAGAATTTCCTTTGCTTTGATACCAGTTGAACTTGAACAGTATACACAAACCACAGTCCTACACCCCTTGCTTCCCACCTTGATGTAGTTCTTGTCACAAATTACATGTTTATACATGATGAGTCTAAAACCACTGATTTATCATTGCGTGTCATGCATTTATGTTTTAGAACCTATAGGACATGAAGTGAGAAGTGGAGCCACAAACCCAAAATACAACAGTACTGGCATTTACATGCACCAATGTCATTTATTACCCTCACAAGAGATGTTTATTTCTTCATGTGGCTTTGATATCTGCAGAACTCTCTATAGCAGCTCTTCTAGGGCTGGTCTAGCGATGACAAACTCCTTCAGCTTTTGTTTATCTGGGAATGTCTTAACCTTGCCCTCATTTTTGAAAGACACTTTGCTGGATATAGAATTCTTGGTTGACAGGTTTTTTTTCTTTCAGCACTTTAAATATGTCCTCCCACTTCCTTCTTGCATGTGGTTCCTGACGAGCAATAGGCACTTAATCTAACTGAGGCACCCTTGTATAGGACATATTGCTTCACTCAGGAGGCTTTCAGAATTCTCTCTTTATCATTAACATTCAACAATTTGATTATAACATGCCATGACATGGGGTGGTTTGGGTTTTTCCTGTTTGGGATTCATTGAGAGTCTTGGATGCAAATATTCATGTTTATCATTAAATTTGGGAAGTTTTCAGCCATTGTTTCTTTGAATATTTTCTCTGCCCCTTTCTTTCTTTCCCCTCCTCCTGGGACTCCCACAATGCATATATTGGGACGTATGATGGCATCCCACAGGTTCCTCAGGCTCTATTCACCTTTCTTCATTCTTCCTTCTTTCTCCTCCTCAGACTGAAAGACTTGAATTGTCTTATCTTCAAGTTCACTGATTCTTCTTCCAGCTCCAATCTGCCATTGAACCCCACTAAGGAATATTTTATTTCTGTTACTGTGGTCTTCAGCTCTTCTTGATTCCTTTTCATAATTTCCATCTTTCTACTGATATTCTCTTTGTGTTCATCTATTATTTTCTTGACTATTTTAGTTCTTTGTCCATTTTGTCCCTGTTTTCTCTTAGCTCTTTAAGCATATTTAAGGACCATTGTTTTTAGTCTTTGTCTGGTATGGCCTGGGTCTCACCCTCTTCATTGATGGTTTCTAATGCTTTAATCTTCTCTTCTGCCTGAGCCATCACTTCCTACTTTTTTGTATGTTTTGTAATCTTTTGTTGACACCTGGACATTTGGGCACTTTGATGTGTAACACTGGAATTCTGAGGCAGCTGGTCCTTAAGCCTGTATCCAACTTGAGTTATGACAGAGCCTTCCTTGAATCAGGATATGTAGAATTTTGCCACAGAACAAAGAAGGACTGTACACCTGATGGAAGGAATAGGTTAAAGAATCTGGAAAGGATAGGTGATCTTTCAGGAAGAGGGAGAGCTTTACTAAGGCTGAGGCATGGAGGGAGACTGGGCAACAAGGGAAGGGCAGGAGGTGTGGCCAGTGAGTAGGGTGCTGGTCAGGCTAGGAGGAGCTTCCTATGCCATGCAAAAGCTCTTGTATTGGTTACCTGGCCCAAATTATCCCCCCCTACACAGTGTAAAACAACAATAAACATTTATCTTCACATACAGTTTCTTGGGGCAGGAATTCCAGGGCAGGGAAGCTGCTTCAGTCAGGGGCTCTCCTGAGGCTGTGGTCCCGAAGTCAGCCAGGGCTCCAGTTACCCAAAGGCCTGACTGGGGCAGGAAGATCTGCTCCCAGGATGGGGTGATCCCGTGGCAGCAAGTTGGTGCTGGCTGTTGGCAGGAGGCTTCAGTTCTTTACCACATGGACCATCCATAGGGTTGCTTGAATGTCCTCAAGCCATGCCAGTGGGTTTCCCCCAAAACAATTGATGCCAGGAGAGCAATGAGAAGCTGTAAAGTCTTAAATGACTTCTGCTGGAAAGTTAAACTCTGTCACTTCCACAGTGTTCTATGGGTCACACAGGCCGATTAGGATCCAGTGTGAGAAGGGGCACACTATCCATTCAACCATTTTTAGGGGCCCTTATACTCAGGCACTGTGCTGGGCATGGAGGACTGAAAGAGGAAAATACAGGGTTCGTCCAGAGTATAATGGAGAGCGAATGGATTCACACAGCAGAGCTCAGGAGTGGTTCAAACTTTTAGCCTGAAAGAGGGGGAAAACATAGGGGAATCATTGCAAACCCATGGGGAGCTTGGTTTTGAGTTTTGACATGTCGACTTGGAGGTGATGGTGAGATGCACTGGCAGGGCTTCTCAAGCTCGGCACTAATGACATTTGGAGCTAGATCCGTTTTTATTGGGATGGGGGTGAAGGTCTGTCCTGGGCATGTTAGGACGCCTAGCAGCATACCCGGCCTCTATCCACTAGGTGTCAGTAGAGCCCTTAAGTTAACGTGTCATACTGATAAAGAAAAATCTCATTACACTTTTAGGGTCCAAGGCTTTATCTAATGGCTACAGGCTATTAAAAGTCGCCCACCTTTGTCCTTAAGCTTGGAGAAAACAACAGGATTTATGTCCATCTGTTCCTCAAAGGCGGCTGGTTTGAGTGACAAGAAAATGCTATGATGTCCAGGTGAGATTCAGCCTTTTGGATACTTCTTGACATTCAGTGACTTTTCTTCCAGCTCTGCCTCGGTGGCTGCCATCTTCACCCCCAACCAGCGGCGCTCTCTACAGTCTCAGGTATGGCAACCCTAGAAATGCTGACAAATCAATAAGCGGCTTGAAGGCTTCGTAGAGGTCACTATCCCTGGTGAAAATTATGCAGAAAGGAAACCAGCCCAGGATGGAGAATCAGGAGCCCAAGTCGCAGTTCCCGTGTCCTCCATCAAGCTTGGGTTTTTCTCATAGGCAATGAGAGTGCATAAAAAGAAAATAAAAACAACATAAAATATCAAATTAATAGCCATTGAATGAGCAACTACTCTCTGTAGTTCGTGTATCATATGTAATCGTCACCAAAATCCCCATGGAAAATCTTACTGTTATATTTACAGAAGGGAAAGCAGGTCCCAAAAGGTTAGGGACCTATGTGCCATGGGTTGCATAGCTTTGTAGCAGCATGAGGATTTGTACCCAGTTCTTATTTGCCTCCAAACCCAAAACTTTTCTACTTCCTTCTGTCTCATGTCTTTCGTTGCAAAGGTAAAATCAGATGATAGGGCAGAAATCACAAAACAAGCATGAGGGACATCCTTCCCACCATCCTTTAATTCTAAAAGCCTGACTTGGCCGTCAAGACTTCTTTCTAGCTCAAGTCATCTCTTTAAAGTGGTCGTTTTCAGACTTCGGTGTGCATCACCTGGGGAACTTGTTTGAACACTGTCTAGGGCAGACCTGAGAATTTACAACTGTAACAATTTCCCAGGTGATGCTGGGGTTGCTATTTCAGAGACCACACTTTGAGAGTCACTGGTCTAAGCATCAACCAAGCACCCTATGCAAAATCAAAGGCTTCCACCTCCCTATTTCGCATCTGCTTTGGGGCCCTTATTTGTTCTGTCCTAGTCATGTTAGCAGCTCCATCTCCCTCCACAACAAGACTGTAAGTTCCTTGGAGGTGGGGAGCACAATTTGCCCAGGCACAGTATGTTTCACTTGGTGGTTGCTCAATAAATGTTTGTGGAAATAAACTGTGGGAAATATGATAAATGTCTATTAAAAAATGCTGTATATATATCAACTTTGCCTAGGTTTCCAGGGTTTGTTTCCTGCTAGCACTGTCTTAAAACCACTTGGATGGATTCTAACTCCATCCTTCGAGGCAAGGCACCAGGCCCCTTGGGGATATAGTCTGGGCCAAAACCTGCCCAGTGGCTCCTAAACTGCAACAGGTGGGCTTCTTCTGGACCCCCTGTTCTTCTGACATAGCAGGATAGCTCTGCACCCTTTCCAGCCTCCAATGGCCAGAAGTTTCAAGCTAAGCCCGCACTCATCAGAACACAGGGTCATGATTTTCTGACCACAAAACATGAGACATTACAAAATGAAGGCACTTTTAAGAGTCACATGGATACAGTCTAAAGACGAGGTAAACTAGTACACGAGTGTACTTCCTTATTCTCATTACCCTCCTCTGTGCTACATTTAAGGGGGATCCTTTCTGCCCAAAACATTATTAGAGAAACTCAGAGCAAGTGCTCAGGGTGGGTCCAGCCTGGGACCCGCGATGCATTTTCACGAGTCAATACCAATCGCCACCAGTAGGTGGCAGCAAGGGTCCACCTAGCGCCTTTAGGCTCAGGTTTTAGATTCACTGGGCGCCCTCTGAGGGTGCAGTTTTCATTGTTTCCTGTGTAACCTGGCTTCTCACCCGACTGTGGACTCAAATTCTCCCCTCGCCCAGACTACAGCAACCACAAAGCAAAAGTGTCGAAATAGAGAAGGCTCCGTTCTAAAGCAGAGACTGGGCTCATCAAAAGAGCAGTTTCGCGGGGGAACCAAACCCTACACTTTGTCCAGCAATTTCTAGGTTTAATCAGTCCAGACTTCAACCAGTGAACTCAAGTGGAAGATTTTTATTGGCTCCCGGTGATGTCACCCTAGCCTGGGAAAACTGGTTTTCTAGATGGGGAGGTTCTTTATTCTCTGAAAGGTCCTCCAGGCCTCTCAGTGTCTGCAGGCCTGGGCCCCCAGTTGTAACCTGATCCCACACTTTCCCACAGACTCTTTATAACAAACAGGAAACCCAAGAAATAGAACTGCAAACAAGAGGAAGGGGATAAAACCTTGTCACTTAGTGGTTCTCAGCCTTGGCTCCCATCAGCATGAGGGGGCGCTTTCAACCCTCCTGAAGCCGCCCCACCTGCAGAGATTCTGGGGAATGGGTCTGGGGTGCAGCCTGCAGGGCTTCAAGGTCCCCAGGTGATTGCACTGTACAGCCAAGGCCGAGAATCTTCACTAGAAAAACATGCAGCCTTTGCTCCAGTGTTCTCTCATTCCCAGCACGCTCTATTTTAGCTTCCTTTTGCCTTAGGGTACATTTAAAATAAAAACCAAAATTTAAAAAGAAAAATCAGTAAAGGGCCAGAGTAATAGGAACCTGATTAAAATTGAGCATAAAGCAACGTCGTCTTTTTTTCCCACCCTTACCAGTGTTCCCCAAAGGTCAACAATACCAGCCTGCTATTTGCTTAATACATTTCTTAATGGAGCACTTGTATTTGCTGACCTTCACACACTCCCGTGTTGTCTAAACGTAAGCCATGTGGCGTGGCACTTTGACTTTTTGAGTGATCTGGCGATTCATTTGCATCAAATTCTCCTTTAAATCTGCAGTTGGCGGTGGGGAATTCGCTGTTTTCATATGCTGTCTAAACGCTGGAGTGGAGGGCTTCAAACACTCTTTAGGTCTAATCTATTTAGAGGTTAATACACAGGGACCCCCAATATGGACAGGGACCGGGGAGAGCCCCATGGAACCTCGTCCCCACCTGTGGCTGAGTTCCTGGTGCATGCTGGTTACATTTTTGCACATGCTGTTAAGTCCCATAATCCTCTTGGACAGGTAGACTAACCGTAGGTCTCAAGTGTGTGCAAAATTGGAGGATTGTAGGATGGTTGTAGGGTGTAGGGGAAAGACCGACGTTTAGAGTCAGACAAGCTGGCCCTCCCATTACTCAACAGCTGTATGGCCTTAGGCAGGTTAATCACTGTCTCTGAATTTCACCTTGCTTATCTCTCCGGTGAGGTAATTATAACCAATTTAGGTAATTTTCTTTAGTAATGGGATAAATCTGTGGTGTGCTAGTAACTGTTTAACAATTGGCTGGGGGCAGGCAGGGCTGGTTCATAGTGTTTGTCAGTTTCCACAGTGTATAAACTCCCACATGGTTGATTTCAAGATAACCAATGTGACGGCACTGAATGTGGAGTTGGGAAGAGATGTACACCATCCAGGAGAAACCATCCTAAAGTACCTGCTGAGAACTGTGTGTATTAGGGCTCTCGAGAGAAACAGAACCAACAGGAGATATTTATATATGTATATGTATCTGTGTAGGTGTATGTGTATAAATGTTAAGCGACATATTTTAGGAGGTGGCTTACATGAAACCGTGGGGATTGGCAAATCCAAATTCCGTAGAGCAGGCCACAAGTTGGGAACTCTGATGAAGTTTAGTACGAATCCCCCGAGCAGCTGGCTGGCCAAAGTAGAGATGGAATTCTTTCTGATTGCTGAAATCATCAGTCTCCCTTGAAGACCTTCAAATGATTGGATGACACTTCTCTCATTGCTGAAGGCACTCTCCTTTGTTGATTGTAGATGCAATCAGCTGTAAATGTCATCCACTGACTGGTGATTTAAATCCATGAAATACCCTCCCAGTAACAGTGAGGCCAGCACTTCCTTGAACAAACAACTGGCCACCATGATTCAGTCTACTTGACACATGTACTTCACCATCGCAATGTAGCAGATGCTCCCAAAACATTAAATCCCTGTCCCTTCCCCCTAATAGGAGCATTTATGTTGACATAGAGGTCTACCATTTTTAAAGTGTTTTCACACACACATCATTAAATTCTCGAAACGATGTGAGATGGGCAGGGTGGGTATTATTTCTACATTTTACAGATGAGAGGCCTCATACTCAGAGATGTGGGAACGAATGGCCCAAGGCCACACAATCAGTCATCTATGAAATGGACGCAGTAGGCAGAATAATGGATGCCCTAAAAGGTCTATGCCCTAATCCCCGGGACACATGACTATGTTAGATCACATGGCAGAGGGGAATTTGGATTGCAAGTGGAGTGAAGGCTTTTTCATCAGCTGACCTTGAAATAGGGAGAATCTCCTAGATTATCCAGGTGGATCCAGTGTTATCAAAGGAGCCTTAACAGTCCATGAGGGAGGCAGAAGAGAAGAGTCAGGGGGAACTGTGACTGCGGAAGGGTGGCCATAGAGGTGCCATGCTGCTGGCTGTGAAGATGGAGGGAGGGCCCCATGGGCCAAGGATTGGGGGGAGCCGCCAGAAACTGGGAAAGGCAAGAAGATGGATTCTGCCCTAGAGCCTCCAGAAGGGGATGCAGCTCTGCTGACACTTTGATTTTATCCCAGGGAGACCCATCTTGGACTTCTTGCTTCCAGAACTGGGAGATAATCAATTTACCTTGTTTAAGCTACTAAATTTGGGGTAATTGATTCCAGCCAGCGATAGGAAGCTAATAGAGTGGGACTGGAGATCAGGTCTCCTCATCCTTCGAGTCTCAACTCAAACTCTGCTTCAGGGGCAGGCTTCTTTTTCTTGCCCTTCCTAGGCCTTTGCTTTCTCCTCTGAGTGACCATAATGCCTGGCGGGGAGCATTTAACCACACGGTTGCGATTCTTTGCACCCCCATCCGTCTTCTCCCCAGTCCTTAGGGCAGGAGCCCTGTTCTCACCGTTTCTGCATCACGTGCTACCAGCACACTTCCTTCCCCAAGGCCAGAGCATAAAAACCACATTTAGAATGCATGACTATGTGAAGGAATGAATGCATGAATGCTGGCATCTGCCTTTAGCAACAGTACCCACCTGAAAGTAAGGTGTGCGAGTTGTCACAGCTGCGCGGCGACTGAAAGCACCTCTTGGTAGGGTGGCGAATGGCCCCCCTCCCGCGCTGCTTCCTGCAGTGCCATCTGGGACCCACGGAAAGGACCCAGCACGTCTGCCTCCACATGCGCCCCGGGGAGCAGCATGCGCGCGTTGGCGTCTCCCGAACAGGAAGGAAACTTCCGGCTTAAGACCAAGGCCAGACAGCCATGATGTATGGGTTCAAGGAGCCCCAGACTCTGAGGCAGGCGTCGTTGCCTCGGCAAGGCCTGTAATTGGATTTGCGCCCTTAGGCCCGTCACTTGTGCACTCTGTCCTCATTTTTCAAATGTGAGCCACACCACCTGCTTGCTCTGCTTCCCAGTGAGAAAGGACTGAAAGAAGAGGTCTGGACAGGCTTTGAAAAGATAAAACGCCGCCACGTAGGTAATACGCTGAGAGCAGAGGTGGCCGGTGCACCGCGGGGCGGCTCGCCGCGGCATGGGAAGCGAAAGTGAATCGTGTCACCGTTTCCACCCCGCGACAGCTGGGTGGTGCCTCATGTGTTAAGTGGGGACAATGTGAGCGCCTGTCCATTGACCACTTCCGCGGCGCCTGACCCAGTTTTAGGCACTTCGCTGCGACCAGGAGCCCAGGCTGGGACGGCAGGGCCTTCACCCGGCCAGGCCTCCTCCCCGCGGGCCCCTGTGCCCTGCTCCGACGGCCAAGAAGCCGGCCCTGGGCACAGCCAGTTCACAAATCCTGGCAATCTGACTCCAGAGCTTTCTCCTGCGCCACCCAGGCTGCGAGGGCTGTCTCCCGAGGTGGTTGCAGGGTCGGAAGTGAGACTCGTGCGCTCCCGGCAGAGGCCACGGCACCAAGAATGGCCTGCACGCGGGGGCGTGTGGCGGGACCCGCAGAAGGAATGATAAGCCCTTGTGGCCAGAGCTCCGGTTCCTCGCGGAAGCAGGAGGGGGCTGGGAGATAGCGCTGGTCCCAAAGTACGGCGTCCCGGAAAGCCAAACTGAGACCTTTTACCCCTTCTGGGGCTGGCAGTAGGGAGTGCTAGAAGAGGGGTGGCCCGGGGGGTGCCGGGGATGGGGAGCAGGGAACTAAGCTAGGAGGCAGTGTGGAGCAGGGCAGGTGGGGCGGAGCGCCCCCTAGAGGCGGCTGCTACAACTACTCTCCAGGGAACCAGTATGAAGGAGAAGTAGGAGAAAGAAATGGACAAGTTTGAGGTCAGTAGAAATGATAAGTTCTGGTGACAATGTGGATAGAGGGACTGGAAGTAAAGGGAAAGCTCCTGATGCCTGGCGGCCAGGTCCTTTGGTTGTATTGGGGTGTTGTCACGTCCAGACCCTGCCTTTGAGCACACAGCAAAGAGGAGACATTTCTTCAGGAAGTAGAAACTTTCTGAGACAAAAAGAAATTGATTTAACTTCCTAAAAAGAACAGCTGTTACTGGCTATAAATTCAGTCATTTCTCAATTTGGGTTTCTTCCCCAAAATATTCCCTTCCAGTTTTCAGAGGCATAATCAGTTTTCTGATTATTTCCCTTGCATATAATTATCTCACATAATAAGAATAACAATTACAAACTCTGGCAGAAGCAAACAATGCAGTGAAAACAAAACAGAAGCAGAACAAGAAGAAAAGCTTCTTCCCAATCTCTCCCGGATTCTTCTCTCCAACTTGGCAGGTGCCTGAGGAATGGGGACCTAAAGCGGACTGCCTGGGTTCAAATCCCAGCCCCCCATGCCCCCACCCCATCCCCAGCAGTGTGACTTGGGACACTCAGTGACCTGGCTCCTCTTCTGTACAGTGGAGGCACCATGCTAGCTCTTGCCTCCAGCATACCTTGTTACCTTCTTCTGAGCATTCAGTGCTCAGAAATGCATCGACCAGTACCCGGCATATAATAAGCAAGCCATGAGTGTCCATTACCATCACGCTCTCCAGATCTGCTGCAATGATCCTAAATGGTATTTGAAATCAGGAGCGTCTAATATAAAATCTCCATACAATCATTATCATTACATAGTCATTTGCAACGTATGCCAAATGTCTCCTCTTTGCTGTGTGCTCAAAGGCACAGTCTGTATATGGCAACACCCCAGCAGAGGCCTGATGCCCCCCGAAGCAAAGGGCCAGGTGACCAGGTGGAAGCTTTGCCTCTTCCCCCCAACCCCTATATCCAGATTTTGGTCAGAACTTATCACTTCCCCTTCCCCAAAGGGAGATGAAAGGACAGGGCCATTGACTGCTGACCCTGTGGCTATGGGGCTGGGTCTAGCCTACTGCCTGCCCTGTCAGCCTAGGAGGACACTCTCCTTTTGGGCCTGTAAGCCATGGCCTCTTTGGTGGAATATCTGAAAGCGAGTGGAGCAAGACCCAGAGGAGAGAAGAAATGGACCTGGGGACACAGCTGCTTTTGAAGGGGAGCCTTCCACATCAATTTCCAGTATTCAGGCTTGGAATCCTACCTCCGCAGGATAGTTCTTGCCCATTCAACAAGCACTGTTTATTGCCAGCAAGTGTGACAATGTGCTGGAAATACAAACACAAATAAGACTTAGGCCCACAGGTGCGAAGGCCCAGCCTGATGGGGCAAAAAGACAGGGAAACAAAGGGCAACAGCTGTGACAAATGTCATAACAGAAGACTTTACAAGGCTAGGGCTGGTAAGGCCTGCTTTCAGTACATTTTTTTTCCTTAAAATAATTTAATTTCACCTACATGGAGTCCAACCAAGCTACATTTGGCATAGTAAATTTTCATTAGTAGCTTCTTGTATAAAGTAATACACGTGTCCTTCAGTAAATAATGGCAGCCCTGTCACTCTATTTCAGGTCCTGATTACACCTTGTAGTCACTGCTCCGTGCCAAGAACACAGGGCTTGGCCTTCTCGTTGACATCTTCTCCACTTTCATCCAGTGGCGCTCTGGCATCCCCCTTCACTGGTAAGCCCTGCTTTCGGCCTCAGGCATCAAGCAAGCTACCACCAGTAGCCAACCATGAGAGAACTTTCTGGGAGGACGGAAATATTGTGTCTTGTTGGGATGGTGCTTACAAGGGTGGACATGTTTGCCCAAACTGAAGGCACTTTCTTCTATATAAATTAATCCTTGATACAGTTGATTTTCTAAAGGGTAGGTGTCCAGTTGCGGCGCCAGCCCAGGGCCTGGCAGTCAGCAGACACTGGGGAATTTTCTGCTGACGGTGGACGGAGAGAGCACAGGGGTGCCAGGCCTACCCAGGCTGAACGGAAGGTTCTAGCAAGGCCTTGTGAGCGCGGGGAAGTTTCAATTTCACCCACTGTGTCTGTGGTGACACGGATGGGGAACCAGCTCTGGGCCTTGCAGGTTTGTTGCTCATGGCGGTGGTTCCCGTCTGCCCCTCAAGGCCATCGTCCGTGTCCTCCCCCCGCCTGGGCTCTCGGCCAGCGCCCCCCATCCCTGTGCTGGTCTCCTCCACCTTCCCAGGCCCTGCTCCCCTCTGACCCTTCCTCTCTCTGTCCTCAGCCAAAGCCGCCAGCTGGGGCAGGGTGGGCGGGAGCCCCTACAAGGAGAACGGGGGAGCCCGAGACTTGCTGAGGCCTCTGTGCATGTGTGTGTCTGCCTGTCTGTGCTTGGGTGGTACTGAATGGACAGACATATGAAGTAGCAATCAACCTGTGAAGGGGTTTAGGTTTTCTCCCTCTGTGTAACTTTGTCAGATATAATGCAGGACACCCTTTAAAATCTGAATTTCAAATAAATAATGAATTGTGTGTATGTGTGTGTGTGCGCGCGCGCGCGCTATCACATGGGCTAGGCCTATCCTAGAAAGTATTTATGATTTATCTGAAATTCAAACTTAACTGGAAAAATGAATAATAAACAAACTTAACTGGGAGGCCTGCATTTTGATTTGCCAAGCAGGAAGGGAGGAGAGCACAACTTTCACTGAAGCCCCCACCTGGCTGTCTCAGGGGAGGAAACAGCGGTGGGGGGCGCACAATTCTCCCTCCCCAGCAGCACCGGGATCAAAACCCAGAAGGAGGCCTTGGGGGGCGTCTCTGCTCTGCTTCTGGAATTATCCAAACCTCCGTGGGGCAGCAGGCCCGCGGCAGGCAAGAGACGTGAACGGGCTCCGTCCCCACCGTCCCCCACCCTGAGAGACGCCCCTTCATCTCCCGGGCCCTCAAGCTACACGAGGTCATTGAGCGTGAGTAACCGGGGGTTCTGGGCATGGAGGAGGGAAGCTAAGGAGGGAGGCCGGGGATGCTTCTCGAGGCTGCCCCCTCCACGTGGGTCCCTCCCTGCTCAGCACCCCCCACTTCAGTGCCCCATTGGCAATGAACCTGCCAGGGAGGCCCAGGAGAAGACAGTGGAAAGTTACTTCCACATCAACGGACGGAGGGTGGATGATGAAACCCCAGGAAACCACAACTACTCCCCTGACGGGACCTCGGGCCAAGGGCCCCAGCTCTGCCCTCCCTGCAGGCCCGGAGACCCTGGGCATGCCACCTCCCACGTGCCTGCATCTGCACTGCCAGACAGGCTACCCGCTGCCCTGTCACACCTTAGGGGACTGCCAGGGGGCAAAAATGATCTGGCAGAAGCCAGAAGAGTAAAAAGTTAAAAACAAAGCACCTGGACAAGTGTCTGTTTATTTTATAGATATGTAACCCAGTCATAGGTGCTTTTACTTAAAGAAACCCCGTATGTGACGAGTCAGACAGACAGATGCACACACACATGTCATTTGGAGAAGAATATCAACTTTACAAAAGAAATCATTATACCAGGTCAGGGGCGGCTTCCCTACCTCACTGAAAATATGATTCAAGCCACCAAAATATGTTTGCTCCCATTTCAGAGGAAAGCGTCCAAGGCACAGCTGTTCTCACGGAGGACAGGGCAGTGACTGAGCTTGCTGGGCGGTGGCCGGGCCTGCTGGACGGTGGCTGGTCCTGCTGGGGGGTGGCCAGGCCTGCTCGGTGGCTGGCAGCTGCGTTCTAGAACCAAGGCCCACTGCGGATGCAGGCAGAGTGGATTTGATTTAGGATTCTAACAGCCAGAACCTTGAAAGCAACCGTCCCCCTGCCCCTTTAAGAACAGCAGTTCCTGCCAAGGCGGAGCAGCAGGAGGGGGGCCTCCTTTATCCGGGCTACATGTCACAGGCTTTGCAAGGTGTTTTCTCACTAAAGAAACCCTCAGCCAGTACTCACAATCTGTTTCTTTCAGAGACACTCAACAGCCTTTGTGTTGGCTTTGTGAAGTGTCTTGAGCAGAAAAATTTTTAAAGATTTTAAAAATAAAATAAAAATTGAAGTAAAATTGAGGTATAAAATAATATTTAAACGTTTAAAAATATAAAAGTAAGACACGCTTCCGGTAAAAATGCAAACGTGAGGGGAGCCTCCATTCCCCTTTGCCGGGGGTAACCTCTGATCATACATTTTTGTAATTCCCTTCTGGAATTTGTCTCTCTACCCCTCACTATGTGTTATTACGAGAGAGGGGATCATGCTTACTCTCTGTAAGGTCTTCTTTCTTCCACTTAGGAATATATTTTGGACATCTTCCCATAGCATCGCAAATAGATCCGTCTCAATCTCCTTCTAATAGCAGAATAGTTTGCCACTGCTTGGGTATTTAGTCTCCTAATAAATGTATGCTGAAGTTGATTCTAGTTTTTATTCTCATCCAAAATGTTATGGGGAAAAAAGATAAATACGTGTGCATGTGTCCACATAGATGTATGTGCACGTGCGTTTCCAGATCTTTCTGGCAGTGCCCAGGTATGGCCCTGGAATACAATCCGAGCAGTGGGGCCTCAGAGTCAAACAAGCAATGCTGCCTCCACTGTGAGAGCCGCTGGGACGTTTGAAAATGCTGTACCAACTCACACTCCCCAGAACGGCCTGTGACAGCTGCTTAGGCCCTTTCTCTCCCCACATTGTGGCCCACCGGAGGCATCAGTCATCTTTCCATTTTTGTCTGTCTGAAAGGGGCAGGGAGGGCCTTGTCGTTTGATTTGCATTTGAAAGGCCCGCCGAGCTGGGGCGCCTCTCCAGGCCCCGGCTTTGGAGCCAGCTCAGCTGCTGGCCAAGTCTGATGGGAAAGTTACTTAACCCCTTGAGCCTCAGTTTCTTCTTCTGTAAAATGAGCATTCTGAGGCCAAGTTTCATGGGGTTATTGGAAAGATTCAATAAAGCAACGCGAGGTGTCTGGCACCATGAAAGCTAGTTATTTCCCATCAAGGCAAAAAAAAAAAAAAAAAAAAGTCCTGATTTTGACAACCCTACTCAATGGCCCATGAAGGTTTCTGCAGTTTCTGAGCTCTTCCCTTCTCCATCTCTTCCCCTAGGCTGCTGCCCTGCGTGCGGGAGAAAGATGCAAGGCAAATGGTGGAAAACTAAACTAAAACCGATCCCATTAAGTGGTCAGTCTTTCTAGCTGGGTGATTCTGGGCATGTTACCTCTCTGAGCCCCAGTTTGTTCCTCTGTGGAATGGGGGTGTTTCCTGTAGCTACCCCATGTGGTCGCTGGGGGGATTTAAAAACCCTCTGTAGATGGTGGTGGTTATTGTTTTAGGAATGGATCCCCCAAACTGCTCAGTCCCACTTCTTCCCGTGTGGTAGGCAGAGAGCAGCGTCCTCTCCCTTAACAGATGTTCAGCGACGGGGGGGGGCCTGGGAAGGGCACTTCTGGTCCCTTCTTTGAGGCCCAATTGCATCCTGCTAGGAGCAAGCAGCTTGAGCCCTCAGCCCCAAGGGGTTTTAATCTCCCATGAGGGTCATCCTTGGGCCCCATTCTCTAGCCCTTAATAAGAAAGGCCCTCCCCTACCCCCTACCCCCCACCCCCCACCCCACCCCCAGGGGAACTTGTGTTCTTGTTTGGCTCAGGCATCGGAGTCCTTTTATCTGTTCGAAGGCTGGTGGCGAGGGTAGTAGTCATTGCAGGCGTCTTAACGTGGGTCTGCTGCGTGCAAAATGAGTTTTGCCCTGTGTTACCTTTTTACAACCTCCTCTCCTTGGGAGCAGGGTGCACTCTTTCAGTACCGTGATGTTCAAACACAGCTAAGCTCCTTGGGAGTGGGGACGGTGCCGTCCTGGCCCCTCTGTGCCCGGCAGCGCTGTAGGGAGTGGGGTGGGGGCTTGGGTTGGGAAGGGTAACTCAGCTCCACTGCCCTAACTGAGCCGGGACCCCCTGTGAAGACAGCGGAACCACCCCCACCATGCAGGGAATAGAGACACATTCAAAAGAGCGTCTCAAAAGCTCGTAGCTTTGCAGAGAGGACACCTGATAATAATCCTTAACCAAGTGATGGAAGTCACCATTCCCAATAAAGGAGAAGCCCCAACATCCTGTGCCTCCTGGGGTGAGAAGCCTGAAGCTCACAACATCCCTGGGTAGCATTCCTGTCAAAAAAAAAAAAAAAAGGCAAAGCCGGGCGCACGGTGGCTCAGTGGTAGAATGTGCGCCTTCCATGCGGGAGACCCAGGTTCGATTCCCGGACCATGCACCGCCCTCCCCCCCCCACCCCAAAAGGCAAAGCCCAAATCTAATCGGGAGGATACACATCAAATCCAAATGGAGGGAAATGCCACAAAACAACTGACAGGACTTCTTCAAAAATGCCTGTATCATGGAAGACAGAGACTGAGGACTTTCTAAGTGAAAAGACGCTAAGAAGAAATGATAAGAAAATGTGGTCATGGTCCTGGATAGGAACTTGGACCAGGAAAAACAAAATTGTTACAGATAACATTATCAAGCTAATAGGCAAAATTCAAACAAGGTTTTGATGAGGTGACAGTTTTGCAGCAATATGAAATTTCCTGGTACTGATCACTTTCGGTAGCTATTTTGGAGAATGTCCTTGTTCTTCATAAATGAATACGGAAGTATTTGGAGGGTAAAGAGGTGTCATATTTATAACTTATTCTCAAATGGTTTAGAGAAATAGATAGATAAGATGAGTGAGAAAGCCAGTGTGCCAAAATATTAGCAATTGGTGAATCTGAGTAGAGGGTATATATTATATTTGTGCAACTTTTCTGTAAGTTTGGAATTATTTCAAAATTGAAAAGTTTAAACCATTCCCGTGACTCTAGCCATGGTGCACATTACAAACTAAATAATAAGGTTCCTAGTAACACAAGTGAAATAAAAGAAAAACAGTTGCAGGAATTTAAAACAAAAGCCAAACGCCACCTGTCTTGTAACACAGAACACTTTTCTTCCATTCCTTCTTACACACTTCCCATCTCCCTCTCCTGGCATTTTGGGATTCTTTAGTTTGTTGTTCCAAACTTCTCTTAGTGCAAAATTTAAATACTACTATCAGGATGGATTTTCTGGGCTCTACCACCCAAAATCATGCCTAAAGGACAATGGCGCCCATGGTTGAAAGTCTTGGCCCTGCCAACCAGCTGAATGCCCTTGGAGAGATCACTTAACCTCTCTGTGCTGAGTTTCATCCTCCACCAAATATTCATGTTAATACACAGCCCCTTTATCTGCTTTAAGGATAATATGCCGCAAAAGATGTGAAAATGCTTAGAGGAAGCTCACAAACCCCAGATCAACATGAGTTGTATTCATAAGGAATTAGTAAACCCCAAAGCGTAAGGTGACACCTATAAGCCTGTCCCTGCCCCCGCAACTGCCTTCCAATTTCCTGGCTCCCCTGAGCTGGCACTTAATTTTTTTTTTAAGTTTAGTTTTTATTTTGGTAACATATATACACACATAAAACTTCCCATTTTAACCTCCTTCAAAGCTACAATTCAGTGGTTAATCACATTCGCATTGCCATCAGCAGCCATCCATTGCCAAAACTTTTCCATTACTCCAAACAGAAACTCTGTACCCATACGGCGCTTAAAACCTCTTAGGTGGGCTGCGGGTATAGACTGCACAATTTAGACCACGCAGACAACATGCAGAGTTAACTGGTAAATTAAATTTCACAAACAGACCTGTTCAGTGGTTTATCCAGTCCATTGGTATCCATGCCATCTCTTCCATTTCTCACTCAAAAACCCTGCTAGGCTTTCTCTAGTTCAAGAGACCCCTTTCTTTGCCTGGGATCTGCGGGTTCTTTCTTTGGAAAGAATCCAGACATTCCATGAACTTAGAGAGCGAAAATTACACCTTTATTTTCATTAACCTCTAACTGAACATGAGCATTTCCTTCATGTAGGCCAGAACCTCTGTAATATTAGCAGTTCCTGAGATTTAGTCAATGACGGAAATCACAGATATTTGTGTATCCATGAACATTTTGCAGCTGTCTAAATGCTCATCACTGTTTTAAATTTATGGTGACTCTGAGACCTACTACAAGATTGTGTTATTTAATGCATAAAGAAGTGCATATATTACTCCATCACAATTTTTAGAAACTTTTTGATAACCATATGTAAATATAATTGCTTTCACTTGTGATCCCAGGTGTTTTAGTTTAAGCATTTATATAATTTTGAGAAAGGGGTCTATAGGATACATCCAACTGCCAAATGGGTCCGTGGCACAGAAAGAGTTAAGAACCCCTGACTCTCATTCCACCCGACTCTCCTCCCACCTTCTCATAACCAGACACTTGGCTGTGGGAAATAGGGCTGTGATTTACTTTCTTTCCTTGGCATTTTTAAAAATTGAGATAAAATTCACTAACATAAAATGAACCACTTTAAAGAGAACAATTCAGTAGCATTTAGTACGTTCACAATGTAATGCAACCACCACACCGCCTAATTCCAAAGCATTTTTATCACTCTGAAATAAAGCCGCATGCTCATTACGCAGTCATTCCCCATTTCCCTCTCCCCAGCTCCTGGCAACCACCAATCTGCTTTCTGTCTCTGTGATTTACCTATGCTGGGTATTTCATGTAAATGGAACCATACACTACATAACCTTTTGTGTCTGGCTTCTTTCACTTAGCTTAAGGTTTCAAGGTTTATCTGCATTGTAGCATGCCTCAGAACTTCATTCCTTGCTATGGCTGAGTAATATTTCATTGTATGGATAGACAGCATTTTGTTTATCCCATTTATCCATTGATGGACATTTGGGTTATTTCCACCTTTTGGCACAAAAGGCTGCTCTGAGCATTTGTGCACACGCATTTGTTTGAACAGCTGTTTTCATTCTTTCAGGTCTATTCCTAAGAGTGGAATTGCTGGTATGTGTGATAATTCCATGTTTAACTTTTTGAGGTTTATGATTTAGCTTTTTTTTTTTTAACATTTTTTATTGTGAAATTTAGCACATATCCAGAGAAGTGATAAATTTCAAAGGACAAATATTTAACAAATAGTTATTGAGCAAATTTCAAAGTATGGTATAGGTTACAGTTCCACAATTCAGGTATTTCCTTCTGGTTGTTCTAATATACCAGAAACTAAAAAGAAATATATGGTTTACTTTTCGATCTTGAGTTGCCTCTAGTATCTAAAGTCAGACTTGGCCATTGTGGTGTCTATGGGTCTCGATTGTCCACAGCATCATTATCAACAGAGAGAATGAAGTCTTCCATAAATTGCATGGTATAAACCCGGAACTTCTGTGTCCTTTTCCGGGGGCTTCCATGTGTACTGGGTTTGGCTTTTGTGTGACACGATGGCATCCTCCTCTTCTCTTTTAGTGAAAATGATGACTATTATTTTTACCCTAGATGAAAGGTAAATGCAAGGCCAAGATAATGTGGGGATGGAGCTCTTTGCCTGGGAAGGCTCCTCTGAGCACAGACATCAGAGAGAACTGGGAAAGTGGGTGAGGATGCTAATATAAGCTGGCTCCTTCGTGGGCCTTGATGGGCCCTGCCGCTCAGTTCCGATGCTGCAGGTAAGCTGAGAGCTGCAGGCATACCTCCACCAGGAGAGGATAACCGACAGAAAGGAAGGGGAGAGAACTGGTGCGTGCCCCTGGTACAGGCCCCAGGAAAAAGGTGGTGGCCACCCAAGGCCACACAGCTCCAAGGGAAACTAGGCTTAGATCGAAACTTAACCAGGGGTTGAAAAGCTGAGCCCTCCGTGCACACACGGGCTGCTCCACCGGCACAAGAAACCGGTTAAGGATGAGGAGCCTGGAAACCTTCCACGCTGGTTAACAAACTTGATGGCAGCAGGGTCAGGAGAATGTCCAAAAGGAACCACTGGGAGTCAGATAGGGAAGTCCTTTTCTCATGGGGGTCACTGGGGGTGACTCTGCACAAGAGGGGTTCAGTCCTGGGCCAAATGGAATGGCTCTCAACTGGGGAGAACAATCCAAGCAGGGGTGAAGAAGTCCACCAATGGTTGGCTCCACGTGGAGCCAGCGGCCTGAGTATATGTTGGTCCATATTCACACCTCCTCCAGGCGGACAGGCACCCAGGAAAGGGACAGAGACCCTTTAGCCTCTAAGCTGTGCCAGCTAAGTCAATCTACATTTAGAGCCCAGTATGATAAAGTAGCCCATGCATTCCTTTATATTAGAGCAGCTGAAGGTTTACAGAAAAGTCGTGCAGAAAGCACAGAATTTCCATCTTCTCTGCCTCACACTCATTTTCCCCATTATTTTTTAAAATTTTTTTTTTATTATTATTTTTTACATGGGCAGGCACCGGGAATCGAACCCGGGTCCTCTGGCATGGCCCATTATTAATACTTTGCATTAGTGTGGTGTCTTTGTTACAGTTGATGGAACAATATTATTATAATTGTACCATTAATTATAGGTCCATAATTTACATTAGGGTTCAGGTTTGTGTTGTATGGTTCTCTGGTTGTGTTGTGTTTTGTTTTGTTTTTCATTTTTATTCTGGTAACATATATACAACCTAAAATGTCCCATTTTAACCACTTTTAAATATACAATGCAGTGGTACTAATTATATTCGCAATGTTGTGCTGCCATCACCACCATCCATTACCCAAACTTTTCCATCACCCCAAACCGAAACTCTGTACCCATTAAGCATGAACTCCCCATTTCCTGCCCCCATCCCGGTCCCTGCTAACCTGTATTCTAGGTTCAGACTTTATGAATTTGCATCTTCTATTATATCATATAAGCAAGATCATACAGTATTTGTCTTTTCATGTCTGCCTTATCTCACTCAACATGATTTCTTCTAGTTTCATTCATGTTGTCACATGTATCAGAACTTCATTCCTTTTTTATGGCCAAACAATACTGCATTGTATGGAGAGACCACATTCTGTTGATCCATTCATCTGGTGATGGACAGTTGGGTTGCTTCCATCTTTGGGCAACTGTGAATAAGGCCACTATGAGCCCTGGTGTGTATCCATTTATTTTTTGTGCATTAACCTTTGTTTTCCTCTAAATTTCCTGTTAAAAAGCCCTTTTGTGGGATGCCACCACTTGCTGCCACTTTGTCAACTGGGCCAAGGAGAAAAGGACCTTTCCACACCCAGGCAGCATAGATGGGTGTGATCAGGGAGGGGATTCAAGGCAGAGGACGGAGCTCACGAGAAGCTATTTAATGAAATGCAGAGCCGCTTGTTCAAAATTTATTAAGCATCTCAAGATGGTGGCAGCAGGGCATTAACCTCAGCATAGGGCCCTTCTGAGCCCGGGGCCCGTGTGACCGCCCAGGCTGCACGTCCACAAAGCCCGCCCTGGCAAGGGGAAGTGCTCAGGGTTAGCCAAGATTAACCTTGGCCTGCCTGGGGATCCCCCTCCAGTTTGTGTCTGTCGTCTACTGCCCATGCTTCCCTTTTCTCACCGTAAAGCTATGAAGCACTTTGTGCCGATGATCTGGGAATAGTCACAGAAAAGCTTTGAGGCCCCAGAAGAAGCCTTAAAATACATGAACACTTATTACTTGCTAATGATAACTCTCCTTCTCAGATAGAATACCAAGTTTAGAATTTTTAACACAGAAAACCATTGGGAGTATGTAATGGCTTCCCTTTCCATACATTATTTGACCTACTAATTTTTTAAAAACCATTGTGATATGAATGACTGCTGGGAGAAATATTAGGTGAGCGAAAAGCTATGCAAAAGCACAAATGTTCAGGATTCCCAATTCCCTTTATTGCAAGTGCATTAGGCTCTGTAAAAGAAGGCAAAAAGAGCAGAATGAGTTTCTGTAATGTAATATTAATTTTGAAAATTGGGGGAGGCAAAGTTTTCATTTATATGATATACTATTACCATACCTATCTTCAAAAGTTTTAGTGATGGAAAAACTAAGTGGCTTATTGAGATGACCTGCAGCTGTCCCTTTATCTTGGTCTGTAGGACAAAAGGGCAAAGGCCGGAGCAGCGTGGGGTGCTGGAGGGAAGCGCTTCTACATAAGCCAGCCTGAGCTCAAGCCCTGCCTCCAGCCTGCACTCTGTGACCTCAGTTAAGTTGTTTAATCTCTCTAGGACTCCCTCATTTTAATGGGGGAGAATAGCAGCACTTCTATCCTAGTGCTGGGGGACAATTTAGGGAGACGAGATACTGTGAGAAAAGCTTCCTGGCCGATAGGGAAACAATTAAGAAATGTTTGCTATTATTCCTGCGATTATTTCAGTTCTGATTGTTGTCATCGTCATTATTATTATAGACTTTGGCCTTTCCTGCCTGCTGAGATTATTTGCTGTCACTCTGTCTCATTCGCCACATGCCTTAGCCACGCGACACTACCAAAGGCCCCTGCGCAGACCCCGAGCTGCCCTGCCTTGCTGACCATGGGCTGCACGACACCTGGAGGGGGTGTGGTGGAGGTGAGGGGAGGCCACAGGAGGGGAACCAGGCTGGCCGAGGGCCCTCTCAAAGTTCCTTTGGGTCCTAGGACTCCATCAGACCAACCAAGTCCACAGGTGAGTTAGTGGCACAGCACCGGGCACTCAGCATTACCAGGGGTGTTCTTTGACTCCCCCTTGTTTCATGTCACCCCCCAGAAGAGGGGCTTTCTGTTAGATGGCACCCAGCACAGCGCGGAGCCCAAGGTGTGACTCGTGGAGAAAGACTGATTTCCCCCGAAGGTAAGGCAGAGATGGGAGCTGACTGGAAGGGCTGAGACTCCGTAAGTATTTGATCTTGGGCAAGCTGCTTGCATTCCCAATGCCTGAGTATTCCCAGGAGTAAAGTGAGTATCAAAGCAGATATTGTACACACAGGGCTGACTGGTGCTCCAGCATCCTCCCCTCCCTTCGCTTCCCTCCCCCATCACTGAGGGGACACCTGGGCTGGGACTTGAGGGGATTAGATTATAGCAGGTGGAAAAAGAACTCGCTGTCATGGAGGCCTGGAAGAACAAATGGTGATTTGGGGGTTATAGGGGAAAGAGGGTTGCAGGCAGGTGGGAGGGCCTGAAACCCAGACAAAGCAATCTGGGCTTGAGAAAGCAGAGTTGGGGAGCCTTGCTGTCATCACGCCCTCCTTCTGCTCCCCTTCCTTCTCCGCCTCTTCTTCCGGTCAGTCCACTCCAGTGGGGGTTCTGCACGACATTTAACAGGCTAAACATAATGGAACTAATTTTCAAGAACACCAACTTCAATGGTTCTTTCCCCATAGGTGGCAATAGCCACCCCTCTGTCCCAGGCCCCGCACACCTCTTCCTGATGCCAGTGGGCACAGGCCTAAAGGAAGGCCACCGCCGCCGGGGCTCTGTTGGCACATGTATGGAGGCCCCCTGCCCATGCAATGAGGAAGGCAAGGCAGGCACCCAGGCGGCTTTTGGCTCATCTCCCAAGGGAGAGCCCAGGGCCGGAGCAGGCCAGCGAGCTGGAATCCCCTGTGGCATGGCGTGGGCAGGTCTCTCGCCCCTCGAAGCCCCTTGCTCTTCATCTTTAAATTGGGATTGATACTCCCCCCTCCCAGGATGGATGTTCCCAGCACGTGCTAACCCACTGATAATGGTAGCTTCCATGAGGCAGGGCATCTCCCTGGCATCTGGAACATTCACACAAGTGGCTTCCATTACCTGGAGACTGAAAACAGGGTGATTAGGGTGGTAGGTTGGTAGCCGGGTTCTCATACCTTCCTCATTTGAACATTTCAACTCAACACAGTCCCATAACTATTTATGATGCAACTACTATGTCTCAAACGTGGTGGAAAACCAAGTCTCCTGGCCCCTCCACCCTTCCTGGTGATTCCCAGGCACACAGTCAGCTTATGGGGCAAGGGAGAAGACTTTCTCTCGCTTAGCATAAAATTAGAGAGCAACTGTCGGCTTAGTTATCACAGAGATTCAGCTTCTCTAAGCCTCAGTTTCCCCATCTGTCAACCTCTTTCCACGGAAAGGAGGCAGGTGAAAGGCTAAGAGAAATGGAAAGCACTGATGACAAGGCCTGACTCCTAAAAGCCATCAACAATGGAAGCTGCTACTTTGTATTTGCTGTAAAACTAACAAGAGGCCTCATTTTTACTGGTACTTTATGAGAGAAATAACATACAAAACTCTTGCAATTTTTTAATTAATCCCAAACACTAAAAACCTTACTTCATTATTTTTTTCTACCTTCTAGCTTATATAGGAATAACTATAATAATAGTAATAACGATACAAAGGGCTTCCTAAGTGCCAGGAACAGCCGGAAAGATTTAACCCTCTCTGCACCCTGTGAGGTAGATGTAGCCATGATCCCACTTTGCGGATGAGAAAACTGAGGCGCAGAAAGAGTAACTGACTTGACTAGGGCCCCACGACTTTTTAAGGATAAGTCTTAGTTTGCTTTTCCTCCCATCTGCCTCCCCTTCCCTTCACTCTCTCTCTAGGTGTCCCATCAAGTTGACACACCAAGCCCAATTATGGCAGACACTTCTTCCTTCCTTTCCATCACCTCCTCTTTTTCCCTTCCTGCCTTTCCCCACCTGCGCTCTCT
Source organism: Tamandua tetradactyla (assembly GCF_023851605.1). Classification (NCBI taxonomy): domain Eukaryota; kingdom Metazoa; phylum Chordata; class Mammalia; order Pilosa; family Myrmecophagidae; genus Tamandua; species Tamandua tetradactyla. The sequence goes on along the minus strand of NC_135353.1, from coordinate 162,319,164 downwards.
CTCTCAAGCCTCTAAACATGGCAGAAACTGCCAGATACCAGACTAGAAGAGTTCTCCAGGCGATCCAACGCTCCCACCCCTCTATCTCCTTTGGAAATGCTGTTTCCTTGGGGCCTAACCCTCTTCAAAGAAAAGCCCTTGGGAGACCAAGCAACGGGGAGGTGGCGATATTCTTGATATTCTTTCGTAATCCGGAGAAGTGGGGAGGAAAGAAGTGATTGTCCCCAGCAGCTGGGTGACAGGAAATGGAAATGCAGGACCTACCAAAACGGTGTTCGTGGGATCACAGCCACCAGCTGAAACCAGCCCCAGGTCCTCCTGCGAAGTCTTTTCTGTGTCTCGTGGGCTCCCAGGCCAGGGGCCAGGGGGCGGGGGCAGCCGAACGTGTTAGCAGAGAGGGGCCAGCCACCGGTGCAGGAAAAGGCCCGGTAGTCCCTTTGGAGAACAGAATGGCCGCCATGCAGCAGGGCCTGAGCGGGGGCCCTGCCCACTCCGCCTCCCTCTTCCTCTGCAGGCAAAAGGAAGTCAAAGAGGCAAAGAAATGGGGAAGCCCACGCTGCTCGCAGTGGCATTTTAAGGGCACATGTAGCAACAGTGGACTCTAATCCTCAGCATGACAAAAGCCTCTGCCATGAACACACCTAGCAAGCGCTTTCTGAAACTATTTCCCCGGGGGCCCAGTAAAGGAGAAAGAATATTTTGTACACTGCTCTGTATCCTCTAGAAATAATGACAACGACAACGGGGCCTTTCCAGAACCAGCAGGGCCCGCGGCCCTGGCAGGCTCAGCGAGTCGTCTGCAACTCCTTTCTCCCGGGTCACTTGGTCTCTGTCAGGTGCCATCTTGGAAACCGCTCCCCTCTCCACCTGAATAGTCCACGGTGAATAATTTCCACATGTGACTTAGAAGGGCGCTGCGAATGTGTCCCAGCGCTGATAAGAGCTCTCTTGAAAACGGAGAGTTCTCTTTTCTAAATTTGATCTAAACATTTTAGGGATCGTAGACATTGAGATTCAACATGGGCTCCCTAGCAAGCACTCTTGGGGTTACAAGACATTTAGGACATAAGGGACGGGAAAGGGAAGCGACTTGCTCATCGTCAGGCACTAGCAGAGCTGGGACTTAGGCTTCTAAGGGGAGGCACAAACTCCAGGCCAGCTGCCCTCCACGCAGCGAGTGTCGTCGTCGCTTGATGGGTGCTGACAAAAATTACAGCGATGGGGGAGAATACGGATGTTACAGGGATGAAACTTTTAAAACCATTTAAGGGTGCTTCACCTCCCACCCAAGTCAAGGAGAGAGCAAGCGAGGGAGACAAAGGAGAAGGCGGGGTGGGGCGAAGGCCCTCGGTTGGTCTGAAAGCTGAGTCACGGGCCATCTTACTCCGGTCCTGGGCACCCGCGAGCACGGCGCCCCGGCTTGGTAGGTCGCTGCCTCAGAGATTGCCCCCTCCGCCGCGTAGGAATGCCGGCCCCCCCTAGCCAACACCCAGGCCCTTACTCATGGTGCACGGGTCCCCAAGAGCCAAAAAAAAAAAGAAAGAAAGATTACAATGAAATCAACAGGAAAGGGGGAAATGCATTGTGAAGGAAGGTGGACGCTCTCATTTTTCGGCCCTCCTTGCGGTTAGGGGGCATCGGTGGTCGCCGGCGGGGGGGTCCCCAACAGCGGGGCGGGCACCCGGCCGCGGTCCTAGGGCGCGGCGCGAAGGAGTTAAGCGGGCGCGGGTGACATCATCTCATTTGCATAGGGCCGCGCATAAAGGCGCGCTCGCCGCACCCCGCCCGGCACTCGGCGGCGGCCACTTCGCAGATCGGACTCTTCCTCGCTCGCGCACCTCGCTCGGGTGAGCCCCGGGGCCCCTGCCTCCTACCCCGCTGTCCTCCGGTCCCCCGCGCTCGTGCCCGCCTCACCTGCATCCCCACCAGGGCACCCCGAAAGCCGCACCGAAGCGATCCCTCTGGGAAGGCTGCAGGGGAGCTGGGCGAGACTGAGCCGTCCTCCCGGCTGCCGGCGCGAGTCCCGGGGGCTTTGTTGCGTTTAAAATCGACAACTGAAAGCGTGGCGTTTGGCCCTGCAACCTCGAGGGAGCCTTTTTCTTTATTTTACTCCCCCCGCCCCCCCACCCCCTGGCCCTCTGCATTGCCCGCGAGCGGGGAGTGATCGGGAACTGAGAGGCCCTTTGTTCCGACTCACACCCACCCGGGCCCGGCAGCGCCTCCTTCCCTAGCCCCGCGCTGGCCCCGGGGGGCGCGTCTGCCCAGGACTTGGCTTGGGGGCCGGGCTGCAGGGTGAGAGCTGAAAAGCCGCTCCCGCCAGGGAACGTGGCCGGGGCTGCGGGCTGCGGGCTGTGGGGAGGCGGCTTTGTGCGCCGCTGCGGCATCGGGGGGCGCGGGGAGGGCGGGGGCGGCGGCGCCCTCTTTGTGAGCAGAGGGGAAGGGGGGCCCGGCCCGCAGCCTTTTGGGGGAGACCCAATATGTAGCAAAACGGAGCCACATTTTACAACCTCGGCTTAATCTTTTATTTTCCCATCCCCGCCCCTTGAAACTGGGGCTTGAAGTGGCGGCACTATTTGCTACTCCTAGCCAGGTTGTAGTTTTTGGAACGCTGCAATCTACAACCCCTGGTGGGTTTCGCCTAGTGGTGGGAGAGCGCGCTCGGCGCCCAGGTCCGGTCTCCCCACTCGTCCGGGTTTGACATATGGTGGTTTTTCTTTTAGTTTTGCTGCCTCTCAAAGAGGAAGATAAATCTTGAGCCCTGAATAAAGGCGGAAGGCAGGAGGAGGTGGGGTTGCAGGCGGGGGCCGGGGAGGGTCGGGAGAGCCGAGGGTGGGTGGCTTTCTCACCCTCCCCCTTCTTGCCTTTGTACCTGCAGCCTCCTCTCCAACCATGTCTGACAAACCCGATATGGCTGAGATTGAGAAATTCGATAAGTCGAAATTGAAGAAGACAGAAACGCAAGAGAAAAATCCACTGCCTTCCAAAGAAAGTAAGTCCCCACCCCCATCCCCCTTCGTGAGCAGAGGCTGGGCGGGAGTGGCCGCGTGGGTGGGTGGGTGGGTGAGTGGGAGGCCGGGAGAAGAATGCCAGGGGGGAGGGCGAGGAAGGGAGGGGGTGGAGGCGACAGTTTTATGATCGGTGTGGCCGGGAAGGATTAATTAAAAATTGTTTTGCAACCAGCAAACACGAGGCTTTAGTACTTGAATAATGGCATGTTTAATATAACAGATTCCTATATAAGTCATAAAGGAATACATTTCGCTGTTCAAATACACATCTATTTAATTTATTTAGTATAAATTTTTATTTCATGATGAATGCCTATTTTTACGTGTATAGAGTTTTTATGTGACAAAGAGATATTTTAAGTGAAAGGCCTATAATCCCATAGTTTAACCCCCTCCATCTTTTTTTCTTTTTTGTCTCCCCCCCACCCACCCCTTACAGCGATCGAACAGGAGAAGCAAGCAGGCGAATCGTAATGAGGCGTGCGCCGCCAATATGCACTGTACATTCCACAAGCATTGCCTTCTTATTTTACTTCTTTTAGCTGTTAACTTTGTAAGATGCAAAGAGGTTGGATCAAGTTTAAATGACTGTGCTGCCCCTTTTCACATCAAAGAATTGAGAACTACTGACAAGGAAGGCCGCGCCTGCCTCTCCCAGCTGCCTGTCTGGCCGGCAGGGTAGGAAAAGAACTTGCATGTTGGTGAAGGAAGAAGCTGGGTGGGACGACAGTGAATCTAGAGTAAAAGCAAAGCTGGTCCAAGATGTCCTACAGGCTGTAAAATGCAGTTTAATCAGAGTGCCATTTTTTTTTTCGTTCAAATGATTTTAATTATTGGAATGCACAATTTTTTTAATATGCAAATAAAAAGTTTTAAAACCTGGCTGGTGTCACTGTGTGGTCTATAGAAGGAGATGTGTTTGTGGATGAAGCCCTTGGCAGGCCTGCCTCTAGATCTCACTGGGGAGCCTTAAGTGCCAAACATCTGGTGATTCGGGTAAATTCAATTGCGACCTATAACTGGTTTTCGCCCAGGTATGTAAAATACCTTGCCTATACTAGCTAATATGAAGATCATTATTTTAGGCTGTTTGAATTCCTACTACTGAGCCGTATGAAAAGCGTATTTGCTGTTCTATAGCTTTCGCTGAGCCAACAATGAATTCATTTCATATGATCAAGAAAATGAAGGTGGTGCTAATTTATGGCACAGTGTCTTATTTCAGGTATCACATTGAGTTGGTTATTGAACCAATTACTAACACTGACACCAGTAGAATTTAAGCGGTTCTGTAGGATGAAAAATTGAGTAAAAATTAACCTATTTAATAGGTTCTTTAAAAGGAAGCTTGGGACTTGGGTGTGCTTTCTCATTGTCTGGTGGCCAGTTTCCAATTCAATATGTAAAATTGCTTTTATAAAGTGATAAATGGCATCTACCATTAATAGATTTTTAAATTATTGAGTTCTAATTGGAGTAATTGCGGCTCTTTGGATTTCAAGAGTAACTAGCAGGGCAGTGCTGAAGTTTATACGGGAATTAGTTGGTTTATGGCTAGGTTTGGAGTCTGATAACTCGACTATTTGAAATACGTATTCCTGTTGGTGGGTAAAAGCAAAGCCCTTGTTTGGCCATTTAATGTGCAAGAAGAGGAATGAGGTGCTAAGTAAAAAGTATGTCTTTACACAGTTCTTGATAACCTGGATATATATTTTTAAAAGCACCAATTTTAATAAGAGGAAACAACAGCATGTAACAATGGTAGCTTACCCAGTATCTCTGCAAGCTGAAAATTTAAAATTTACAGTGCAAATAAATGTCCAAGAATTACACCACCCCTCCCCCCAAAAAAACTGATTTATGAAAATATCTTCTTGAAGTGTGTGGGGCTGCGGTACAAATTGTTGATCATTTTTAAACCGGTTGATTTCATTTCCTTTGCTCAACACTTATTTTGAGAAATGCAGAGGAAGCCATTTACCTGTGGTTTAGACAATCAACTAGACCATCTCAGCTAGAAGCCTTTATCTGCCTTGCGAGGAAAAGGATGTGTTAGCTGCTGCAAAACCCTGCTCTACCATGGGAGACCAAATCAGAGAGCGCGAAGGTTCTCGCAGCCATCCCAAGATGGAGCCAGCCCTCGAACCCAGCATTTTATTTTCTTGCAGGCAGGGAAAGGTGTAGGCAAAAACGAAGATGCACAAAGCACAAAGGTAAACCAGTGCCATGGTAGGTTTTGTTGTGTGCATTTTTCAGACAATAAGATTTCAAGAAATTTAAGGAAGTCCAGGGTTCCTCAGTTTAAAAATGAGTATTAAGGGAAAGGAATTATCCATGAGATCAATTAATGCAAAAGAAGACCCTTCTCCCTTGGGAGGGAAAGGCAGAAATGCGGAAAGCTTCTGTCCACATCACACTCAGTTTGCACATTTACATCTGGGGGATAGGTTAGGAGAGGATACCTTTTTATTTTTATTTTAAAAAATAAAAATTTCAGGTGGGAAGGTCGTTGTTCTTTCTTCCGCAGAGAAAATCTTCCCAGAAGGCCTGGGGAGATTAATGAATCAGTATGGGAATTACACTCCTGGAGCTTGGAGTGTTTTTCAGAGTAGAGAGGGACATTAGGTTTACAATTAAAATGAGAGAATGTTCAAATTGAAGGAGACCTTAGCAACCACATCTTTCATATCCACCCCTGCCCCGCTCCCCGTAGAAGGAAGCAGGCCGGGGCAGCTTAAGTAATAGCTGAAGGTCATGCAGGCTTGTTTGGGACTTTCTGCATATTTTTAATTGATTGCAATTAATAAGGAAATAGAGAGGAAATAAAAGAGAACGGATAAAGATCATTTGGGACAGCGCAGCATGCATTTTACAATCTCACACATTTTCCAACCATTGCAGTCATATCTTCAGTCTTCCAATGGACGGAATTTGAAAGCCATTTCATTCTTTCCGGAGTACAACACAGCCTTGGGGCTGTGTGTGCAAGGATTGAGGCTGTGTGAGGGGGGAGGGGACAGGCGGTTGGCAAAGTCTTAACAACTGGTGAACCACTGCCCATGCCAGGCTTCTCACCTTCCCCCAAACCACTGGATGCCCCCCCTCCTCCCCAACGCTTGGAAGTCGGGTTCGGTAGTGTCCCCTTTAAATGCACGAGGACGAACTGTTTATTTCCTGAAGGAAGCATGGGATTCTTCAAGACGCAACTATAAAACGATTTTGTATTATTTCTAAACCTAAGGGACCGATTTCAGGCTGACTTGCTTCAAGGAGAGCGCATTTGGGGAACAACATTAAAGCCAAGTCCAAATTTTAAAATCTCCAGCCTTTCTTATTATAAGAATGGAAACTTAATAACCATTGCTTAAAAATGTCCAGAGCACTTAATTCTGGAATACAGGAGCCTTTACTGACCTAGCAAGAGAAAAGAAAAATACCCTCTCCCCCCCACCCCGCCCCACCCTACCCACAAATACATGTTCCAGGTTTAGGATAGATTTTCAAGAGTGGCTTACACTGCGGTCTAAGAGAATGAAACACACCAACCTTAAGGGTCAACTATACATTATTTGCATGTCACGAGCAGGGAGTAATTATACATTTAAGACACAAGTGTGCAAGGATGTAAGCTAAGAAGGAAATACATTTCTAAGATCTGTTTTTACTGTGCTTATTTTTTCTTTGAGTATTTGTTTAGCCTTATATCTCCTAGGCACTTTGCTGGGCTGTTGCCACCCCTAGTCTTGGCTTCTGAGACTTTTTTAAAATAAATTTTTACTCTAGCAATATATACACGAGCTAAAATTTCCCCTTTTAACTATGTTCAGATACATAATTCAGTGGTGCTAATTATATTCACAGTGTTGTGCTGCCATCACCACTATCCATTAGCAACTTCTCTATCACCCCAAACAGAAATTCTATGCCAATTAAGCATTAACACCCCATCCCCTACCCACTCCCTGACCCCTGGTAACCTGTATTCTAGTTTCTGACTCTATGAATTGGCTTTTTCTAATTGTTTCAGGTCAGTGAGATCATACAATATTTGTCCTTTTGTGTCTGGCTTTTTTCATGCGACACAGAGTCTCGGGGGTTCATCCATGTTGTCACATGTATCAGGACCTTGTTCCTTTTTCACAGCTGCATAATGCTCCTGAGAGTTTTACAGGCAGGGGCCCCACAATCTACTCTTTGTGTACTCTTCCTTATACACACAACAGTGTCTAACATAGTAAGGGGCACATATTGCGGCCTTAAATGTACACCCCTCCCCCCATTACTTGGTGAAGGCTTCATTTAATGTGTTTGTTTAGGGGCACCTTTGAATGTGTGAATGTCATACTAGATAGCACAATTTTAAATATACATATTTTTAAATTTATTTAAAGAGCTTAGAAGCACTAATTTTCCACTGCCCTTGATTTTCCATATTTGAATCAATACTTACGGCCAACTACCTATTATTAGGCCAAAGCACTAGCACTGGCCCCTTTTTACCAATATTTATTGACTGCCCGGTATCCCAGTATGTATTAGGTATTATATTGACCATAGAGATGCAGTTGTAAATAAGAAGACGTAGGGTGAATGATGAAGGTAAGGGTTTTGCATTTTTAAAATGAGTGTTACAATCTATTCTTTGATGTAGCGTGGATATTTTCCCAAATATATCATGATAATTACATTCAAATCTCTCCAAGAGCTCCACGATGAGTTATCTTTGTTGGAAACCAACTGATTCTTAGCCTTAATCAAATATTTTATCAGCATAGGAAAATTGTGCATGATAACTCTTGCCTGTCACCTTTTGAGCATCCTTTCTGAGGAGCACCAGAGATCTAGGAATGGACTGGGTGGACATCCTTTTCAAATCTATCTTTTTCTAGGATTTTATGATTTTGATGTTGAATCTCCAGAGAAACACTTCTTATCGGTAACGCCTTACCCTTCCTCTTCAATCTTCTCTCTCCGATCCGATGGTTAAGTTTCTTTGAAATCCCTCAGAGAACCCAGCAAAATGGTGGACAACTAAGGATGTCAAAAAGCACAGCACCTGGTTGGCGGATGGCTGGGCCACATTTGTTTTTTGGATTCCACAGCGCAGAGCTTCAATGGAGAGGGACAAGTTATGTTCATGATCTAGCTAAAACAGTTGGACCTATTCCTGTCACATTATTGTCAAACCACAGGAGGAAATTATGCCTTTCCTCATTACCACATCAAGCTCTGTAAGTGGCTGATACCTTCTGGCCACACAAAGACTTTGTGATAGTGTTTTCCAAATCTAGAAACTAGAAATATACACAAAAAGATTAAAAATATATATAAAAGTCAAATGCCATATGGTTATTTCAACCTAAAGTAATGGTTTACTGGGAGGGTGGGAAGAATCATTCTTTACTCAACAAACATTTACTGAGCAGCTACTGTGTGCCAGGTTCTTTCCTGGTTACTGGAGACAGGAAGATGAATAAGAGCTGGACTTGGATTTGGTCTAATGGCAGAAGCAGACACGTGTGCACAAACAGCCAGAATCTGTTTATTGAACAGTTATTTACTGAGCTTCTATTTTTGTCAGGCAGGACACTGAGCTGGGAGATAAACCGGAATCAGATGGTTAAAGGTCCCTATGCCCAGGTAAAGAGTTTGAAAATTACTCTTTGGCAATTGGGAGTAATCAGAAATAAAATCATCTAGCCCACACGAGCAGCTGATAGACTATTTTGTTTAGAAATGTGGTTATGTGGAATTGGACAAAGAAAAAACTGTCCATACTTGTCACTGAAAAAGCAGATTAAGATAATCATTATTGTATTGGGCTACAGAAGGTAATAAATCTTTCTTTTACTGACATTTCTTAAGGGTCATTAATCTGACTTTTATTGGTATTTCTTAATCCAAATTTCAATGAGACAGGCTGTAACACCTACCGCACATTATACATATTTTTCATGTTCATTTTCTACCAATTGGTACATTAGTATGGATAAAGGGTAAATAGATTTGAAATGACTAAAATATTTTGTGTGGGATCTCTGAGGATGGAAGTGCTTTACACTAGGGTTTGCACATTGAAAGCTGTCTGCAATCGTGTATTAGTTTTCTGTGACAACTGCAACAAACGACCACAAGTCCGGTGGCTTAAAACAACATACATTTATTTTCTCACAGCTCTAGAAGCCAGAAGCCCAAATCAAGGTGTCAGCAAGGCTCTGCTTCCTCTAAGGTGAATCTCTCTTTGCCTCTTTCAGCTTCTGAAGACTCCAGGCGTTCCTTGGTTTGTAGCTGCATAATTCAAATTTCACTTGGCTTCCTCCTCTTGTCTTCTGTCTCAAATCCCCCACTGCTTTTCTCTTCTAAAGACACTTGTCATTGGATTTAGCCCCCCACCCCCACCCCAGTCATCCAGGATGATCTCATCTCAAGATCTTTAACTTAATTGTGTCTGCAAGGACCTTTTTTTTTTTTCTTCCAAATCCGTTAACATTCCCAGGTCCCAGAGGGCTGATGCGGACACCTCTTTCAGAGGGGCCACCATTCAACCCATCACAAGTCGTGATGCAAGTGCTGAGTCACTGGGTCTCTGGGTAGAGGCATCGCACTTCAGTGGTGGAAGCGGTGGACTGGTGAGTCAGCTCTGCGGGCAGCACATGCCACTGAACAGGTGGGCTTGGGGGAGGAGGAGGGTAACTGAAGTTTTCTTCTTTGTTTGCTTTTAAGAGAGGTTGTGGGTTACAGAATTTTCATGCATAAAATACAGGATTCCCATATACCACCCTATTGTTAACACCTTACTTTGGTGTGGAACATTTGTTACAACTGATGAAAGCACATTTTTATAATTGTACTATTAACTATAGCCTATTATATACAATAGGGTCACTGTATATGCGTAGTTCCGTGGATTTAAAAAAAATTTTTTTTCTGTTACCGTATATACAACCTAACATTTCCCCTTTTAATCACATTCAGATATATATATTTCTGAATATTCTTATGTAACTGAAGTTCTCATGTATTAATCAGAAAATTGTTCCATTTTATAAGGATTGATGTGGAAAAACTTCTAAGAGCCTCATAAGTGAGTGGAGACAAAGGGGCAGGGAACGGAAGAGAAAGCAAAGGTGTGGGATGGATTATATGTTTGCTGTGATTACAGAAATGAATAACATGGGTGATCATAGAAGAAAACAATTGTGCTGGTAGAGTCACATGAGAAGTCCTCATGGTAAGTGAAAAATACCAACTTGGAAAATAAGTGTATGCTCTATTATGAAGAGCTGGCAAGGCCAATCCCAAAAGCCAAAGAAAACAGCAACTCACAAGGTAAAAAAAAAAAAAAAGACTATAAATTGGATGAAAGGCAGGGCTGGAATATACAACAGTGAACTAGTCATTTCAAAAATTTGTAATTTAAGCTCAGAAGATGGGAGCAGCCATGAGTTCATATACCCAATCACATTAATTAGAAAGTTGCTCCAGATATAAGGATTGATGGGGAAAAACTAAGATATTTCTCAAGTTCCATTGGTTTTTCTCTTTAAAAACTTTACATTACAAAAGATGCACGAATACATATGTGCATCAAGAACAAACATATTGGCAACTAATGTTTTGAATATTTGTCCTATCAGGGCTTCTTCTCTGAAACAGGTCTTTTCTAGAAACAGAAGTTTTCTAACAGGAGAGTTGGATACTTAGGTCCTTCCTCAACCTATGTTTCAAAAAATGCATTCTTCAGATCCGAAAGAGGGGAGGCCAACTGAATCTAACCATCTGCCCCAAAGCAGGGAGACTCCACATTTCTGACCTTATTCCTCTGAAGCAGCTATGATTGAGTTTCTGTCCCTGCCTCTCCTGGAAGCAGAAGTCCACTTACGTTCAGAATTTCTTAGGTCTTTGGCTGGATCAAGGCCAGTTGTGACTCTCTGTGGCAAAGAATGGCCCCCTGTTGCCATTCTCTGCCACACAAGGGTTTCCAATTAGGGTGTCATTAGGCTGTGGGGTGAGTTAGGGCTTTAGATCCTAAAGAGGGGTCTTATCTTTCAAGACCAGGTGAATAAACAATGTGAAGGGCCTAGACTTAGCTAAGAAGAGAAGATTGGGGGTTGTTGTAGCCAAACCAGAGAGCTGACTACAATTCTAACCTTTACACCCCCACCCAGATGCTGCCTCATTTGGGGCCATGCCCTAGAGAGTTGTGTCAATTTAGTTGGTTCTTACCAGCATTAATAGTAAAAATAAAAACAAAGAAATGAACAAAACAAAACAAGCCACTGAAAAGAAATAGAACAGAAGTGATCAGACTCTCTTACCTGATAAAGGTAAGTAATGTTCAATCAAACTCCTGTTTCAATTATTTACCTCTGAGTCTGTGTGTTGAGTGTGTGCAAGTGTTTACCGGTTTGTAATGTAAAACGCTGCTCTCAGTGTGAGTCAGAGTCACACATGTCAAGGCTTCCAGGCCCAACCCTCGCTCCTCACTTCTCCTTTGGCCTCCTCATCATCTCACGTCCTTTCCTTTCCCTGCCCAGCTTAGACTCCTCATCAATCACTTCAGATTGATTTTAAACACTCTCATCTCCAAGATCCTGTTGAAGTTGTGCTTCACAAACCCCAGCCCTGAATCCATGCCGAGAGGCTTTTTTCCATTGCTTCACCCATGCTCCCAAGTGCTAAAAGATAAAATCACACAATTTTCCATGTTGTCACCCCTAAACTTGTTATTTGTTCCTGGTCGGTCCCCTATTAGCTGTGCAAACTTGGGTCAGCTTCATAATTTCAACGAGCTTCACTTTGTTATCTGCCAAATGGCCACGGGGATGGTCATAAGACATGGGACTGCTGTGAGGGAGGAAGGAAATATATCTACTTAGCATGTTATAGGTGCTCAGTATATGGTGGTTTTATTGGAGTAACAGTCTCCTAGTTCACTAATAAATGCACATTTTTTACTTCTCCTCTTTCTTGACCTCTTAGTAGCATTTGAAAATGCCAACCACACCCTGCTTTCGGAATCCATCTCTACTTTCATCACATTTTTAATTCTTCTCTGGTTTCTCTGACTAATCTTGTTCGCTCGACTTCTCTGATTGCCTTTTCTATCTTATCCCCTAAGTTTTGTGGTTCCCCGGACTCAATATTCAACCTACTCCCTTTTCACTTCTCCTAGGTGACTCACTCACTCCATATCTTCAACCACCTCCTTCAACTTGCTGGTTCCCTAAACCTTATCTCCAGCCAAGGCCTGGCTAATGAATCTGGACCTGTATATCTTGCATTGCATTGGACATTTCCATTTGGTCTTCCATAAGGACTTCGGACTTGCCATGCTCTTATGAATTCATTATCTCCCTCCTCTTCCAGCTCTATCTCACATCTCAATTAATGCAGTCACCCAAGCAAGAGACCTCATCATCTTCCTCCTTGACTCTTCCCTCACTCTCACCTGTCATGGTCAGTTGGTTGGTCACGCCATTTCCGAGAACTCCTGTCTTAGTGCACATCTTATTTGCCCTTCCTGGACCTTAGCAATAGCACAGTAGCTCCCTTTCTTCAGCCTCTCCATCTTCCAACCCATCCCCTGATTTAGAAAAAAAAAAAAACAGTCTTTCTAAAACAGATCCCTTTATTCCATGTCCCGGATTAAAATACTCCAAGGGGTCCCCATCACCCATAAGATGGAGTCTAAACCCCTCATCATGGCCTACAAAGCCCTTCATGATCAGTTCTGATAATTTCCAACCTCCCCTCCTATCACTCCCTGACCCTCTCACTCCCATTCCTAACACCCCTACCCAACCTTATGCTTCAGTCTTGCTAAGAGACTTTTCCTACTTGTAGATGCCATTCCCTGCCCACCTCTTTGCATGCTGCTCCTCATTCTTGTACGTTTCCTCTCTTTTGTTCCTCACAGTCATTCCCACTGCTGGGAGTCCAAAACTCATGCGTGGACCCAAATCCTTGTTTGTTGTGTTTTATAAGTTTCTCCCAGTACATTGTGAGCTCTTCAAGTTCATGAAGACTATGTCATATTCTTGGAGTTTCCATTGCCTTACAGGGGCCTGGTGTTTCCAGGGTGCCTTGTTCATGGTGTATTGAGTCAGGTGCTCATCCACCAGCAAGAAAAGAATTTCCATACTTCATGGGCTACTGAATTTAATGCAAAACTTCATCCATCTATGCTGTTACAACTGATGCTTTTGACTAATGAAATTTGAAAGGAGTGGTCAGACCACATTCTTCTGTAGCCTGGAGAGAAATACAACAACAATAGTAAAATCTATGGTTAGATAGATAGATCCATCCAACAAATGTGGCAGCATTAATTAAAAAGTTGGTAGATCTGGTTATCTGGATAGGGCATGTGTTGGAATTCTCCATATCAGTTTTGTATTATTTTTCAACTGAACTATAAGTTTGGAATGATTTCAAAATAGAAAGTTTAATTAAAAGCATATAAAATAAAACAAAAATCTAACATGTGACAGGGACCTCCGGCTCATCTCTCTCACAAATACCTGTGCAAAAATTTTGAAGAATGATGTTGAAGGTTACCCTGCAAGCGTGGAAGGAATCCAGGGATTTTAGAGAAATTACAAGGTGCGATGGGTCCCTGCTGTCCAGTGACAAGGAAAGCAGCATACGCAGTCAGATTGGGTCTTGACCACATGAACCGCAACTTTGTGTTTTCCATCCAGTGAATCATTTTCACTCTGAAACAAGGGGTTCCAGTTCCAGTGTTGACCTTTCATTGACTCCTTTGGCATCGGACTTCACCCTACTGACTGGAGGCCAGGTCTTTCATTTCTGAATACTTTTTGACCTCTGAGCTTCACCCCTCTTGCCCCTACAGTGCAGGAACCCCAGATGCTGTAACACACAGCCCTTTCTTCCAGAGCCTAACGTCTCGACATCCTCTTAAAAACATACCAGAAGATTCATTTTATTAACTGCTAATTTTGAAATAATTTCAAGTTTACATTAGAATTGGATGAATAGGACAAAGAATTCCCTATACCTTTCACTTTTTTGCCACATTTGCTTTCTCTCTCGCTCTTTTGCTCACTTTCTGAACCATTTTCTGAATCCTTTACCCTTAAGTACCTCAGTTTATATATTTCCTAAGAACAAGAACATGCTCTTACATAACCACAGTATTGTGATCAAATTCAGGGGATCTAGCATCAAGACAATGCTATTATTATCCAATATAAAGGCCGTAATTTAAATTTTGCCAGTTGTCCCAGTATTCTGTTTTACAGCAGTGTTTTCCCTCCTCATCTGGGATCCAATCAAGGCTCATGCCTCACATTTAGTTGCCATGTCCCTTTAATCTGGAACAATTCCTCAGCTGTTCTTTGTCTTTCATGACATTGACCTTTTCGAAGACTAAAGACCAACTGTTTTGTAGAACTATTAGTTTGGGTTTGCTTGATGTTTTTCCATAATTAGAGTCAGATAATTTTTTGTAGGAATGTCACATAAGGGATGTTTTGTCCTTCTTGCTGCCTCACATCAGGAGGCAAACGATGTCAATTTGCCCCATTATTGATGATAACTTGGATCACTTGTTTCTGTGGTTGTCACCAGGTTTCTCCACTGCAAAGCTATCATTTTTTCCCCCTCTGTCATTAAAAAGTAAGCTGTGGAGAGACTATGAGACTCAAATAGCTTATTCCTCATCAAATTTTCACCCAATAGCTTTGGCCTAAACTGATGAATCTTGCCTGAATCAATTATTTCTATGATAGCAAAAAAGGTGAAGTTATAACTCTATCATTCCTTCTATTGTGACTTAATACTTTTCTGTGTTCTACTATAGATGTATAAGCCAATAAAAATGCACTTTCAAAGTTTATATGCTAACAATATTGAAAATAAAAGTAGCATATATATGTAGGCCCGTGGGCCTGTTCAGCTTTGACTCAACTCAACATATAGTGGTGCCATGTTAAAAGGAATATTTGCCAAAACCCTTTAAGATGTAGCTGGTGTGGGCTTGTGCTGTCATTTCAACCTTTAGGAGTCAGTTTAGGGCTTGTTTGCAACCAACATTCTCACGTGTTATGGCTGTGATTCAAAAGCAAACCCGTGGAGTCAGAATCTAGGATATAGGTTGGGAGGTGGGTAGGGGTACGGAATAGGGAGTTAAGTATTAAATGGCACAGAGTTCCTACTTGGGATGATGGAAAAGTTTTGTTAATGAATAGTGGTGATGGTAGTACAACATTGTGAATCTAATTAACAACACTGAATTGTATATTTGAATATGGTTAAAAGGGGAAATTTTAGGTTGTATATATGTTACTAGAATAAAAATTAAAATTAAAAAAAATCCATGGAACTGCACAACACAAACTGTGAACCCTAAGGTAAACCATGGACTATAGTTAATAATGCAATTATAAAAATGTGCTTTCATGAACTGTAACAAATGTATCACACCAATGCAAGGTGTTAATAATAGGGTGGTATATGGGAACTCTGCATTTTATCCATTATTTTTCTGTGAACCTACAACTTCTCTAATCTAATAAAAAAAAAACCTTTAAAAGCTAAAAAAAAAAAAACAGATCCATATATATAAATCGCATTCGCATTCAGTTGAGCCTACATCTTTAACATTAACTTTAATCAACCACAAATATTATTCAGGGTTCCCGTGATCTGGCAGAGAAATTGCTTGTCATTAGCTCTACCTAGATAGCTATAGCAAAGGCTTGAGGTGTTGGGGGGTGGTAGAAAGACCGGGAGCTGGGCCTGCTAGACAATGAATTTTTGCATTACAAAGAAAAAAAACAGGCTGGAACAATAGGGTGCTGGAGGCACCTAGCATTTCTGTCACCGCATGGCAGGAAGGAGGCATCTCCTCTTATCCTGGGAACCACGAAAGAGCAAGCGTCTGAATTGCAAGTTTGACTTTGGTCAGCTGCCTATGTTTCAAAAAGCCTTAGACAAACATCACCTGCTCAGGCCAAACACCCACCTCCCAACAATGGCAGGAGAGAGGAATAAAAAGGTCAAGAGCTTCTAGCATGCCTGGCCTTCTTCCATTTTCTACTTGGAAAAAATGTCTTCACCCAAGTACTGCTTTTGTTAGCTCCTAACAGTTGTGCCCTTTGCCATTTGAGGCAACAGTGCTAACACTCCTAACACTGCCGCACCTGAAAGATGACTCACCCCAAAGCCATTTCAAAGCCAACTGGCCCTGGGTTTGTGGTGTAAACCAAGAGAAAGTTCAGGATTTCAGTGGGGCACATCTTCAAAGGAGGCAGTTTCGAAAATGTAATAATGATGATAATAACTCTTTTTCTTCTTTGGGAAGGCGTAGCAGTTGACCATTTAAACGTTTTTTTTTTTTAATTATTGACATTTTTTGGATACATTTATATGGTTCAAACAGCAAAACAATATGAAAAGTACATTTCCATTCAGCAGATTTCCCTTTGCTCCAGTTGGGTAACCCTTTTTATTTCTTACCTGTTTCACCTCTGATATTGACACAAAAACAAATATATTTTGATCTTCTTATTGCCTTTCTTACACAGCTTGTATCATAAACCATCTTTCTAATCAACAGAATTCCTAACCTCCAAAATTATTACTATGAGTAGTACATGTTTGTGTATTCTTTTTTAATCAAACAGTATAGAATAGACTAAAGGAAAAAAAGAAAATTTCCCTAAACTTTGACTCATTTTCCAAAGGTAGTAACTACTCTTAACAGGTTTCTGTGAATCATTGTAGACATTTCTAACAGTGTGGCTCTTAAGAGCTGCTTGTTAAATTTTCAGGAAATTTGAGAGTCATCTGTTAAACACAGCTATTATTAAAAATTAAATTTTATAAACTTAAAATGAGATAAATTATATTAAAAGTAAAGATAATAAATGTTCAACCACTCATCACTGCCTAACTTTTTACTACACTCTGCTATCATCTATGCTCTTGAGGTTATTTTCATTGATAAAAGAAAAACTTTTCATAAAATTTAGGACCTCCCAGCTTTATTGGGCGATTCACGAATCAGGCCGCATCCCATTCAGAAAGGAGAAGGGAGCTCCACCAAGGGAGTGGAAAGAGGAAGCTCACCTAAGGAAGGCCAAACGGAAGGCAAGTGAGGAAATGTTCTGATTGGCTGCTGTGAAGTTTCTATTTTACATAGGGGTTCTTACAAAGTGGGGAGGAGAGATACACTAAATAGTAGGGTATGCTTGTCCATTCTGATAAGGTGTCTCTACTGAACCAAAACTAGTTGTATATTCTGGGGAAAAAGGCCTTCTCAGCAAGGGGGATTTTCCCAGCAATGCCCAATGTAGGTGGTCATTTTTACTTTACTTGACACCGTCTGTCATACCAAAACGTGGAAATACTATTACCGGACAAAAGCCGTGGATTCTTTTGCCTGACACCCTCAATAACCAATACCTGAGAACCTGGGGTTGCAAAGACAGAAAGAGTTTATTACTAGGTGCCTAGTAGGAGAGCAGATGACCTAGTGGCCTGAAATCTGTCTCCCTGAACTGCAGTAATTCTGATAGATTTACTAGAGAAAAGGTGGGCAGGGTTTAGGATAATGAGCATAGTGGCCCCAGATGATATAATTAGAGGTGATCTAATTATTGAGCATGTGCAGATTGATTATATGCTTAGTCACAGAATGTATGAAAGAAAATGGCACAGCAAGGTCTAGGTGGCTTGTAGGTTAAAGTCTAAGCTA
The DNA here is from genome assembly GCF_023851605.1 of Tamandua tetradactyla. Classification (NCBI taxonomy): domain Eukaryota; kingdom Metazoa; phylum Chordata; class Mammalia; order Pilosa; family Myrmecophagidae; genus Tamandua; species Tamandua tetradactyla. The sequence goes on along the minus strand of NC_135353.1, from coordinate 162,301,431 downwards.
CTGCGCATATCACGTTGGCCCACTTAGGTTCAGTCCAGTCTTGGTCATCAAGATCATTTTGGACTCGGGGTGGGTTAGTTCCAGGCAGACCCAAGACCTTTCATTAAAAGCCATTAGGGGCTATCTTAAGCGATTACAAGACTCTAAAGTTGAAAAACTGGATAACTAGGTACAGATGAAGGTTAGTCACAAGGTTTTTACAATCACAGGGGCAGAAGATAAGAGCTATGCAATCATTATGAGCGATCAAGGCAGCTGGATTACAGTTCAGCGATTTCAGGTATTTCCCTGTCTACTCTGACATGCCAGAAAGCAAAAAGAAATATTTATATAATGACTCAGTAATCAAAATCATCCCTTCAATCCTGATTTCTCAGTTACAATACTCTAAAACGGTGGCTACTATGTATCACTTCCCGACTCCTCTTGAAGATTTATACTTATACTGACACAGAATATCAGAGATAATCCCTCAAAATGCTGAAAAAATTTTTGAGGAATGTAAAGATACAACTTCAAATGCCAACACAACTATTTTTAAATTTGAAGAAAATTGGCATTATGATAGATGACACTGCTTAATTAGGGATATGTGTTTGTTAAGTATCAGGGATATACAAATGTCTTTTCCCTTTTTTCCCTAAATTTTATTATGGAGACATATATATATATATATAAAATATAAAATTTGCCATTTAACCATTTTTAAGTACACCATTTAGTGGCATTAATTATACTTACAATGTTGTGCTACCATTACCATCATTCATTACCAAATCTTTTTCATCACCTCAAAGAGAAACCATATACCAAGTAAGCAATAACTCCCCATTCCCTGCCTCCCTGCCACTGGTAAGCTCTAATCTACTTCCTATCTCTATGGACTTGCTTATTTTAAGTAATTCATGTATGCGGAATCATACAACATTTGTCCTTTTGTGTCTGGCTTATTTCACTCAGCACAACATTTTCAAGATTCGTCCATGTTGTAGCACATGTCAGGACTTTGTTCCTTTCTATGGCTAGGGTAATATTCCAGCGTATGGATAGAATGCTTTTTGTTTATCCATTCCTCGGTTGATGAACACTTGGGTTATTTTCACCTTTGGGGGACTGTAAATACTGCACCTGTGAACATTGCTGTGCAAGTATGTGTTTGAGTCCCTGTTTTCCATTTGTTTCTATTTATATCAAGGAATAGAATTACTGGGTCATACGGTAACTCTATGTTAAACTTTTTTGAGGGGCTCTTTCTTTTTTTTTAGTCAAACGTCCAAGTAGACAAGAACTGTTCTCCACCCTTAGCCTGGAAAGTCTCCTCTCTCAGCCTGTCACGTTTTAGTTGTCGAACCAGCATCTCCCATTGTCCGGAATTTTCCTGCTTCTCTTCCCCCTCACTGTTTTCTCTGATTCTACTTCTCACAACTGTCCCTTAAATATCAGTTTCTCCAAGGAGCTAGCCTTGACCTCACACTCTTCTTCACCAACACTCTTTCTTTAGTGCTTCGGTGAATTTCTCTAGCCTGGTGACTTCTGTGACTCCCTTAGACTCCACCTGCCCTCCCAACTTGGCTAATGGAATGACCATCGTTCTAGTCACATGACAAGTCAAGTACCCCTTCTTTTTCACCCCCCCATGACCAATTAATCATTAGATTTGTATGGAATCTAACCCAAACATCCTGGTCTATAAGCTCCAACTCTATGTTGGAATTCAGGCATTCCCTTCTTTCTTTAACGTCTTTTCTTCCCTATATGCCCCCATCCACATCCCAGTCATGTTACAAAGCCTAAGTTATTTCACACCCTCCAAGAGATCTCCCTAAATCCCCACTCAGAATGAATGCTGCCCTCCCCCACCCCACAGTATTCTGCTGGTGCTTCTCTGAAGGCCCTATTTAGCTAGAAGTCTATTTCCTCTCACCTGATTGGATACTTCTGGATGGCAGAGACAGAGCAGATCCTATAGCTTTGCAGAGTATGTTATGTGTTGGAGAAATGGGAGTTGAATTGTTTTCTACAGAATTTATGCACTACCCAAAGGAAACTGCCAAGGAAAAGCACAAGAAAAGGCTAGTCTTCCTTTTCTTCTGGGGTCACAAACTCATGTTGCATAAATGAGAACTGACGACCCCAACCTCTGTCAAGAGGGGAGGCAACCCCTTCTCGGCTCCAGCCAACTACTATAAGGAAACAAGGGCCTGATATTGCCAGACCTTCCAATTTTTCAAGAGAAGGCAGAATTATGAAGTTTTAATGTGCAATCTTCCAATCTTTAATTCTTGGTAATGAATTAAAAATATTTAAACCTTTCTACTGTAAAATAAAAAAGAGATAAAACCATAAAAAACAAACAAACAGTGTGAATATATCTCTATAAAACTGCTTAAAAAAACAGCATAAACTTAATTTGTTATTAGACGGCAAACATCCCATCCTTGTCATCATCGCTCAGGTCAAGAAGTAGGTCTCTGCTACCTACCCCAGAAGTCCAATTGTGCAGTTCAACGTGCGGTCTGGATTTCTTACCATTTGGCATCTGGATTCAGAATTTATATTTGTTAATTATAACATTGTTTTAAATTGTGAATATTATAAGTTAACAACTCATCTCATCTATACTCCCTCTGCTTTGCTCCATGCTTCTCTATCTGTTTATATTGCCCTCTTTATCAATAATAAACCAATTATTTGCCACCTTCCATGCTCGGGATGGAGGATTCTAATGTTTAGGATTCTGGCTATCAGGCTATCTGGCCTGACAGAATCTGAACATGCATAATTAGCACATTGCTAACAATAAAGGTTGAATGCAATGATGCCTTTGATCCTATAACATGGGCCATATATGGATGCTTTAGAGGGAGGAAATCAGGCCTCATTCCAGAGACAGAGTTTGTTTTTTTTCCTGCCAGATAGTTCTTAGGTTGGAATTCAGAGGAGACATCAATCTTTCCCTTACCAGATGACAGGTTTTCTTGCAAACCATGGGTTTAAAAGAGAATTCCAGGACCACTGCCCACACCTGAGGGTAACTCTTTTACTCCAAGTGCCAAAAGTCAGAGACTTCTAAAGGCAAGGGGTCGGGGTGGGGGTGGGGGTTGGAGGTGGGCTGTGACTGCTTCAGAAGGGTCCCGAGCTCATTGGGTGGACACAGTCACAAGCCTGGACAGCATGGAGAGGAAGACCAGTGTGAAGGGAGAGAGGAGGAAACGGCAGGAGAGAGAAGCAGTCATGAAAGCAAATGTATGCGGGGGAGAGTGAAGCACAGAAGAAAAGCCGAGGAAGAGACAGAGACAAAAGAAAGCAGGATTTGCAGACTTCTCAAAATAGCAGTGCCCTGGTGAAAAATCACGAAGGAATCTCTAAAATCCCTTGACATCACACATAAGAAGTAGGGAGTAGAACAACATTGAAAAAAGACCAGAAAAGATAGGAATTTCATCTCAATGATAAATAAGACAAGATTAAAAAGGAATCTAAACAGGAGAACCAAGACAGTGACAGAACTGTCCTAGATCAGAAAACATTTTCCCAACCAATGAAATGCCTTGGCGAACCAAGCTAAAGTTATGCCTCTGCAGCATCCATGTAAATCATTATAATTATTTAAATCATTTAATTGTTTCAGGTAAAAGTTTATCCAATGGGTTTGATTGTTACCCAAGTAAAATCCTCTTTATTACAAGTCAAAGGTTAAGAACTCAAATGTGTAGAGCATAATGACCACTGACCAGTAGAGTAATAACCAAGGCAAAAACCTGTCTCTAGGTGAGTTGACCTGTCCAGCTACATTCCCTGAATGGCAACCACAGAATTTGCCTCCTGTTAAGTGGATGCAGTGTCACGTGGCAGGTCATAACAGGTCTACGAACAGGCAGGATGCTTCATCTGGCTTGACCCTTTTTCTTCTCCTTTCAAACCTCTTCATTCCTTCTTGCCTTTCCTCTTTCATTTCTTATCCTAGCTCAAGTTCACTGTTAATCAGACATGGCTGGTGAAACGTTCCTAAATTTACGTGGGGTTTTCAGGGTCCTGAAATAATCGATTTTTATTAAAATGGTTCTGATTGTATACTGAGTTTCAAAAGAATTCTCTCAGAATGAAAATTTGCCTATTCACCATGCTTTGGGCATTAAAAGATAACACCCTGGGGAGCAGAAACACATCTTCCTTAGAGAGGAATTCCAAATAATATATGTAGTTAGTCCCCACTTCAGCAAATAGAGCTTAATACTATCCCCACCCGGCCCCGTGCCCCTGCCGGGCCATCACCACCTCTTGAGGGTGGGCTAGACTTAGTCACTTGTTTCCCAACAATAGAATATGGAGAGGGAAGAGAAGAAGGGTGGAGAAACTTGGCAGACACCACCTTGACCAAGAGATGAAAGGTGGTCTTATCAGTGATGGCATGTGGAGATCATGTACTCTGATATGATGTGATGGGAATGGTACGTCGCCTTTTCTTCAAAGCCCATAACCCCAGTCTAATCATGAAAAGATATCAGGCTAAACCTAGATTGAGGAACACTCTATAAAATACCTGACAACGCTCTACCAAATTATCTGGGTTATGAAAAACAGACCAGAGGAGACTAAGGAGACATGACAGACAAATGCAATGCAGTACTCTGGACGGGATCCTGGAAGAGAAAGAGGACATTACAGGGAAAACTGATGAAATTGGAATAAAATCTGGAGTTTAGTTAATAGTAACGTCCTGATGCTGGTTTCTTACTTGTGACCAATAACAATGGGGGAAACTGGGTGAGGAGCAAATGGGAACTTTCTATCCTATTCTTGCAATTTTTCTGTAAATACAAAATTATTCCAATATAAAAAGTTCATTTAAAGAAATTAAATAACACACACACATACAGACTCTTTTAATTGAATACCAAGTATTTAGCATGCGTTTGTTTTAATGATTGAACTATACTTATCCTGTTATTGCACAGTCCAACTGTTCACATGTTGAGGATCTAGCTCCCATTTATAATAGAATGTTAGGGTGTTTAGTGTATAAAGCAGCTAAAATCAAGGTATAGGTTTGACATGGACTTGTTAATTCTGGTTGATTCCATAGCTGAGACCTATGCTTTCTACAGAGACCTTGTGCTGATATAAAGTGTTGGAGTCAGGGTGGTAAGGTGTCTTTTCCTACCCCCCCAGAAAATAACTGAAGGCACATGTTCTCTTGGAGGTGATCCAGTGGTGCTGTCTTCCCATATAAAGACCAGCTTGATTATAATTAAAACTTTCATTTGACTATTAAAATTAAAGAACAGCTAGCTATAAATTAAGGCAGGAATATTAAAACCTCTGGGAATAAGTCTAAAAATCTTCCCTGTAATTAGAAAGCTACAAAGTTTGAGGAACACTGATTATTTTCAGCATCGAGGTCTTACTTTGCAAGGAAGCCGGTATTTTATAAACTGCAGAACCTCCTGGGCTCAGGTCTAATTTTGGTTCTTGCCCAAGGTTGCCGCCTGAAATCTTTTGCCCTTTATGAACTAAACTACAAAGTAGGAGACTGATTTCTTATCCTGATTGGATACATGAGAATCTGGGTGGTCTAGATCATGTCACAACCTTTCTAGATGAAAGTTTCCTTATTTCTATAGTTAGATGTTGGACTATTAACCTTATTTGACTCTTCCAGTTCAAAGGTCGGAAGTTTTATTGTTATAATCAAAATAAAACCCCTTAAACACCATTTTTTCCGAACAACTGAAAACCTTAGTTATTACCGGGGGGTAGGGAGGTGGGTGGGTTTGGTAATTAATTGTTAGCATATTCTTCATTGTACTTGCCTATATTTTCCAACTGTATATTTGTGATCATGTATCACTTTCATATGCTGGAAACTAAAATAAAAAATCATATTTGAAAACACAATAAGGACATATTCAAACAGTTTTCTTGTTAAGACTTATTTAGTTCAACTAAGAGATTGTGGTCAGGTGGGTCTCAATCCTTCACTTTAATGAGAATTTTGCTAGGACAATCTGAAAGTCAAACTTGGCCTTCAGTCCATTCCCTCTCTATCTTTTTTCATTTGACGCTCTTAATATTTGTACTTTCTCTTCATAGATCTTGCTCCTTGGTTTTTATCTCTTTTTTTTTTTCCATTGGATTAATACAAACAATGAGCCTTCAAAGGAACATTCCTCATGGCAGATATCTCCCAAGAGTTTATATTTACTTTAAACTAAATTCTTGCCAGAACACCCAAGTAGACAGCCCTGAATTTTCAGGATCCACCAACTAATGGCATAAAAATGGTGTCACCAGGCAAAGCCTCAATGACCCATCAGGACAATACAAAATCATGAGAACATTTTTCTAGCTATTTTTTTGACTCTGAGGAATGGAATTGCCACTTGTCACAGTTCCCATTGGTTAAGGAGACGCCTTTTCTAAGACTATGCAAACACTGGTAATGTCTTCTAAAGTTAGGCTTGTTTGTTTTATAACATAGTGCTAGCATGACCTATAGCCAGCTGTATCTGAGACGATGCCTGTAGGTATCATGTTTAAAGCAATGGATGAGAACATGGACTAACTGGATGGTTGGGTTTGCCGATGACTACCTTAAATTGATAGAGATATGGATATAGCTGGGTCATTTCTGTTTTGATTATCCACATGGTCCAATTTTCATACATACTGACTTGTGTATGTCAAAAAGTATAAAGGACTATATGGTAATTTTAATCTACCACCTGGGTCTTTAGATGTAATAACCAGAAGGATCACCGCAGTCTATTGAGTTTATTGTATAGAATGAAATGTACGTACAGAACTAGTTCCTTTAGTAAAAGCAAAAACAGTCTCCTGTTTGACTATCTGGCATGATTTGTGACTCTGACCACTGTAAAGGCATTTTTGCTTACTTAATATATATCCATAAATCTACCGCTACTTTTTTATCCATAAAAAATTTTCATTCCCAAAAGACAAAAGTCTTTTACAGTGATTAATTCACCAACTCTGATCACATCTCCCTGTAGATTGGGAGTCTGCAAACTATGGCCCAAGGGCCAGATATGGCCAGCTAGCTCTTTCTCTCAGCCCATGAGCTAAGAATGGTTTTTATATTTTTTAACGGTTGGGGAAAAAATATCAAAAGAGGAATAATATTTCATGGCATGTAAACACTCTATGGTCGATAAATAAAGTTTTCTTGAAATACAGCCACACTTGTTCATTTATGAATAGTCTGTGGTAACTTTTGACCTACAATGGCAAAGTCGAGCAGCTGTGACAGAGACCACATGGCCTGCAGAGCTGAAAATATTTACTATTTGGCCTGTTACAGAAGAAGTCTGCTCACCTTGGTATAGACAAAACTATTTTCAGAAAGAGAATTGAGGCACAGCCTGAAATGTGTAAAAACACACAAATTACAAGAAAGCAAGACAAGAGGGAAATGAAGAACACAAATTAACCATCGTTTCATAGCAGAAAGGACTTACACCGGTAGTGATTAAGAACAAGATAGCTCAATAAACAGTGCTTTCACTCTGAGTGAGATACTGTATATGAAAGCACCTGCAGTCAAATATTTGGTGAATTTAAATCTGGACAGCAGCACTCGGTTAGTAAGTGCCCATGGATAAATTGATTTGATTATCTTGTTTAAAGTCATATCACTTCCTTAGCCAAAGTATTTCTTTCCCTTTAGTGTTACCCACAGAGTTATTCTAACATTACAGTTGCGTTTGGGGAGGTGGCCCCTCCCTTCTCCCCCCAACCCCCGCTAAGATAAGCACTCTGTTAATAGGGAACCAGTAGAGAAAGTCAGCGTTTGAGAACATTTGCTGAAGGTCTTGAGAAGTGTTGGGTAGCAAGTGCAGAAATACAAATATCAAATCCAGAACCTGTGGTTTCTGTACTGAGAAAAGCGCTCTATCTAATCCACCCCCTAGTTTCAAGTTAAAAGCCTGCACTGACTTCTTCTATGAAGGGAAAAAACCCAAACACAAGAAAACCACCATTGGAAATGTGTTCATGTCCTTGGAAATAAAAAGAAACAGCTTCCCCTGATTATAGGCTTCCTGACACGCAGAGAATGCACGGCTCGGAGTTACCTCTGCGGGCGACAATGGGGCAGAAATGTACACAGAGCAGGCTTTTGTCTTCTCAGTGTATTGTCATCTTACTCTGCAGAAAGGCTTCTGGCCAGGAGACTGGGGAGAGAGCCTGACTGCTGAGAAGCCCTTTTCAGGGTGACTGGTGTGGCCATAGACGGGGTCTGGGGAGACTTGGAAAGGAAAATTCCTGCGAGCAGGAGCTGTGCAGTCATCCTGGATTTCTGGAGAAAGCTGCTGCTTTGGGGTCCCGGAGGCCCAATGAGAGTGAATCAAAGAGCTAACTATTCTAAAGCCTCAAAGGGGTGGTGAGTGGGGGATAGAGAGAGTGGAGGGGAGGGAGGAGGAGGGAGAGACAGACAGAAAATGGCAATCGACATGCAGCCAACATTCTGTGTCTCACTGTCAAGTAAGGGCAAACCATCCCAAGTGGCAGATGTAGGTCTTGCTAAATCTCTGATAAAACAAGACATTTTCAGAGGGCAGTAGGAACAAAGAGATTTTAGTGTTGGTAGAATTTCTTACCTTACCTCAGAATCCCTGTATATAATCTTTCCATTATCATTAAATAATTGGGGGAAAATAGAATAATGGAAGCAACTATCCAGAAGCTTCCAAATATCCAGGTGTCGTGACATATATATATAAACAAACACATTTTCTGGGCTTTACATGGACTTATTCTCTAACCTATTTTTATTTTTTAATGTATGTATTTATTTGGTGGGTGGGCCATGAGCAGATCTGATTCATTCAACACATATTTATGAAGCACTTACTGTCTGAAAGACACATGAATGAGACACAGAGGGACTCTGGTCTTAAGACTTGGGCAGACCTACCCCAGAGACTACAAATCTTGGAAAATGCATTGTTCACAATTGCACCGACATGTATATGCCTCACTCATATTCTGGAAAAATGGACCAAAACATTCAACGGGCTGCCTAATTCTAGAAGAGAACAAAAGTGAGAATGAACTGACTGGCAACTCAACTAGTGCGCTTCACTTGGTTTCCAGTTTAAGTGACTAGTGAACTCAGTCTTTCCAAGGGTGCACCAAAGGCCTAACCGAAGTCAAAGCAAAGGGAGCAAGCAAGCCGGCTCTCTGACCTACGCTGATCTTTTCAGTGTTTACTGGGGGCAAAAACTACCAGTCCAACTGCTATCAGGAAGACAAAACTGCCACCAGCTTGTCAGATGCAGCTTCTGCCTCTGAACCCAGTGTTTTGTTTTAATCCTACACACTTCCTCTGGGGGCCTTTGCTCATTCAAATGTTCTGCAGCTGTAGTTTTCCCCATTCACTTCATCTCACTTTCTTTTTTGTCATCAATGACAAAACAGGGTAAAATTATTATCTGAAGCTCAGCATTATGCCCGAGGTTGATCTTTTTAAAATCTCGGAGGCCACTGCATTATAGGAAAAGGAGAACGGTAGTGGCAGCCACTGGGGCCCATATTGCCAACAGATATTTCAATTCATGCTAAGAAGATCTCAGAGCAAACGGCATGTGTTATGGGCTTCTCATATTTGATTATGATTTATGAGTGGTTTTTTTTCTCTCTTCTAAGCTGCATTCTGAATCTGTGGCATTTTTCTTGATGCACAAACAACTGAGTATATGCATTATTTGCACCACTTGCAGTATTATTACTAAGAAGAATTCTCCGGGTGGGCTCTGATATGATTTTAGCCTTCTATTTCCAAATTATTGGTGCCATTTAAAAAGCAGCTTGCCCCTGTGTAGAATCCTTAAAGCATGTCTGAATACCTTACAGCAGAGGTGTGTTTTAAGCCAGGCTGCACCAACCTTTTGGCCATGAGAGTCCCTGAAATGTTGGGGAAAGGATGTGAAATCAAACCCACCAAGGTACTTAAATGCCTCCATGAAAGGTGTCATAAACTGTGTCTCCTGATCCCCTTGGAAGAGGTTTCAGACAGCATGCTTTCTCTTGACAAAAGCAGCCAGGAAGTGACTTTCCTCCCCAGCGAGAGCATTTTCAAACTGCTTTTTTTTTTTTGCTCACTAAAGGTTAAAAAGGAAGTGAAACCTTTTGTACTCTTCAGCTCTGCTGTTTTTTCCAGACAGAGAAGAAATGCCCGCCCAAACATTCTTCTAAGGAGTTGCTAAGAAGGAGTAGAAAATAGTAGGTACGAAATATGTCTGTTTGGCTGCTTGTTCTTTGGCTATGAAATGAAAACAAAAGACGACATTGATTTTGGCGTCTGAAGCCAACACAACAACCACAGTGCCATTGTTCCTGTGGCGACCCGCTTGACAAACCCGCAGTATTCTAGAAGCATGCGCTCCCCACCCCCACCCCCGCCCCCCAGGCTGCCCCCAGGAGCCGGCTCAGCCATTTCTCAAGTGTGAAAATGACTGGGGCCACGCAGCAGCTGGGCAGAAACACATGCAAATAGAAATCAAGAGCCCCAAAGAGTTACCCAATCATTTCCAGACAGACCGATCATGGGCTTCAAGCCTTCAGCTCAACTACCATGGAATTAAATCCATTTGTTCTAGCTCTTTAATCGAATATAAGGCTAAATATGCAAACACGTATTATTAGACTTCTCTCCGTACTAATAACTATATGTGATTTTGAAAAAGACAATACAAAGCAGAGTGGTATTAAAAATTTAGTATAGAATGCGAAAACATAAAGTGCTTTTGGGTCTCCTTTTCCCAATTTTGAAGGGTTTTAAAAATTTTGTTTCTTTTCCTTTACTAGATTACCTTACACATTTTTAAATTTAAGCCACATGGGAGCTCTGGGAGATGGGAGCTGCCGTTTATTCATCTTTGTGTCCCAGAAACAGAAGTTTTAGTCTTTGTTGAATGAATGAATCTTCACTCTGCTTTGCCAAATTGATGCCTTTTCTATTTAGGATAATGTTAGATTTGAATTTGAACAAGATCCTGGGTTAGTAGTATTATTTGTGCTACCGGGATTAAATGAGGGTGGTGTCTAGAGGTTTGTAGAGCTCTTTTCTCTTTTTTCCATGAGTTGGGAGGATCTCTTATTTCCTGTTACTATTTGCATTTCTATGGCCTATTATAGCTAAACATTTCAAAGTACCTCATAAAATGTGAGGAATTATTTAATTAAACTTAACTCCTCATTTCTGGGATGTTCACTCACTAAGAACTGGAAAATTATGACCCAGATTCGTAAAGATATTTCTCTTACCTAATTCTGCATGTATCTGCATTATGTAAATAAATCATTTAGTCCAGTAAAAAGTATCAGCTTTTCTTTTTTCCATTTGGATCGAGAATAAAGCCTTTTACATAGATTTTGATGATTCTTACCTCCTTCAAATCGTAGCTTTATTCACACATTCTGCTAACTAAACCACCATTCTAAAAACCAACTGAACCATAAAGAAATTAGCTAAATAATTAAAATCCTCCTTTTCAAGGATTAGACCCTTTAATGTTCTTTCCCCTTTATGAAAATCCCTTGATCGCTTCTTGCCTGAATTTTCCGTTTATCTTGCCTACACTAGCAGAAGCAACTTAAATGATTTCCAACTTAAAAAAAAAATAGCAACCCCTTTTATGCACCGTAACATTTCTGTGGCCTCCCACAAGATACTATAACTATAAGAGCAAGAAGAATCTTGCAGACAGCAAAGGAATTGCAATCATTTGATTGGGAAAATACATTTTCAACACTGAATGTCTCGCCCACGTTTTAACTCTATCAGGGTTCATCAACCTGAAACTTAGAGGTAAAGAACCTCTGGTTGAATTCACTTAACCATTTGGATGCTACTTCGCTTTGTTTTCTAATGGGTTGTCGAAATTTAGTTTTAGGGAATGAGAATTAGGTCACCTTGCACAGGGTTGGCCACAGAGAAATACTTCAGAGGCTAGTTGCTGAGTGCCGGCTGGGGATCCTCAAAAACCTCTGAGTTCTCACGATGAAATCATTCATTCAAGGGGTGTTTGGGGGGAGTGCCCACTGTTTACTGGTGCTGAGCCAGGGGTAGAACAAGCCCCTGGCCTTCTGAGAGCTTGCAGTCTACCAGGAGAGGCTATTAGAATGAATGAAAATAGATAATATAATGTGAGTTACTAAATCCATATGTGTAGCACAGAGGCACAGGTTTTAATTGAACCTGTACTTGAACAGCCCTCGTGATGGCTTGGGAAAGCATGATCTCCAAGCATCCATCCTGGTTTGAGGTCTTTGAACTTTGTAGGTCATGAGACCCCTAAAAGAATTTTGTAAAGAAACTAGTTGCTCATGTATTACTTGTTCCATTCTCTTGACTCTCTTGGCCTAGGGAAGAGACACTGTGCTAAGGCTTCAAACAAATATTTGACTGCTGTGTCTCCTGTTATATTTTAGTATAAAGGGAAGGACCTCTAACCTCCACCTCGTCAGAATCTGGGCAAACATTTGTGAATAAACAGTTTCCATCTTTGCAGAGGTTGTCCTTTGAAGCCCATTTTGCTTTCTCTTCTCACCAGGGCAGGGGCCCTCAATTTTCTAATGAGCATAAAGTTCCCAAAGATCCATCCCATCCAGAGAGGAGCATCAGGGCCTCTTGGCTCCATGGATAATGGGTCCAGGCATGGGCCACTGGCTGCTGGAGGAGTAAAGGGAAAAAGGACGGAAGCCCTATTAACCCCCTTTTCTCCCTTTCCTACCCTCTTGCTTGCACACTGTTTTCCTCTAACTACCTTTCGTTATAGTCTTTACAATCATTTATCCTGAAAATGGTTGAAAAGGCATTTATTCTCAGGGCAGGAACTGTCCTTCAGAAGCCTTTGTGACTATTACTTTGCCTTCACATTGTGTCTCATGTGAACTTGTGTTTGAACAGCCTGACACTGGGACAATCTTCATCCAGTAAAGTCACCAATAGCTTCCTCACAGGCTGCTTGTAAAGGGCTTCTTGGTCTAATGGGCAATGACCCCAGAACCCTACCTACCACAGAAAAGGTTTCCCAGGTAACTCTGCTGCCAGGTCTCATCACTCCTTCCAATCTCTCGTTTGCCAAATGTTGAGCCCAAATCACCTCAACTTTGGGGGCAAAGAATTGATTGCAATCATGTGTTTCTCCATGTAGGGACCGTTAAGAACTCTGCTTTGTGTCTAAACCCTGACTTGTGTCGCTTTCTCCAAAAGGAAGCCGAGCTGCCTTTTCGTTTTAATCAATGTGCAAAAACTTGCTATTGGCAATGTTTTTGTTTTATTTTTTTTCAGTTGCATGGTTCTGTGACCTTTGAGTTATGCCACCAAATAGATCCAAATTCAGGTCTACAATTCTAACTGCACTGGGCCCTAATTAGCTGTGTGACTTTGGGTAGGTAACTCTCTCTGACTTGGAGTTTCTCATCTGTAAAATGACATCATTGCAGTAGGTTCTTTCCAGGCCTCCTCTGGTCCTTTTCTCTTTAAAGGTCTACGATGGCTAGAGGAGCTGTGTTGTCACGGGTTCTAGCACCCCACTCCCCATTTGAGCAGGCATGCACATCTTCAAAAAGGGCTCCCTGATTTTTAAAGAAGGGCAAAAGAGACCTGAAACCCATCTAGTTTCAATTCTGTCTTAGAGACTTTTGAATGTATGTGCTTTCTCCTATGAACTAGTAAGTGGGCCGAAGAATCCTACAAAAAGAGAGCCCTGAGGCTGGATGAGCCCTGTGCCGCCCCTTTCTGTTGGTGACTCTTTTTGGGAACAAAACTCATCACTGCTCAAAGCTCGACTGCCAAAAACGAGAAATGAAAAAGAAGAAGAAAGAAAGAAAGAAAGAAAGAAAGGGAACCCACCAAAGGGCGTGAGGGGCACTGCTGAACTGACAAGTCGAACGAGGTGGCATGTGAAGCCACGTAGGCCCTTGGCCAACCTGCCTGCCTCTAAGGATGCCACGCCTGCGTATATCAGGGCAATTTCTGGGATGGGTTGTTTTTTTTTTTTTTACTATGACTTTTACAGCAGGGCAGTTGGCCCTGAGTCTCAAGACTTCCTAAACAAACTCCAGTTCTTAGAGGGAAAACCCTGTTGGGACTTCTGTGCACTTGCATCTTCAAAGCAGCTCTGTGGGATGAGTTGCACTTGACTGGGGACATGTGACAACATTGGGGTCAGAAATGGTCAGTGATGGTGTATTACCATTGCTTCTTAGCCTCCTACCAAGCAGAGGGCCCAGTTTTTGAGTGGTCTGTCTTATTTTCCTAGGGCTGCTATTACTAAACCACCACAGGCTAGATGGTTTGAAACAACAGAGATTTTTCTCACAGTTCTGGAGGCCAGAAGTCCGAAATGAAGGTGTTGGCAGGTCTGTGCTCTTTCTGACACTGGTAGGGGAGGCTCCTCCCTTGCCTCCTCCAGCATTTGGTGGTAGCCAGTGATCCTCAGCGTGCCTTGGCTTGTAGCCACATCCTTCCAATCTCTGCCTCCGTTTTCTCGTGGTCTTCTCTTCTTTGTGTCTTTTCTCTTCTTTTAAGACTATTAGTCATATTGGATGAAGGGCCCAATATGACACTGGCCCTTACTCCAGTGTGATCTCATCTTAACTAATTCCATCTGCAGTGACCCTGTTTCCAAATAAGGTCACATTCTGAGGGACTGGGCGTTAGGACTTCAATATATCTTTTTTTTGGGGGGGGGGGGCGGCACAATTCAACTCATAACTGGGTCTAAGCACATTGTCTGCAAATAATATGTTTGCAACTTTTTAATTCGAGTCCTGACTGACAAATTTGTCCTAGGCACGTGACTTTCTGTGTGATTTTTTATAGGGTTTTGTTGTGCCAGCCCTTAAATGAAACACAAAACCAGCCAGAAAATTAAGAGGGTTTGAAATGGAGCTTGGGAGCTCATTTGTACAAGAAAGAAGAATAAAGACGAGTGAAATGCTAAGGATTTAAGTGGGAGGAACTAATGAGGGAAAACATATGACACTATGACAGAGGAATTTTTCCTTTTTTGGCCATTCCTGAATTTCCATAGTTGTAACGGTTTGTTTCAAGTTATTTCCCTGATTTTTTTCACATCTTATAAAAATGAAGTCTGTAAAAGACAACATTTTGTAGGCCTTCAGCCTTTGTTTTGGCTTTTGAAAGAAGTTACTTATCTGCCCATAGGTATCTTTTCCAAGCTTTCCTTGGAATTTGTGTGTGTCTGTGTGTTCGTCTGGGGGTAAGTTGTGGGGGTGGGGGCAACAGATTAGTTTTCCTGTTTAGGTACTGTATCCCCTGGAAAACATCTGTTTCTCAGAGAGTGATAAATAGGGAAAAGGGATATGATGTGTCCATGAATTTAAAGGCATCATCAGTTGTGTGAAGGAAACTAAAGAAATTACGACATGTGGATTTGTGGGGAAAGGGTCAAGGGAAGTCAGATCTCATGGAGACAGCAACATAGCACGGCAGTGGGTAGAGGTGAATGAGAATCATAGAATAAAAAAGAACTGAAAGTAATGCTGACTTTTCTCCTGGGCTTGGAAAGATCTGGGGGCCATATACTCAGCAGGTGTCCCATAGAATGTTAGAGATGGGAAAGACTGAGTCTTACATGACAGTCCACTGTCTGCCCGGATCCTTCCAGGTCTTGGAGAGGCAAGTGAGTAGAATAGAAAGAGTCCCTGCATTCTAGTGAGAGGACAAAAACAGGAATATATAATATCAGGCATGTTGACAAATGCTGGAGAGAAAATTACAGTAGGGTAAAGACTATGGGGAGAGCCTGGGAAGGTGGGGGTCTTGCTATTTTATGTAGGTAACGATCATAGAGATAGTCAAGGCTAGTTTTCATTCTCCCTGTGTACAGATGAAGAAACTGAAGTAAAGATGAGATGACTGGCCCAGGGTCCCCCAGCTGGTGATGGCCCATAAGGAATAAAACCCAGCTCTCGTGATGCAAGGCCAGTGCTTGTTCCTCTTGCCTTGACTCTAGCCTTGCCTACAGTTTGAAATGAGTTGCTGAAGTCAGATCTTGGAGCCTATCATTTTTTCCCTTTGCATGTCACTTTAGAAAGGGTTAATTTACCAGTTGGTGACTTGGTAGTCATTTAGCCTTGACTCAGGCAACTGGGTGACCAATAAGCATTCATGAGCATCCACACTTGTGCTCGGTGGTCTTCACTGTGACATGCACACATACAAGTATAGAGTAGCATTTCTCAAACTCTCGTGTACATATGAGTCACCTGGGGATCCTGGGAAAAAACTGATTCTGAGTCAGAAGGTCTGGGGTCAGGGCCTGGGATTCTGCATTTCCAACAAGGTCCCAGGCTATGCTGATGTTGCTGGTCCGCAGAACCCACTTTGAGAAGTGAGGGTATAGGCACCTCTGCTCCAGTTTGCTCAGTACCACAGACAAAGAAACAGACGTAGAGCTTGCACTTTTCTTTCTTCGTTTACCCACTGGCCTCCTCATCTCCCCTGGAAGAATGTGGCTTAAAAAAAAAGAAAATGCTATGAAACACCAGTGCCAAACCTGAATTACAATGTCAGGCACATGATTATCTGGGCAAAAACCAGATGTCTCCAACTGGGGGTTAGCTCGGTCCACTACCAGGGCCAGATGATAAAGGTTGTAGATTGAAGAGAAGACGGTGGATGCCACACAGCACATGCAAGAGAAAAAGGAGGACTCATAACTTAAATTCAGAGAGGTAAAAAGTGAGCAAGGGTTATCACTGCACAAATGGCTTGGGAAACTTTACCTTCCCCACCAGATTGCCAACTGAGACTCCTGCATGCTCATCTTGGCTGCTGGAGTGACTCAGTCTGTGTCTGCAAATGAAAGGTTTTGTCCCTAGCTGTGAAATAAAAATAGCAAACAGTTATGGGCCATGTTTGGAGCTCTCCTTTGCAAGGTGCTGCTGCTGTCCACTGTTAGAGCCTCTGCTTGAGCTATCCTAAAGGACAGTGACCCGGAACCAGGACCTAGTTTGGAGCAGGTTGCAGAACCAATTTGTAGAAAGCCCGCCCACCTACATGCTTCATGCAGAACCTCTTTTCTATTGCTCCGTACATTTTAGCACACTTGCTAGCTTGCCAGAAGTTTTTGCTGTCAACAACCTTGATTGAGCTGTGCTGTGTGAATAAAAGTTCTGGGGGGGTGGGGAGGGAGGGACCCAGGAGGCAGCTCAGGAGGAAACAGCAAAGCCCCACATTGGGATCTTGCCTCAGTTTGTGAGAACAGCACTTCCCAAGTCCTTTTGCAAACATAGTTTCCTTTTGGAGGAAAACAGGAACAAGGATAACAAGGAAAAGTTAAAGGCATATATCTAAGTGGATGAAGGAAGGAGCAGCTCCTATTACTCTCGGGGAGGCAAAACCAGTTCTGGAGGGCCTAGGGTTTTGCAGCCACCTGGGGTTTTATTACAATGTGCGACTTTGCACCACTTGGTTCCTACTTATCAAGACCAAGTGGGGGATGTGAGGTTGCGGTAGTGATTCAGGGATGGATATCAGACTTTGGATTTCTAGATATTTGTTAAAATCTTTCAGGCTGCCTCACTCCTTCTACAACCTAAATTTGACACACTTGGGTAAAGTGATCATTTGCCTTGGAACAGTTGGGATCCCCCTAAACACTCTAAGGAAGGGCAAATGGAACACTTTGGATGGCCAACCAAGGGCCTGGAAGGTTGTATTTCACTCTGGATTTTGCTGGTCTCTTTGGTTCACAGTTGAACTAGAGAGGTGGTAAGGAGAGATGGAAATCTTTTATCGGTTACCAGAAAGATTTTGCACTTCCCTGATAAGCCATCCCAGGGAAATAAAGACTGGCTTGATCAGCCAGTATCAGCTCCAGCTAACAATAGCCTCCCCACTTTGGGGAGAGGAAGAGTGGAGACAAACTCCCTCTTCTCCTTCACCAAACTGCCGGGGTTTTTGCAGGTCTCAAAACTAAGGCTCTTCAATGAAAGGGAGGGGTAAGGGGTATGGTATGTATAATTTTTTTTTCCTGTTTTCGTTTTATTTCTTTTTCTGTTGTCTTTTTATTTCTTTTTCTGAATTGATCCAAATGTTCTAAGAAATGATCATGATGATGAATATGCAAAAAAAAATTTGCAATAAATAAATTAATTAAATGATATTAAAAAAAAAAGAATAAGGCTCTTTTGAGTCAAGTTCTGCTGGGCTCCCTGTGGGTGTCCTCAGCAGGGTTGAGGGCCCTTGGGCACGGCCTGGGTCAACCCAGCTATGGCAGGACCAAGAATTCTGCATGAGGCTGTGGTTTTTGCTTAGCAAACACCAGCTGTTTCCAAAAGGGGCTGTGGGGCGGGGGTGGGGGGTGAGGGGGGCGGTTTGGAAGGAGAAGGAGAGGAGAAAAAGAAGAAGAGAAACACTAACTCAAATGGCCCCTCTCATCACTTTGGATGGCTACACGATTTGTACTTTTAACTATCCCCACTGCCAGATGGGCTGTAGGTAAGTGGATGCCCACTCTGGGGCCACTATAAAACTGTACTGAGTGAACAAAGCCCTGGGATGGGGAAGGTGTGGGGAGGGGCAAAGAAAAATTTGATCCATTTTTTTTTAATTGTAGTGCTAATCTTAAAACATTACAATTTCTTTCATGCAAAATAAAGTGCTTTATTTACTTTTTTTTTTTGCATGGGCAGGCACTGGGAATCGAACCCAGGTCTCTGGCTCAGCAGGCTAGAATTCTGCCACTGAGCCACCATTACCCGCCCTTTTACTTGCTCTTGAATAAACTTTTAACTTGGGGCTCATTTTAAATTTGCAGGCAAGTTTCAGAGACAGTACAGAGTTCCCTTATATCCTCCCCCAGTTTCCCTAATGTTAATGGCTTACATTTCCCTGGTTCCTTTGTCAAAAGTAAGAAATGGGCACTAGTGCAGCCCTATTAACTGAACCCCAGATTTTATTTGGATTTTGCCAGTTCTTCTGCGAATGTGCTTTTTCTCTTCCAGGAGCCAATCCAAGGGATTGTGTTGAGCAGCATGCTTTTATTCTAGCCTCCACTTGAGTGAATCTAGCTGGGTTTATAACTCATTTGTTATGTCTCTGTACTGCCCAGGCTTAACCAGGGCCCTGGCTAGGCAGACTCTGGGAGAGAAAGATGAGCAAGGCCTCAAGCCGTTCGCTGTCTAGTCTGAGGCCGATGCACAAACCACATCAGGTGAGGCCCACAATCGGAGTAGCTGGTCAACAGCGGGGCAGGCTTGGGAGGGCAGGCAGAGCTCCGCCTGAAGCCTCCTGGAGGGCACGGAGGAGGGAAGCAGGCAGCCGCACAGTGTTTGCAGGTAGGGAAGGGGGCTAGGGTTAAGTCTG
Organism: Tamandua tetradactyla; assembly: GCF_023851605.1. NCBI lineage: Eukaryota > Metazoa > Chordata > Mammalia > Pilosa > Myrmecophagidae > Tamandua > Tamandua tetradactyla. The sequence goes on along the minus strand of NC_135353.1, from coordinate 162,282,068 downwards.
GGAAGGGATTAACAGGGCTTGGCCCAGTTTGATTTGTTCAGGGAAAATACTGCGAGGTGCTGAATCGATCACTTAAGATACGGACGCTGAGAACTGGGAAGTGTCCGGGTCTCCAAAAATGATGGAGAGAAGTGTCCCACTACTGGGAATGTCGTGTGTGCATGTGCGTGTGTGTGTGTGAGAGAGAGAGAGAGAGACAGAGAGACAGAGACAGAGAGAGAGAGAGAGAGCTTTTCAAGAAGGGGTTCACTGGAAGAAAACACTGCCCTTTCTTCTACTGGCAGCTAGATGAACTATTTGATTTTACAGCAAAGTACGCACAAAAAGAATGGTTTTTGTTCCCAGGCTGAAGTGGAGAAAACAACAAATAAAAAAGCCCAAATGTACCATGCCAACACCCAGGCAGAAACATCTTTCACTGAGTTTGCTGGTTATTGCTTTTGTCGGTGGGGAACGTCAGTGCTGTTTCCCTGTCCTAGAAGTGCTGGCCCTCACCGAAGAGAGGCTTGAGTAGTGAGCGAGCACTCACTTTCCCTAGCCCCCAAACGGCCACAGGAAAATGGGGCAGTTTGACTTACATGCAGCCTCAGCCCGGTCCCCAGGGAAGCAGAACCACGGGGTGCCCTGGGGAATGAGACTGAGCAAAGAGCTGAGAGCACGCGGCATCCCTTGATGTCTGACAAATCGCCATGTCGATCCAAGTCCTGCCTTCCGCATTCAAAGCCTGACTGCAGTCCTCCCACGGGGATTTGCTTTCCTGGTGCAGAGAAGGCCACCAGGATCAATGGCCTGCACTCTGGTCTTCCACAAAAAGTAGCCAATAAAGGGTAGCTGTTGTTCACATTACTTTCTGTACCATCATATAGGAACACTTTCTTACTTTTGAATTCCTAGTAACTATGAAAGTCTCCTTGCAGGAGAGAAGGGAACAACCTTATGCAACTAGGAAAAAATATATACATAAAGAGAGAGCATGAGCTGTTTGCCTGTTGTGGCAGGCAGACTGTTGATTCCCCTATGACGTCCACGTCCTAATCCCTGGAAGCCAAGATGTGCCAGGTTACATGGCAAAGGAGAGTTAAGGTTGCAGATGGAATTAGGTTTGCTAATCAGATGCCCTTAAAATAGCGAGACCATCCTGGATTATCCCAGTGGGCCCAATGGCATCACAAGGGTCCAGAAAAGTGGGAGAGGAAGATGTGGCTATGGAAGAGACAACCAGAGTGAAGACAGCATGAGGACTTGGTCTGACATTGCTGGCTTTGAAGATGGAGGATGGGGCCATGAGCCAAGGAAAGCAGGTGGACTCTAGCAGCTGGAAAAAGCAAGGAAATGGATTTTCACCAAGAGCCTCCAGAAAGGAATGCAGCCCTACCCACACCTTGATCTAAATCCAGTGAGAGCTGTGTCAGACTTCCAACCTCCAGAGTTGTAGGATAATACATTTGTGTGGTTTTAAGCCACTAAATTTGTAGTCATTAAAGCAGCCATAGAAATCTAATATATCTGTCAAAAGAAATTCCAGAATAATGGGCATTTTCCTGGACATAGGAATGAAATGTTTATTAGCTGCTCAGTTTTGCAGGAGCCTCCTTTGCTCCCTTCCTCATGCATACTCACCCCATCTCCCACCCTATTTGCCTGGCATGAATTATAGTTGCTGATCTAGAACAGCTGGTCATAGAGGTCTTTTTATACTTTCTCTGAGGTTTGCAGAGATTCACGTACAAAATACAGCTGCCTGAATCAGGCTCCCTGGTTTAGTTTTGAACAGGGTGTGCCAGGGGTAAATTAAAAGGGAAATTCCAGCTCAAGGGCAAAGTGACATTGGTAGATTCCAACACAAAATATTTCGAGAAGAAAGACTGGTCGGGTCAAGTGGGCCTTTTCCCTATGTTTTCAAGGTTTCCCTGGGAACAAAGCAGATACCACTGCTTCTCTTTTGCTTACTTTTAGCCTAAGTCAAGAAGTAAGTGATAGAAGCCCTGATCACATGGTTTGACCCCCTAAAAGAGCTAACAGGGAGAGAGAAAAATCTAGACTCCTACGTGAACATCTGTGAAAGGATTTGGAACCAAGGATAAGGAAGTTCTGAGGCCTGCTAAAAGGGAAGGAAAGGCTTTATTTATTGGCCCTGAATTGTACTTCCTGTTGTGAAGCTCGGCTCTGTTTCATAACAGCTGGGGGCCTGCAGAAGCTCGTGCTCTCATGAGGAAGCGGTGGGGTTCTTGGTTCCTCTGTATTACACAAGTTAATGACCTCTACTGCACAGTGAAATAGATGCAGGAACAAGATGAAGAAATGATGAAGCTTTTTTTTTTTTAATTGCAGGGTTATCTTTTCCTATCCAATATTACTGACTCTGCAGCAGATGCTATTTCCTGGGTCTGCTCTTTGCTTGTCTGAAGATGAAAATAGCTTAAAGAGATAAGCTCCCATTAGAAATGGTCCAGGGCATATATCAGTTGTCATCGAACAGCCAGGAGCTACAAAAGCCAGCACAGTGCTTTAAAAAAGGAATTAGGTTTATGTCTTTCTTATCATATAACTGCTATGAAAACTGGTTTTACAGCAGACTTTGCCTGGAAGGTCAGCCAAGGAATTGGGAAATGAAATTTTTAGCTTGATGGGAGGCATTATAATCTTAGTTGTATTCTTTTAGGATAAGTGATACTGTGGCAGGTTTACACATGTCAAATAGAGTAAAAATTGAAAAGAGTTCTTGGCTATCACCTAGGATAAATACTCAAAATCTAGATTTCTCAGTCAATGGATCTTTCAGGTTAGGGGATACAGGTTGGACTCTGTCATCAAACTGTATGAGTTTGAATTTGGGTTGGGCCATTGACTGTGAGACTTTGACTAAGTTAAATAACATCTCTGTGACTCAGGTTCCTCATCTTTAATGAGAGAGTAATAATATTTAAGCCATATGGTCATTGGGAGGATCAAGTAAGGCAATATATGTCGCCCACAGAACAGTGTCTGGCACTAACAAAAGTGCCCAGTCAACGCTAGCTATTTGATTAGAGAAAACAGATGTATATTCCTGATAGAGGAATGAAAGACACAGACCAGTCACCGCAGGGAAGGAAAGCCTGGCGGCCCAGGGAACACCACCAGCTAATATGTACAGTATCATTTGCACCCACCATTCAAGGCTCTGCATAGTCTCCACGAAGCTTCTTTTCCAGACTCACTCCCTAAATAGCTGTTCCAGAAGATTCTGTGCCAGCCATGCTGGTCTCCTGGACCTTCCCATCTCCTTCCCTGGATTCACACTATTTCTTCCCTCATGACCCCATTTCTGCTTATCCATCCTAAAAGCTCTCTTCCCCTTTGAAATGTTCCTCCTATGATTTCTCACTAAAAATCATGAGGCTTTAAAAAATAAAAATGAAGGAACTTCAGCTATCTTTTTTTATGTTATCAATATAACATATCAATCTGGGTCAGGAAAGTTGCATGGTTTGATGATCTTACTCAACTAAATATTTTGAAAATATACACTCAAGTCCCAATTTCGACTCCTTATCACTGAGCCATAGTAAATATTCAGCACACCACTCCTCTAGCAATGAATGTCTACACTGCTGTATTTGTCCCCCCTGTCATTGGGTAACCTTTGGGGTTTGGTTTTTTATCTCTCCATTAGATTCTAAGTGCTCCAGGGCAGAGATCAGGTATAAGCCTTGCACTTCCAAAGCAGCTCTCAAATCTAAATCTCAAATTCTTGATACTGTTGAGAATCTTTAATATTATTATTTATTGAAACTTGTTTTGATTCAATGATTAGATGGCTCCTTCTCTTCCAATACAAATGTTCATAAAAGGCATGGGTTTTCTCTCCATCAAGGCTCTGTGGGTAGAGGCACCACTTTCAGGTGTGGGCCTGACTCTTGTGCATTCTGGCCATTTTCATCACAGTGGGCGGAATTCGGGACTCCTCCCTAAGATGCTGGTTCTGTCAATGCCGAGTCCTTAGCATCCTGCCGGTATTGGCAATATGAGAAGTGAAACCACAGGCCCACTTCTCATGGTGGGACATAGTGGACAACGAAGCAAAAAAAAAAGGCAAAAAGAGAACAGACCCGGATGTGGAGTTTGAGGCACAGTTGGAAGGCTGGCAAATTAACCCCAAATGGCTTCTTTTTCAGGCTCTAGGGAACATGGCTATCAAGTTCCTTTTGCAGGGGAATGGAGGACAGTGTCAAATTTTCAACCTGGAGCCTCTCACCCAGAAAATGCAGGGAGGTGGGCTCCTCACATGTTATGATGGGGTGCAGGGCTCAGACAGGGGACTCTGTGAGGACTTGTGGCAACAACTGGCATGGAATCTTATGTCTTCCTTTCTTCTGGAATGAAGTTCTTGCTGAAGACTTAGGGAGATCCAGATCTTGAGGGAAAGGTCTCAAATTGCCCCACTGAGTCATATACTAACCTGGCTTTTTACCACCTGGCATTGAAACCTTTGGGGGCTTCTCTCCGATGCAACTTCATGGTAGATTTGAATATACTCCTGTCAGATCATTCATTTCGATGGGTCTTCTACATAGTCCAGGTACTGTGGAAATATTACTCTGAAGTTCCCAGCATTTCTAAGTGAGAAAAGCATGGCCTGGCCTTCTTGGAATGCCTTTCTCCACCATTTGTAGCCTTTCACTGTCTAATTCAGGTCCCATATTACATCCCAGCTGAGATACTATTTTTTTTTCCATAACTTTAGAGAGAGGAGGTTGGATTAGATGGTGAGTATCTTCCAGTTCCAACCTATTAAGCACCTTCTTTCTGTCAGTTGGTGTAGTATAGCAAAAAGAAGGTAGTATTTGGAGTCATTTTTTGGTTCCATCGTAGCAACCTTGCTTCTTGGCTGTGTGGCCTTGAGTGAGTTTACTTCTCCAAGGCTCAGTTTCCCCACCTCTACAATGGGAATGATAATGCTGGTCTCAAAGTATGGTTGCCATCATCAATGAGGTTAATGCTTGCAAAACACCTAGTACAATGCCTGGCACCCAGTAAGCACTGAATGCATTTAGATATTATTATTATCATGGTGTTAATATTAGTAATCTTACATGGGATTACAAAAAGAACTGTCAGGTGAATCTTTGCAATTTGTTAAAATGCTAGGAAATAATCAACACCAGTCTCTGCCATTAACTCCACCTCCTTTCTCCTTGTATTTTGGGGCCCAAATCACATCCTGTTGCTACTATATAATGGTTTTTTTTTTTTTTTGGTCTGGTTTCCAACATATTTCACTTTTGCGTAGATTCCATAGCATCTGATAATATATACACATGGACAGAGTTTTATAAAAATGTAATGCATGGAATTGATAATTTTGTACTTAACCCACTGACCAACACTGCCAAATATTTGTTATGACAATTTCCACTATCCTAAGCAATTATCAGAGTGATGTGACAAAGCAGAGATGGACTGGGATTGCTCATGGTCACACACTTAGCTGCACTCCAAGCTTTTCATTGGCAGTGCTAAGGAAAACCTTCAGTTCTCCACGCAAGGGAGCAATGCCCGCTGGTGGGAGCTGGACCTGGAAGTGGCACACAGGTTGAGCAGAAATAAATGGCTGCCTTATATTGAGCAGCCACTATGGGACTGGCAATAGCCCCACTTTGTGTCCCATAATCCTTCTAGCCCTTCCTAAGGTAGGAATTTTTTGTTTTCCATTTCACAAATGAGGAAACCAAGACTCAGAAAGATTAGGTCGCTTTCCCCGAGTCCGGGCAGGACATCTGACTTTGCACACATCTGTGCTTTTCTGCAGTACTGTTGACTCCTCCCCCGCGTGTTGTCCTTACCCATTCTCAGAGAGTACTGCGAAGTCTTCTGAGTAACCATCACTGTTGGACACTTCTCAGACCACTGGATGACAATTTTCACACAGATTTTCATCTCTCACCAACCTTCCCAGATATTTCAGAAAGTCATTCACTGCATGCTTTCCAAAATGATAAGTTTTAATTAAAATAGTCTCCCTCTGCCTCAGCCCCTCCCAGCTATGGCTGCTCGGGGAGAGTGCGGGGAGCGCGCACACCCGAGTCCCCGGACACGGGCTCCCAGGGCAACCAGGCAGAGAGAGAACAGGAAGAAACTCACTGTCTTAAAGGCCCCGGCTGTAATTCCCATCTGCTAAAAACAGTAGTACGATACAGCTTCTGTTTAACATTTTTGTTACTTTTCTGCCTGCCAGAGGGAACAGCCCTGTATTTAAAAGTCATTTCTATTGCTTTCTCTACTTTACCTTTAAACTGGTAAGGAGATATTGGCCTAAAACATCTCGCTTCCAGCTCAACCCGATGAATGAGCAGATGAACTGACTTGACAGACCTGACTTAACTAGTCAATAGGTCAATAAGCACGTGGACGACTTGCGCACACGCTGGCCTTCCGGTCCCGCGTCGGCCTGGACCGCGTTGGGACCGGAAGGCTCTGTGGTGAGGGCGGAAGCCGTCGCCAAAATGGCCCCCTGGTTCTGGTTGTCCCCTCCAAGTAACTCAGACTTTAGCGTCGCTGATTTACGATTGATGATTCTGTTGTAAAAGGAATCTTACCTTCATTTTGCTACACGTGGTTCAGTCCCCAGAAACACCACTACCAGGATCTACCTACGGACTGAATGCTGGGAAACATGAATATGTTCAGGACGGTGGTGAAGCGGCAGGTTTAATTCTGCTTGTCATGCTCACTTTCACTCATTCCGACAGAATTTTCAAATTGGATTGTTCTGGGACAAAGACCGCAAGCAGCACACCCTTTCCTCTTCCCCAACCCCCACCCTGTTACATTGGCTTTTTCTGTCCCCCGGACAAAGAACATGTGAGATTTCCTGCGCGGTAAATTCTCCGACTGTCCTAGTCCTTGGGAGAAGTTTAAAAAAATCAGAGCTAGGGGCACATTTTTCTCTCCATAAATCACCAAAGAATCAGCCTCCGACAGACCGGCAGCTCAAATGACTCTCAGCCAATCCCGGGAATGATGTTTTTATTCATAAGGAGCGGGTGTCAATGCCCAGGGGCCACCCTCTGTGTTATCTGTGGACACCATGCAATGTGCAGTGGGTTTTAATTAGCTCTCGGATGGGGCCACCTTTTTAATTCTCGGAGTGATGTTGTTCCTGTGGAAGATACACAACCGCTCACCATTTTTCTCTCTTCAGATAAACTATTCCTCACAAAGATTCCCCACAATAATTTTCATAGTAACTGTAATAAAAGAAAGTTTAAAATAAACTGAGTATCCAGTTAAAGGCCATGTTATGGTACAGGAAAATAAAAGGTTAGGCATCCATTTTCCAAGAGAAAATAAAGAAAAGCAATGAATGAAAACATTAAAAGGCAGTCAGACTGGACAGACATGTTAGGCAGACATAGCTTCCTTTTTTCACTTATCCTGGGCATTTTCCCATGTTATTTAATTTTCTTCTTCACTATAATGTTAAGGATTTATGTATAGCTGTTTCATCTATCCCTTACTTTGGAACACTGAAGTTATTGCCAATTTGGGTCATTTTAAATAACAATGTGACAAATGCTCTATTACGTAAATCTCTGATTATTTTCTTACACCAATTCTGAGAAATTGAATTGCTGGCTCAGAGAACATGTCCATTTTAAAATATTTGATCCTTGTTTCCAGATTGTCTTTTAGTTCGGAGCAATTTATACACCAACCAATAATGTGGAGACTCACTCCTTCTGTCTGCCCCCCTCCCCAATCTGATTGGCAAAAAGCATATCTTATTTTATTTTCCATTTCTTTAACAGGAGAGTTGAATAGATTTAATGTTTATTATTGCCTATTTATATTTCTTTTTGTGTGCCTTTTCTATTCGTGTCAGTTGCCTGCTTTTCTATATCTATATATCTGTATCAACTATATCTGATATCTATTTATTGTGCGTTTGTGTTTAACTTATGCTTCTAGTCCATAGTCTGCAATTATTTTTTCAAGGTTGACTGTTGACCAGCCTTAATCATTGTTTTATATATAATGGCAATGGCATATGTTATACAAATGTGCAGTCGCAAATATGTTTCTTCAATACCCTAAAAGTTTTCATCTGTGTAAAGACAAACCAGCTTTGTATCTAAGTTGCTATGTGTCACGAACATGTTCTAGGCTTCAGTTTCCTTATGTTTAAAATGAAGGATGGCATCTAAGGCTCATCTCAACTTTAAAAATTCTATGATTTCATGTCTTCTCTTATCAACTGATTATAATAATCAGGAGAAGTTCTTCTATCATAAGAATGACAGCTTATATTATAGATTGAGTTAAATCTTCATAAAAATCCTTTAAGGTCTCAGCTTCATTGTGCCCATTTTACAGAGAGGAAACTGAGGTACAGGCAGGTCAAGTAACCTGTCTGAGGTTACAGAGCCATGGGTGACAGAGGAGCCAAGATGTCATTGCAGGTCACCCTTCTCCATCATTAAGAGAAAGAAGCAAATGTCAAAGTGAGCCCTACAGAATTTTCAACGCTGCACACTCTAGCCTAGCTCAATTGTTTCTCTGTTCCTAAGGAGAAGATATTTGCACCATTTGAATGTATAAATTCTAACTTGGATTAGGTTCTCTATGTCTTATGCTCTAAGGTTAAGAGTCTTTTTATAGTTTCTGTAACTTTTATAATCTTTACAGGATGCTCTGCTTGGTAGCACTGAAACAGAGGCAGAGAAAAATCGTGGGGGGACTCGCTGTAAGGTCAGGTTGAGTTGCTTTCTCTGCAGATCACGATTAATATGCTCCCACCGGGAGGCCTCCTGTGGCTCACACAGAAATCTCAAATGGGTTCCCTTTTCTTGCTAATGAATGGTCATCACTGATGAGACTGAAGGGTGATTTTGAGACTCAGGTGAGACTAAATATGCAGAGTAGGCACTCTGTAGATTCTGGCTATCACCTTTTACAAACACCCCTGCCCCTGCCAGACTTCCAGTCCAAAAGGGACATTCTAACACTTCGTACAAGGTAAGAGCCCAAGACTCTCTCCAAATATACACCACTTTGGAAATTTTATTTTTCTTCCAAATCACTTGAATGTTCCATATCACCAGAGAGCAAAGACAAAATGCTTGATCTTTCATTTTAAACTTTCTTTCTCCTTATCTTAAGTGTTCATCTGTCTTCAGGTAAGCACTTTGCTGGTTGGTCATCTTGGAGTTATTACTCTTTCCCAGTTGACAAATATCTCCTTAGTCCTAGATTATTCCTTGGATCAAATTTTGGAAAGCATTGCTGCTAAAACTAGGTTCTGGAATGGACGCAGACAGCTCCACCACTGGGAGCAAGTTTTTCAATCTCTCCCAGTCTCAATTTCTTCATCCATAAGAAGAAAATCATTTTAATACCTCAAGGGATTTTTGGGCTAAACATGGCAATGCATTTAAGCCAAGTGGAGGCCAAATCTGTTGCACTGCCTGTTTTTCGTAAATAAAGTTTTATTGGCAAACAGCCATGTCCATTCTTTGATATATTGTCTATTGGGGCATTCATGGAACAATAGCAAGCAGAGTTGTGTAGTTGCGATAGAAACCGTGTGGCCCAAAAGCCTGAAGATACTCATCATTTGGCCCTTTACAGAAAAAGTTTGCTGATTCTTAGTAAAACTCTATATAAAAATAGGGTATCAGCTGAGCTAATAAAAGGCCCTTCCTTTGACTTGTTGGTTTATTTGCACATTCTAAAAGCAATTATTGAGCATTGATGTGAGCTACACCTGTGTTAGGGAATCATATATGCATAAAACACAGTCCCCACCTTTGAATTGCTCAAAGGATGTGAGGGAGAGAGGGCAATTCCATGTGTTAAGTGCTGATCTACGAATATCCGGTCTCCTAGATAATGGGAGGGTGGGGTGGGGTGAGTTGCTGTGATAAAGGTGTGTATACATGGGGTGGGCAAGTTGGAAGCTTCTGGAAATTGATGACCTCTGATCTGAGTCCTGGGTAGCGAGCTAGTAGGAGACTCATGGCCTGTGTATACCCTCCTTTATTCATTCAATATACATAACTTGAAAAATTCAGACAAGATCCCTGCCCTTACAGAGAACACATTCTAAGATAGACAATCAGCAAGTCAACCAAGGAATGAAGATCGTTTCTGAGTATGACAAATGCTACGAAGAACAAAAGCCAAGGGGATGTACTACAGAGCATAGTGGGGGAGGGGGGCAGTGTTTTATCTTGAGTGGTCTGGGAAAGACTCGGTCAAGAATGACAAGAGGAAGTCAGTCAAGAGAGGAATCGAAGGACAAAGTGCCCAGGCTGAGGAGCAGCAAGTGTCATGGCCCTGGGAGGCAGGAGACTGTTTGCTGGGTGGCAGGGAGGGCGAGAAGACCTGTGTGTGCCTGCAGGGTAGTAACAGGGAGTGGGTGCTGTAGAATTAGGCTGGTGAGGCCCAAACTCATGGGCCTTAGATTACTTGCATTTTATACTCCTGCAATGGGCGACCAATGGAAAGTTTGAAGCAGGGGAGTGAAGTGATCTGAGTAATCATATTAACAATGCTATAATGCTATTATGATAGTTTCTGAGATATCACCATTTTAATGGAAGAGGAAGGAGACTCTGGCTGGAGGTACAGATTGGGAGACCCAATTCATGAAGGGGTAGAGAGGATGGGATTAGCAAAGGAGGGCGGGAATTGAGGAACTGCTGATAATGGATATGGGCTTAGGCTGCAGGGTGGGAACACAATCTGCTTTCATGCTCCTGTGTTTGCTTTGCTTCAAGGTCACCTCCAGAGCTCTATCCTCTGGTTGAGGTAAAAGATAAGAGTATCTGGAAAGGAAACACCCACAGGAGAACTGCGGCTTGTTTACCGGAATGGAAAATTTCTACCTATAGGACCTACCAGCTCCCAAGGATTCCACAATTATAAGGGCAATCTGCATTTTAACCTGGCCAAGATCAGGACTCACTAAGCTTGCACTGGGGCATTAACCCTGGAGTTCGGCCTCTTATCTTCAGCATTGACTCTTTACAGTTTTGCTTCCAGCCTTCTACAAACTGTTATCACTTTCACACTTCTCATCTCAGTTTTCCGCAGTAGTTTGGGCATCAGATTCCTTGACTCCTGACACAACTTCTGCTGTGCAGCTGTTTCTATGCCCAAGTCACCGTGTATCAATTCAGCCAAATAACTGCTGGATAGAAGGGAAGGTGATTCCATTGTCAAATGAACACAGTAACAGGCTGTTGGTTGAATTTATCTTTCCTTTTTTTTTTTTTTTTCATGGGCAGGCACCAGGAATTGAACCCGGGTCTCCAGCATGGCAGGCAAGAACTCTGCCACTGAGCCACTGTGGCCCACCCTATCTTTCCTTTTTTTAGCCAGTTATTTTGTTCTGTGGGCAGAGCTTCAGCACCCCAGGTTGGATTTTCCTCTTTCCCAAAAGACTCCTTGCTATTCTCTTTCCTAGTCTGTGCTGTGGGCTTTTCTTTGCTGTTGTTCCTGCCTGGTACATGCCCAAACTTATCCAACATCTTGGAATTGCAGAAAATCAGAGGAAAGTGGTCTTGAATGCTCAGAGTCAAACAGCTTCCCCTCTCCATCATGGATAACAGAAGGGAGAGTGCGACTCCCCCTGCATGATAGGAAGTGGTTCATAAAGTCCTGTGGTGCTCTGATTTGTTGAACTGTGCTGGTCAGCTGGACAAAAGCAAACGTAAAATCCAACATCCACTTCAGGGGGATTAGCTAGTTGTTTACCAAGCCAGCTATTTCTCGGCTCCACACTCAACATCCAACTGTAGGACATTGTCTTCAAGGGACATAGCAAGTCCCTGCCAGTGCATTGTAACGATCCTGCCATTTTTTCTCTTCCCTTTGCTCTTTCCACTTTTCATCCTATGTGTTCTCTTTTCGTTTCCTCAAAGGGAGAGTAGGGGGGATGTTCCATGGCTATTTCCAGCGGTACAATGACCATTCGGTGCTGACACACTAAAAGGATTCCATCTCCTGGGCCTGCGCATCTGGGGGAACTGCCTGTTTTCCTCTGGATTCAAAAGTCACCTAGTGGGCTTTCCATCTTTGCGAGTTGCTGTTGTCTTCCCTCTGGGGTGTTTGCTATGCTTCCTTCTATCGCAAAAGAAGACTTTGTGAACTATTATGTGGATGATCATTTATGAAGGTTTGGTTGGAGTTTAAAAATAATTTAGAACTCTGTGTGTGTGTGTGTGTGTGTGTGTGCGAGTACGCATATGTCGGACCTCTACCAGAATGTGCTTTTTAACAATGAAAAGGTGTACAGATCACAGACCATAAGAGTCACTCTTGCCATCCACTGCAAACGATGAATGTAGGCTAGTCTACAAAAATGAGAGAGAGGAAGTGTTAGTTAGGCTATTAGTAAGTGGTTAAATGTGTCCAAAAGCTGACTTGAATTCAAGAATTCCAAACACTTGGACACATATTTGATTCTTCTTAAGAAAGCTGCAGAAAAGCTATGACCTAGATCTCTGAACTTGGGTATTTCCAAGGAAACCACCCAACTTCCCCATGTCTTATCAAACACAATGACATGCCTAGCAGGTCCAGAGGTCTTTTGTGTAATTAGAGCAACAGAAGTACCGGCTATAGCATCTGAGATTCATATCTCTTTGCAACCAAGTGGGGCCCTCAGGCTTAGTAACATATCCAAGTGGAGAGAAGGAGGGCAAAAAAACCCCAAAAAAACAAAAAAACCCCACAAAACTACTGATGCAAATAAAAAGCTAGGACTTTCCACAAGGCAAACAACCGAATTCACACTACCAGTGAGACTGAAAGGAACCTATCATTTAGCATTTATTCAATGCTGGGCACAATTCATTCTCGATATAATAAAATATGGGCTGGTATAAATTAAATCCTTTTTAATAAAATGCAGGTTGGTGTTATCAGGCTCCGTTTTATAGAGATGGAGGTTCTGAGCATCAACCACAAACCTGAAGTCTACAAGATGACAAGGCCAGGATTCAAACCCAGGACATGCAACTCTAAGCTTTTTGTCTTCTTCTTAACAGTCAGCCCTTAACTAGGCTCACCAGGAAAAGAGGATTTCACATGTAATTTTTAAAGAGTCAGGATCAGGGAGGGAGGGAGGAGGGATCAGGGAGGGAGGGATGACCATCAGGCCGAAGAATGAAGACATTTCCTTGGCACTCCAGGTCATGACATGATCAGGGACTGAACAGGAACCAGTAAACCGCCATGCTAATGGAAATGGCATCAACGCAGTTGTCTGCCCCATCTGGAAAAAAAAGGTGATGCGCAGACAGAAAGAACACTGAGCAGAAACAGGAGCTGGGTTTACGTCAAGCAAAGATCAACATCTCGGGTTTCTTCTCACTTCAGGTGGTTATTGCCTCTTATGACCTATCCCTTGACCCTCAGCTGAAGTGAATGTATTGGTTGCATGGACAACCAGAGGAAAGCCAAGTGGGAAGTGACATTCTGTTTAGACAGAACCTTTAGAGAGACCCCAACTCGTGCCAAACCTCCAAGATTTCAATTGATAAAGGTTGTAGTTTAGGAAATGGCCTTGGACATTTTTCTGTCTCTTCTTTCATGGGTCTGGTGTTTTTCATTTTATCAGTGACATATGTAGGAACAGAAAACCCTGGCCACTAGTTTCTTTTTTTTTTTTTTTATAATTGAGGTAAGATTCACATGACAGAAAATTCACCACTTAAGCCACTTTTAAAGTGTACAATTCAGTGGCATTATAAGTATATTTACAATGTCGTGCAGCCATCCCCTATCTAGTTCCAGAACATTTTTATCACCCCCAAAGAAACTCCCCTCCTTCTTCCAGCCCCTGGCAACCACTAACTACTTTCTGTCTCTATGGTTTGCATTTTCTGGTCATTTCGTATAAATGGGATCCTACACTATTGCTCACTAGGTTTTAAGGTAAGCTTCTGGAGGGGAGGATAGGAATTGGAAGGTGGGTGCCCAGCAGCGTGAAAGACAAAGTCAGAATTTGGAAGAAATCAGAGGAAACTGAATAGCAAACCAAATGCTTGTGAAATGAAGGCCAAAAGTGCAAGGCGGCTCTTCTGGGGAAGGTGGAGATGGAAAAGGCTGGTTATAACAGCAAAAGGTCCATGGAACATAGTTACAGTAACTTTGCTTCCAGAATGAAAAAATTAAGATGTCTCTTGATGAACATAAATGCATTCCATATAGTCAGAATTAGTTCACAACTACCTGATTTGAATCCATCGTGGACCCCAGAAAAGCCATGTCCTTTAATCCTCATTCAATATTGCTGGCTGGGAGTTTTTTGAGATGTGACTCACCTGATTGTGGATATTAACTTCTGATTAGAGGGAGATGCAACTCCACTATTCCAGGTAGGCCTTGACTGGAATGCTTTAAGAGGAAACATTTTGGAAAGAGTCCCTTTTTAGAACCACAGAACTTGTGCAGCCAGAGACCTTTGGAGATGCAGAAGGAAAATACCCTGGGAGAACTTCATGAAATAAGAAGCCGGGAGAGAAAGCTAGCAGACACTGCCATGTTCACCATGTGCCTTTCCAGTTGAGAGAGAAACCCTGAACTTCATCGGCCTTCTTGAACCAATGTATCTTTCCCTGGATGCCTTAGATTGGACATTTCTATAGACTTGCTTTAATTTAGACATTTTCATGGCCTTAGAACATGTAAACTTGCAACTTAATAAATTCCCCCTTTTAAAAGCCATTCTGTTTCTGGTATATTGCATTCCAGCAGCTAGCAAACTAGAACAACATCCAATGTGGTAGAGAAAAGAAAAAAAATAATAAAAATGATCAGTTCAACTGCCTGTGAAGCAATAGCACGGTCGTTCTTGATCAATGCATAAAATTCACTTTTTGCATTTTCCAGCTTTATCGAAGTATAACTGACATACAATAAACTGCACCTATTTTAAAAAGTGCATTATGGTGAATTTTGACTTACGGATATATCTGTAAAACCATCATCATAATCAAATTATGAATGTATCAATCACCCCCAAAAGTATCCTTTTGCCCCTTTATAACCCTCCCTCTCTCTACCCCTTGTACCCAGGCAGTCACTTATCTGTTTTCCATTACTATAGACTACATTTTACAGATCCAATTTGATATAAATTAAATCATACAGTAGGTACTCTTTTTCGTCTAGCCTCTTTCACACTGCATAATTACTTTGTCATCAATGTTAAGTGTCATATTTTATTTTTTTTTATTGCTGAGTAGTATTCCATATAGTTAATATTATGGTAGTTAGATATGACTTCCCTGGATAGAGTAATCAGTTGACACATTCTTATTCTATTTCTTTATTTTGTACTTTTTGTTCAATTCATGTCATGGTCTTGCTAAATATTTGAATGGATTTATTTAAGGACTTGGTTAATAAAATGTCATCAAGAGTGTTCTATGAGAGATCATTCATTCATTCATTTGGCAAATATCGAATGAATTGTTACTAGGTCCCAGGCACTGCTGTAGGCAGTGATGATACAGCCATGAAGATAATGGATATGAATCATTGCTCCCTGGATATGAATCCTTGCTCCCATTCCCTTACATTCTAATGAAAGAAGGCAGACAATAAACCCCAAACAAAATTATATAGTATGTTAGAGGCTGACACGTGCAATTAAAAAATATTAGAACAAGGGAAAGGGCCACTAGACGTCATCCTAGTGCTGCAGCCTGGATTCTGACTGGCTCCCACAAATTGGACTAAGGGTAGACATTTTGGTGTGGGCTTCTCAGCTGAACTCCTAAGGATGCCATGGCAATCAGCCTCTTCCAGTCAGACTTAGAAGCAAACGAAGGACTGCCATGAATGGCCAGGAGATGGAAAATGAGGTCCTTTCCATTGGAACTGCCCCCCAGGTACTAAGCTTTGGTGGCCACTTCTAGGAGAAAGGAGAGAGGCTGCTCCTTCCCCAACTGTAGGAATCCAACCAAAGGTTTTTTGTTTTTTTTTTAATTCCTTATTGAAAAAATTCTTTTCTGTTTTGTGAAAAACAACATATATACAAAAAAAAAGCAATAAATTTCAAAGTACATCACAATAATTAGTTGTAGAACAGATTTCAGAGTTTGGTATGGGTTACAATTCCAAATTTTTAGGTTTTTACTACTAGCTGCTCCAAGACACCAGAGATTAAAATAAATATCAATATAATCGTTCAGCAATCATACTCATTTGTTAAATCTGGCTTTCTCTGTATAACTCCTTACCATCACCTTTGACGTTTCTCCCACAGTTTAGGGATATTTGGGCTATGCCCATTCTAACTTTTTTACATTGGAAGGGGCTATTGATAGTATGGGATAGGGGAATGGAACTAGTTGATGTTCTGGAGAGGCTGGCCGCTCTGCATTTCAGGACTTACCAGGTCCAGGGACCCATCTGGAGGTTGTAGGTTTCTGGAAAGTTACCCTAGTGCATGGAAGCTTTGTAGAATCTTATATAACACTCTAAGGGTCCTTTAGAATTGGCAGGAATGGTTCTGGTTGGGGGTTGGCAAGTTATGATAGGTAGCAATGTCTAATTGAAGTTTGCCTAAGAGTAACCTCCAAAGTAGCCTCTTGACTCTATTTGAACTTTCTCAGCCACTGATACATTATTTGTTACACTTCTTTTCCCCCTTTGGTCAGGATGGCATTGTTGCTCCCACGGTGCTAGGACCAGGCTCATCCCTGGGAGTCATCTCCCATGCTGCCAGGGAGACTTTCATCCCTGGATGTCATGTCCCACATAGGGGGAAGGGCAATGATTTCACTTGCGGAGTTGGGCTTAGAGAGAGAGCGAGGCCACATCTGAGCAACAAAAGTGGTCCTCTGGAAGTGACTCTTTGGCATACCTATAAGTAGGCTAAGCTTCTCCACTATCTGCACAAATTTCACAAGAGCAAGCTTCCAGATCAAGGCCAGCCAAAGTTTTAAGTGGGGGGGAACACTTTCCCAAAAGTTAAAACTACTAAAGTTATGTTGTTAAATGATATAATAAACCTGGGCCCAGGAATTGTGTGCTTGGCTAATTGTATGTATTCATTTGTTTGGTTTGGGGGAAGAAAGACATAAGGGCAAGCCAAACTGAAAGTTCAACTAAGACAAACAGTCTTGCTCAAAAACTGATGGAAAAGGGCTCTGAATCCTCATGCAAAGAATGTTGGACACTTTCCCTGTTTGCAGAAATGTCCTTGGTTATAAACTTAGTAGATTTAACAGAGGAGTGTAAAGCATCTCAGTAACTAGAGGGTACCAACACCTTTTGGAACAGAAACCTCACTGCCTGCCTTCAGCACTTTTACTCCACTGTGGCCTGGCGTCCCTCCAAGGCAGCCTGAGCTTTCTGAGAAACTTGGTTTCCTGTTCCCACTGCCTCAGCTGACTGGAGGACTCCGGGTGACCCAGGCAGGGGAGCAGGGGGTGGGAACTTCTCATTCTGACATGCTTAGAAAATTTCCCAGCAGCAACCGCGAAAATAAAAATTTGAAATATAAAGCTTAGATCTTTTTAATGTGAACATCAATAGTGAGATTCTTAGAAATCTTTTGGGAAGATAAATTTTTATTTTTCAATTTTAAATGGTCATTTAAAACCTAAAACCATACCCTTTTTACTTTTTAGCCTTGAAGCAGTTAGAGAGTTGTCGCCCAGATATCCCTTAAGATTGAAAGATAATTATCAAATGAGAGGGAGGAATTGTAACCGAGAAATCAGGATTTAAGGGATGATTTTGATTACTTGAATCATCATATAGATGTCCCTTTTTGCTTTCTGGCATATTGGAGTAGACAGGGAAACTCCTGAAAGCTCTAAATTGTAATCCAGCTGCCCTGATCTCTCATGATGGTTGAAAGCCCTTATCTTCTGCCCCTGTGGTTGTGAAAACCTTGTGACTAAACCTTCATTTGTACCCAGTTATTCAGCTTTTCAACTTTAGAGTCTTGTAATCACTAAAGACAGCCCCTAATGTTTATTAATGAAGGGTCTCAGGTCAGCCCAGGACTAACCCCCCCCAAGTCCAAAGTTCTCTTGATGACCGAGACTGGATCTAACCAAAGTGGGCCCGTCTGATATGCGCAGTAGCTTAGACCTTAACCTACAAGTCACCCAGACCTCATTCTGCCATTTTCTTACACATGTTCTGTGATTAAGTGTGTAATCCATCTGTGCATGCTCAATAATCAGATCACCTCTAATTACATCATCTAGGGCCACTGTGTTCATTATCCTAAACCTGCCCGTCTTTTTCTCGAATAAAACTATCAGAATTCCTGCAATTTGGGGAGACGGACTTTGGGCCGCTAGGCCATCACTCTCCTACTAGGTGTCTAGTAATAAACTCTTTCTCTTTGAAAAACAAGCAAGCAAACAAACAAGCAAACCTAAAACCTTAATCTTCTTCAAATCCAAAGGGGCTCCGAACATCCTCGAGTTCAACTCTCCTTACATTTTACAGACGAGGCAACTCAGAGCTCAGTGGAGAACTGGAGCCACATTTCCTGACTCCCATTGCAGTGCCCTTCCCTCCGCGAATTATAGAAAAGTGCAATTCCAGACACCGGGCCTTGGGGAGAATTTTACTGTGTGTGAACGATAGCGCACTACCTGATTTTTAAAAGGAAGGAAAAGCCAAAAAAGCAGAAGAAAAAAGTTATCGGAGCCTCCTCTTGAACTTGGGTCTGTTTGACTCCCAAGTCCATAAAGGCATTAGCCGTGGCAAAGGGAAAGAAAAGCTTGCTGAGTACTGAGCCAGACCAGGTGTGTAAATTTCACTCCCCCAATCAATCAGTATCTCTGCAAGTAGAGGGGCTGTTTATAGCCACTGCTCTCCCTGCTTGGGGTTCAGGATAGAAAACAAAACAGGGTCGGGCTTCCTGGCTAATTACAGAGTGTTAGGAAACTTTTGCCTCCGCTCAGCGATCTACAAATAAAGAGGATAACAGAAGGCGAGCCAAGGAAAAGAGAGAGTGAACTTCAAAGCAAAAACAAGTAATCTTAATAATCATCAGAGGGAGAAAGAATCATCATTATAAGGAAGTAGTCCAGTAACCAAGAGCTCTTAAACTAATCATAGTTGGCTTGCAACCTCAAGGATTTGTTATTTGCAAAAAATTTCTCAAACAATAACTGATAGGATCTTTCTTAATGTCTATAGTAAACAAACCCTAAAATATGTCATGTGTGTAAGAGGAGTTAGGAAACAAGACGGGAAGAGTGACGATAAAGCTTTTCATTTCGAGTGGCGACAGAAAATATTCTGAGCCATCTGCTCTCCTACTAGGTGCCTAGTCTGTCTTTTTATAGTCTGTTCTATTATAAAGTCTGTTCTTTATAATAATATATTAATATATAATAATATTTCTTAAAAACAAGAGCCACATAATGTTTTTTTCTTTATTAAAGATGTTATGGGTTTAAGGACAATCATGTATAATATATATTATATATATATATATAATATACATGATTCCCATATACCTCCCTATTATTAACCCCTTGCATTGCTGTGAAACATTTGTTACATCAATGACACATTTTTATGACTGTACTTTTAAGTATGGTCCATGGTTTAACTTAGAGTTCATTGTGTAGTGCAGCTCCCTGGATTTTTTTAAAACTTTTATTCTGTTAGCACACATATGATCTAACATTTCTGCATTCAGATATATATATTTCAGTGCTGTTAATTATGTTCATGATGTTGTGCAAAAAAATTATGAGTCACTTCACAAATTTGCATGTCATTCTTGTGCAGGGGCCATGCTAATCTCTGTATTGTTCCAATTTTAGTCCATGTGCTGCCAAAGTGAGCATTCACAGGATATTTTGTTTTCTCCCTTGTAAGTATTCTTTATGAATTTTGCTCCTGTGCCTAAGACGATATTAAATTTAAGAGTTCACATTAAGCTTGATGGCCAGGCCCAAGGCATTGACCCTTCCTGTGGTTTTGGTTTCTATCAGGTGCCAGTCTTGGTGTCTCAGAAACCGAGTCTTTGTGTCCCCCAGCACTTTGGACTGTTCTCCACTCTCAGCTCGCCCTCAAAGATTGCTGAATGGACACATTCGGCAGCTTCTCAGTTTCCCTTCTTGAAGTTCCTGACTACGTATCTTATTATGTTTTTTAAATAGATCTCCAGGCTCTTTCCATTTTTTTTACTTGGTTTGCCTCCTTTTCTGGCTCTTCACCCTTTTTCATCTCCAGTTTGCTCCGTGGGGAGTTTTTGCATGTTAGATGGCTTTTCTCACGCAGGAGTAAGGCATTTTCCAGGACCCTCACAGGCAACCATTTCTGGGAGTTCAAGTTCCAGAAGTGTTACACGAAGGCCGAGGGCGTTCACCTTGACAATGGGCTAAGTGAAAATAAGCATGGGGTTTGGGGATTGGTTACTTTAAGATATCTTTAAGGATGCATTCATTGTGTGCTTTTAGAAATGATTTGCAAGCCTCTGGACTTAGGTACTAGGGAGGAGGCTCTGCCACAGGCTCAGGGCACTCAATTAGATTACATCAATAAGTTAAATTAAATGAAAATACGTCCTAGGCTACTTATTTACGCACACCGGGCATTACATGATTCTGTAGCTGAATCTACAAAGTTAAAGACCGGACCAACAAATGGCTGGCGGGGGCGGGAGCAGGCAGAATGTTCTGGGCAGCTGTGGTTAGTACCTTTCTGCCACCTGACTTCACAGTGCTGAGTTCACATCACATCACATGAAATGCATGGCTTCCGGGGGGTGGGGGGCTGACAAAGAACAGGAAACCCCCATCAGGGACTTCAAAGGCACACCCTTTGGGAGGAGGGCAGCGGGGAGGAAGCAGTTGTTCTTCGTATAGTGGCTCCTGAAACAAGACTGGCGAATTGAACAATATTTATTAGCAAACCAAGTAACAATATTAATATCAGCTGGCCTCTGCTCTTCTCAATCCATATCCCAGATGTGTCAGCTCTGAGGATTTATGCTTGGGAGAGACCGATTGAGAGAGAAAAATCAAACTCATAAGATTCCAAAAGGATGTTTTAAGATTCCCCTTCGAACCATCGCAATTATGCTGATACACTACTATATCTGGAAGGTCACTTTAACACTAGTAATGTATGTCCAAAGGCCTGTTCGTTCACTGCACATAACACATAGCAAGGATTGTTGACTCAGTGGATGTGGGATGTACATTTTTACCTTTATGCACTCACTGTTAAAATGCTCATCTCCTATGAATGCAATATTGTATCACATCGTGAATTGGGAAGATTTATAAAAGAGAATAACACTTTGATACTGTGATTAATTCTATGAATGTAAGTGTACTAAAAACAAAATAAACTTTTTCAGTAAAAAAAACATACGCCACCCCCCGTTAATGTTGCCTCATCTTCTTTTGCATACTTCCTTCCTCCATCTTCCACCGTGGAGGCCCTCTTCCCACATGCCCTGACCCCTTCCCCACACCTTCAATCTCCCGGTCTCCAGAAGGGCCCTGGACCTAGAGAACACAGCCAAGTGACTCAGGCAACTCCCGTCTCTTACATCAGGAAGGAAGAAACCACCCACCCGAGGCCCCTAAGCCATAGACACAGCCCCATTTCCTCTGCTAGAAACTTCTCAAAAATCCTTTTCCCTCTCCCCGACTCCAACTAAAACCAGTGATGCGAAGCATGGGTTTGAATCCACCCACGTTCCCGGTGAGTTTGCTGAGCTAAAATTCTGTCTAAAATGCTGGGCTTGGAAACCCGAGGGGCCCCTAGCCTCCCGGAGAGCAGGAGGGAGCCTGGCTGCCGGTGCTCGGCCCCCGCTGGCTGGGTTGCGAAGACTGCACGTGTGCCTGCTGCAGCCGCCTGCTCGGCTCTCCCGCTGTCAGCCTGGGCAGCTCCGCCCGCCCCGCCCTAGGGCCCGCCTGGAAGCGCCACTCCAGCCCGAAGCTCAGGCACGGGCTTTGCATCTGTCAGTCTCCCCAGGCTGACTCCCAGTGCTGCGGGAGGAGCCAGCGCCCCTGACAACTCAGCTGGCCTTTATAAGCAGGAGTTCTCAGTAACCCCGAAAGAAATCCCTAATTCCCGATCCTAAACACCACTAGCTGTTCCCATTTACCCACGATCCACTTGATACCCAAATTAGCCAATCTTGGGCAATTTTAAGCCATAATTGCCTCAGTTCTCCCTCTATTTTGAGCTTAAGACATATGACAGTTAAGAAAGAAGGCAAATTTTGCTGTGTACTTTGTGCAACCAGTCTCGCCACTTTATATCCCATCTGGATGGGTAAATGCAATTTATAAATGCTTCATCAAGGATTTCAGCTGAAACTGCTAGACCGGTCCTGGTCTGTAATCAGATGTGCACGCACACACACACACACACACACATGAACGCTACTCAGCTAAGAATTCAATGCCATCTCACTTCTCTTTAAAAGAATGTCAAACCAGGGAACAATTCTCTGTCACAAAGCAGGATGAGCTGTCAGGTGGAAACAAATGAGGATCACAGAGCTACTTACTTGGCACAACTGCCTAGAAGTGAACCGAAAAGGATTCTGTAATGTTAGGCAGGCAGAGGCATACTTTTAAGAACACCAAGTGCCTAAGTTATAAAACCCCAAAGAAATTATTCTTCTACCCTCTCAGATGGGGTGATTTATCTGTTTCCTCAGCTGGAGTATTTGTGAGGATCCTGGCAGAAAGAAACAACTCAATATGCAAATCTTTACACCTTGGTAGAGGGGGGACGTCTATTTGAAGCAAAGAGGGTTGAGGAAGTAGAAAAACTTGAAGATGCATTTTTCACAGAGGTTTAGTGAACTGATCAAGACATTTAGGGAAAACATGGCCACCTCATGTTCCCCCCAAATCCCCCATCTACAAAGACCACAGGAAATGCTTCACGCAAATTTAAAGGCTGGTTCTCAAGAGCGATTAGGGTAAGTACAGTAACCTAGACAGCTGGCATCTAACAATTGAGAGCCTGGCCTCACTCCCACCCCAACACCCTACTCCACCCTGTTTAAGTGAATTGGCTAACAAACAATACTTATAATGCTTAATAACGTAAGTAGGTATGACAGACATTTTTAAACTGCTCATTCTTCTATTTCTCTCATTCAGAACTAACTCACAAAGGTACAACTTAGATTCACGGATGGACAGAAGGATGGACAGATGGTGGGTACGTGATGAGCAAGTAGAGGCAAAAGGTGATGGTGGGAGGGTGGTGGTGGGATACGAGTGTTCTCCATAAAACAGTCTTCTGGCTTTACTGTAGGTTTGACATTTTTAATAATGAGATGTTAGAAAAACAATGCCACTCATTTTGAAAATGTCTAGAGATTGACCCTGTGACTCTTGTGCTAATGATCCCCGCGCTCCCCCCTCCCGTACCCTGCAACCCGCAATGGTCACTCAGGCTCTAACAGGCAGACGTGGAGAATGGAACGGGGATCCGGGATGCAGAGAGGCAGGCTTCCCGGCCGCCGCCTGGACACGTGGGTTTCATGTTCACTTGCATTTCAGCAGAGTCCCCCATGTTTCAACTCTTGGCAAAAGGTTTCACTCGAACGCAGTGGCAAATTTTAGGCTCTGAGTGTTTGAGAATAAAGGAAAGCATTCATCTCTTCCAGAAATCCTTCCCTGATTTGCTCTCCCCACCCCCCCACCCTCACCCCCCCACCCCATTAAATGGCCCTCTTCTGAGCTCCCCTGCATGCGGACTCCATCATAGCCCTGTCCCCTGGGCTCCCGAGGACTCTCTCCAGCTGGACTGTAACTCCCCGAGAGCAAGAACAGCGTTGCTCCTCTTTCCTTGCCTAGTGCTTGCAGCGGCCGCTGGGCCTCAATCCACGCTGCAATTGTCCGCACGTGTGTGCAGTTGGGGCCTCAGGCTCGGGCCCTCCCTCGAGCAGCAACCTCAGGCCTGAGAACAACACATCTGCTTACAGCAGAGGGTGCCCACTCTGGACCCCCCGGGAATCCAAAGCCCACTGCAGTCTCCATCCAAGGACCGCACTGAACCCACCTGGGGTGCGGGCAGTAGGAATGGGCCATACCAGGAATGGGCCCCGGGACTAGGACTGAGCAGTGGGAAAGAGCAGTCACTCCGAGAACCCTGGGGTCAGGCTCTGCTGGCCACCGCGTAGTTTTGCTTTCACTCACTTTCTGCCATTTGATTCTCTCAACCGACTGCCGGGTCGCCAAGGCAGAAGATTGTCAGCTCACGCAATCGTTCTCAATCGTAGGCGATTTTGCCCCTCAGGGTACACTCGGCACTGTTTGGAGACATTGCCGGTTGTCACAACTCATGGGGGAGGGGGTAGGAGGGTGCTGCTGGCATCTAGTGAGCAGGGACCAGGGATGCTGCCGAACATCCTACAGTACACAGGGCAGCCCTACAGCAAAGAAGGATCCAGCCCCAAATGTCCCCAGTGCTGAGATGGAGCCCTCCTGGTCTATGGGTAGAGTAGCCAGGGCTTTACAGTCCAAGCGGTTCCTTTACTGCATTTCCTCCATGCACGCTGCCTCCATGCACGCTGCCTCCATGCACGCTGTGCCCAGATGAGACGGACAACTGCACAGCCAGTTATGCCAAAGTACATCCTCCTCAGCTTTTGACGTTAGAGGTTGGAATGGCTCCAGTGAAGGAGGTAGCTGGCACTCAAAGAGCATACCCTTTGTGCCAGGCACTTTATACAGAGAGCCATGTGCTCCTCCCAGCACTCTTGAGAGACAGAGCTTCAAAATGAGGAAACTAAAGTCATCACACAAGATCACACATATAACAAAAGACCTCTGGTTGGGGAGTCTGAGGACTTGGCCCCAAGTTTTATATTAAAGATAAGAAGTTGCCTCTGCTCCCTAACAGGTCTGTGTTGTTTTAATGTAAAATTAGTAATCCCCCATGTTTCTCAAACCTCCTTGTATGAGAAACGCAGGCCTAAAGCTTGCTTCGTCTTCCTGGCTCTTGGGGAATGGAATTGATGTGCCATATCAGCCTAACCATTGGCAAGGCACACAGGTGTCCTCCCCTCCTAGCAGCCCCTTCCTGCCCCCACCAAATGCCTTTTAAAGTATAAGTCATTTCTGCAATATCAGTGTCATTGCTTATCTTTGTTGTCATGGATAATCGAGACGACTGTGTGCAAATAGCAAGTTCTGAATAATCCAGCGACAGGTCTATTAATATAGTATTAAATGTCACAGTTAAAATAGAAGGTACTTATTTATCTGTACTGCTGGGCCTAGCACACTTCCTGCCATAAGGTTTGCGCCTCAGAAATGTTTGCTGGATGAACCAATGAAGCAATTGGATGACTCAGAATAAGAAGCAACACATTCAAGTGTCTTGGAGAGTGGAAAATCTAGAAATTTTTTTGTCTGAGATCACTGGCTTCTCTTAGGGTGGCTGAAAGAGATGATAGCTGGTGTTCATTTTACTATTAAAGCACAAATAGAACGTGTCAGCATTTATTTCATCATCCTTATACCACTATCTAATAGTGTCACAAAATATTTGATATCATAGGGACCAATATAATCCCAATAGTCACGTCAACATTTGTTTTCTTATTGGCGGATATTCATTACATCTTTCTTTAAAAGAAGAACGCAGTTTAAAATCGGACATTGCTTACATGACTCGATTTCTTAAGAATCGCTTCTGCACTGATGAGATGAGCATCTGCTAAATATCCCCATGGCCGAGTTCTCCAGGGGTCACAGGGCCGAGGGCTCATGATACTTTTAGGGGCCCACAAACTCATTTCAGTTTCTTTTAAAATCAGAAGGAAAAAACAAACATGAAAATAGTCCAGCTTGGATTATTAAAATAAAAATGACTATTATTCTCATTTTTATACCAACAAAGTCATAAAATATAGTTTAAATATTTTGCGGTGAGGTGGAGGAAGGGACCCACCAAGGGAAATATGTCTGTGGCCCAGGACAGCACTTGCTACAGCATGCTGCTCACTCTTTTCCAAAGCAAAAGGCTGTATTTCTTGTCAATCTTTCTGAGAGCCTGTTTCATCATCCAAACGATTTTGGGGGTCTTTCTTTCTGTTCTGAAAGCAGAAAGGCCTACTAGAATTCCTAATTACCTGGTACACCCCTCATCTCCAGCTGAATTGGAGGTGCCACTTTTACTATTTTAATGCAAAGCAAGTAACCACTTTCTACTCTCATCAAGGGTTTTTTTTTTCCTGCCCATTCTAGAGACAAACCAAAACTGAAGCTAAACACACCCCCATCCTTTGTACAGGCCACTTGTCAAGAATGTCTGCTGGGCGCACTGATCAGCAGAAATGACTTTGCTGCAGTACTGCTTCTGAAAACTTGGAGAGTCGAGGGAAAAAGGAAATACTTTTGTTTCTGCCCCCATCCTATTTTAGTGTGAACCAAAGATAATAGCTCATGGTCAGTCGGGCTGGTGGTTCACAAGAAAGGGCCAGGTTACTAGAAACTCCAGCTCACACCATTTCCTGTTTTTGAAGATGTATTTCAACAATACCACTGAGGGCTTCAAAGACTAAAATGGCAGTTTGCCAAGGCGAGACAAGCTGCAAGTGCCTTAGTTTGCTTTATTGTTTGATGCTGAGGGGTCATGGCTCCCTCTCCATTGTGTTTCTCTTTTTGTAACCCCTGCTATTTGTTTTATTTTGCTATTAGGATTCCTGCTGAAAATTAAATTAGGCTTCCTAATTTCCTTTTTGTTATCCAAGCAACTAATTATAGAGAAATTTAGCAAAGCTTTGCTATGCTAGGGTCTTTTTGTTTTCAGTTCAAAGGAACATGTATTGAGCCGACATGAAATGCAACATGATTGAGAAATAGCCCTCTCCGTATTTAGGTATTCGATTTCCTCCTCCCGCTCCAGAACTGATGCCATGCAAAGTTTCTCCCAGGCTGGGCACCTGTCTAGTTTCCTACAATTAATGCAATCCATGATAGTGTTGTAGTAGACTTTTTCTGAAGCTCAGAATCTTCTTAGAAAGTGGTGGGTAGTAGAGTGATGGCTGCAGCCAATAGAACATTTGCTTCCTTTCCTGCACTAAGCGAGCCTTGCTGCGTGTGTGCTGTGGATATGGCTACCGGTCTGGGACTTCGGTCATGCGCGCTTCCGAATACTCAGAATAAACAGAATTGACGCCAGAATCTCGGCCCACAAGGCTCTGGGTCTGAGCTGTATTGTAGTCAGCTGTGGCCTCAGCAACTTTGTCCTCAAAGCTGGAGGTGGTTGACTCCACATCAGGAAAGAAACCCCAGGTTGGGGTGGGGAAAGCCATAGTCAGGACAAATAGGGACAGAGAAGACCCACTCGAGCATATTTTTTGAAGTGGCAACTGGCTGCACACAAAGGCAGTGGAACAATAGTTTTGGAAAAGGAACATATTTATTCCTTTATACAAATATATATTTGTATAAATTTTTCAACCAATGTTTATAACTTTGACATCAAAACTCCTCCCCCTTGTGCTATGCAGAAGGCCTTCTTTTGCAGCACCTCTAGGCATTTGAATGTGAAAAGGAGCCTCATAGATACAATAGTCTACTTCCCCAGCCTACGCCCCTCTGCTCAGCCAGGCTGCCCTATGCTTCCCCCACATGCTTTTTAAATTATGGCCCCAGGAATGGTGAGAAAGGGGGAAAATTCAACTTCCCCAAGTTGAATTCTTGATATTCTCACAAACAGTAGGGACAACCAAAGCAATAGGCTGAACCCCCAGTCTTGGGATTTGTTCATATGAAACTCAACCCCACAAAGGATAGGTCAAGCCTACTTAAAATTACGCCTAAGAGTCATCCCCAAGAGAACCTCTTTTGTTGCTCAGATGTGGCCTCTCTCTCCAGCCAACACAACAAGCAAACTCACCACCCTCCCCCTGTCTACGTGGGACATGACTCCCAGGGGTGTGGACCTTCCTGGCAACGTGGGACAGAAATCCTAGAATGAGCTGAGACTCAGCATCAAGGGATTGAGTAAACCCCTAGAACAAGCTGAGACTCAGCATCAAGGGATTGAGAAAACCTTCTCATCCAAAAGGGGGAAGAGAGAAATGAGACAAAATAAAGTGTCAATGGCTAAGAGATTCCAGAGGTTATCCTGGAGGTTATTCTTATGCATTATATAGATACCACCTTTTTACTTAAGGTGTGATGGAGAGGCTAGAGGGAAATGCTTGAAAATGTAGAGCTGTGTTCCAGAAGTCATGTTTCTTGAAAATGAATGTATAATAATGTAGCTTTTGCAGTGTGACTGTGTGATAGTGACAACCTTGTGTCTGATGCTCCTTTTACCTACCTTATGGACAGATGAGTAAAACATATGGATTAAAAATAAATAAATAATAGGAGGAACAAATGTTAAAATAAATTTAGTAGATTGAAATGCTAGTGATCAATGAGAGGGAGGGGTAAGGGGTATAGTATGTATAAATTTTTTTCTGTTTTCTTTTTATTTCTTTTTCTGAATTGATGCAAATGTTCTAAGAAATGATCATGATGATGAATATGCAACTATGTGATGATATTGTGAATTACTGATTATATATCTAGAATGGAATGATCAAAAGTTAAGAACATTTGCATTTGTTTGTTATATTTTTTAAGAAAATAAAAAAAATAATAAAAAAAGAGATTAAAAAAAATAACAGGTTGATATATGGGGAAAAAAAAAATTATGGCCCCAGCCCGGGCAGTCCCTGTAACCGTTGTGCCAGTGTAATCCAGTTCCAAGGCCAAAACCACACTCCGGGGCTGCCTAGCATGTCACTGACATTTGCACTCACAACTTTGGCTTTGGCATGGCTGAAAGTCCTTCCAAGTGATAGCCAAGAGGGATGGATTTTCCTGGGCTTGGCCTGCTGGACCCACTCAGAGGGTCACGGGCGATTTTGATGCCATCTCCTGGATGCAGAGTGGGTGTAGAGTAGCTGTGGAAGGATTGGGGGACTTGTTGTCAAGAGGGGCTCCCAAAGATAACTTTGCATGAATTCAAACTACTGAACAAATTCTGAAATTGACCCAACTAAACCGAGCTTTGGGCTGAGACCCATGCAGCCGCCAGAGGCTGGAATGGCTTAGCCGCAGGCCACCGCGATTGAAAATTAGATTCTCAAAGAAGGCAAGCATTTCTGGAATTTCCCTGGGATATGGGAGCTTTAGGCCTGGATTGCCTTAAAGGTTTTCTTTAGGGACCCTTTTGGATATAACGACCACATTGCCTGATGTTAAATTCAGGAGGCCTGGACAAATGCCCGAGGAGATCTGAAGTGCTGCTACAACCTCGGAGCCAAGATGCATTTCCAAGATCACATGACATTTCTGTAACTTGCCACTCCTGAATCTCCTACAAGAGAAACATTTTCTTAGACCTGGTCATCCCTGTCTAAGTTGATTCCCAGGATCTGAGCACCTCAGAAACCAGATCTTAAGCCAGTGACGTCACCCAGGTGGCTTGCAGGGGAAGACAGATCTCTTTTTCCATCTTCACTTAGGATAAAGGCTTTCAACTCTGTATTGCAGAGAGGGCCGGCTAACTCTGCCATTTGGTGACAAAATCTGAGAGTCCTTGAGCTGAATGGGGCAACTGCCATAGTTATGGTGACACACACACTCAACCCAGTGAATTTTAGTTAAAAAAGTTTTCTGTATTCACTGAAGGCTGTCCCAGAAATTTTTTTTAAAGGTGTTTTATTCAAATAATCACTCTTGGTCTGTTTGACTTTCCCAGTGTTTCATATTGAACTGTCTCTGAATCATCACTTTATTCTGTTCAGATTTCAGGTGGGTCATAAGTGATTCATGCACGTATTTAAGCCCTGAACCCAGATGAACCCAAAAGAAATTGGGACACAGAGCTGTTCACCATAGCCATTAACAAGATAATCTTAAAATATCATAAAAATCAAGCAGTTTTAGCTTAGTCCCATAATATCAGAATTACAGTGCCTTTCCAATCAGTATTGCTACTAATCAGCAATACTGCATTCATGGCACCGATTATGAGTAATCATTATTCATTCCGAAGAGTTTCCTCAATGTTCCACAGACCTGTACTTAAGACTTAAATCAGTATTTCAGCTTAATATAATCACAAAGATTTTATTAAGTTTTAAAATAATTCTAAAAATAATATGGACTCCAGATAAAGAAACAATAGTTCAACCCTCTCAGTGCCATTCCTCAGAGGGGTGTTAACAGTACCTTCTAAAAATGTTTGGAATATTTAAAATGTACATATAAATGCAATTGCCATGGGTTGATTTCCCTCTCACAGTTTTGCTGAGAGTGGAAGCACACCAACCAAAATGTCATAAGGTTTTATACAAACAGGTATACCTCTGCACTTTTGTTGTTGTTGCTTTTTTAACCTAATGGCATCCCTTGGACAGCCTTGTGTATTATTACATGTACATCTGCCTCATTGCGTGCTTGCAAAGCATTTCACTGCATGGAGGTTGCATAATTTAAACAGCTCCTTGTATTTTAAGTAATTTTTTTTTTCGCATGGGCAGGCACCAAGAAAAGAACCCAGGTCTCTGGCATGGCAGGCGAGAAGTCTGCCTGCTGAGCCACCATGGCCCACAGCTCCTTGTATTTTTATATCATTGTTAAGTTGTGTAAATTCCTAGAAATGAAATAACTGGAACAACAGTTGCCCTATTTAAAAATCTTGTGATCTGTTGCTAAGTTGCCTTCCCCCAAATTGTCACCGGCAGGGTCTGAAAGCCACCCCCAGCTTTGAAGAAGGTGAGGCCTCTGTGCTAACAGACTTGTCACTGCATAGTTCAGCATTCGTCTCCGCCCCTCCCCACCCCGTGCTTGCTGGTTTTCTTACTCTCTTTTTCTAGTCTCTCTCTGTGAGCAGATGAGCAGCCATTTTGTGTGAGAGCGTTCGGTGGGACATTGCATGCTGTGATTATGCTGGCTTTTGCCCCCATGCTGGCTGTGGGAAGCTCTTCACATACACGCTGAACTTGGATTTGTGAAGACAGAGCTGAATGATTTTAGGAAAACAGAGCAGACAAGATAAATGTTTACAATTGCTGCTTAGGAAACGATTGTGAAATTGCTTAGATGGCATGTAGAGGTGGAATAATAAGCCCTGTTACTGGTATCACGCACACCCTTGGAGGCCTTTGTACTACGTTATTTATTATTCCTCAGAAGTCCAGCCATTCTAAGAGTCCATTGCCTGACCTTTCTGCTATAACATGTCGACTGATCAGGCTTAATAGTAACAAAATACAGAATCCAGCTCTGGATAACTTAAGCAGAAAAAGAATTGATTGGAAGGACAGAGGGTAGTTTATAGAAGCATTAGAAAAGCTAGAGATTAGACAAAGAAAGTAGGAAAGCACCAAAGGGCGGGCTAATGACCAAGAACATGGCGGAGACAGACCCTGGCGCATGCTGGTTTGGGCCTCGCAGCCGGCCCCTCCACTCCCGGCCCCTCTCACACCTCAGGCTCCTGAGCCTACCACTGCCTCCAAGGGTCAGCTCATGCCTCCCTCCCTCAAGACTGAAACTCTTAGGTGGGAACATCTGATTGGCTAAGGCTAGGTCCTGTGCTCAAGCTCCAATACAGAGAATGCTGAAAGAGAAAATTTATCCCACACTCCCCTTTGGCTTACCACTTGGGAACTCTCCTAGCAAGACCCACACAATGGGGAAATGTCCCCAACTAGAAAGAGAGGTCTGTGCCTCAGAGCCAACACCAAGAAATGAGAACTGAACACTGCGGCGAGGTCTCCACTTCTGTTTCTGGAATGACATTATCCAGATTTATTTATGATTCTTTTTATTGGTGCCTCCTTAAATGCCGCAGACTAGCTAGCTCCCTGTTACCTCATCTCACCACCAGGCCTTGGCTCACGTCAGTGTGTTTTTCTGGTTCTCAGCAATAGCAATCATGTTTCAGTTGTAGTCGTCTAGTGCTTGGGGTTTTCCGGATGCTTTCCCATGTAGGGTGGTATTTAATTAATCACCCCCCACAGGGTAGGAATAATTCCTCTCTATCATGTCTACACTTTCTGGCATGCTTTCTTTTCTCCAAACCTTCTCCCTATCCAGACAGTACCGTGACCATCTCCCCTTGCTTCCTCAGCAACATTCATGGGAACGAAGACTAATCTCATCTCCTTGGCCATCCCGGGCCTCCTTCATCCCACCTTTTCCTGCCCCTTGAATCATTGCTCTGCACCACAAATCATTCATTTAGCCAGGGAGGAAATAAATGTTGGATTTGGAATGCAACAATTCCCACATTTGTAAATTATTCTTATTTCTCAATATTTCAGAAATATGCAAAATAGCAAGTCATTTATGTACTTTTATATTTTGTACATCTCTTCCATGAATTTTTCTGTTGTAAAGAAAGCTAAAATGAGATAAAAAATATATAGTATATACTTTAATGAATTCTATAATAACTTACATTGTCAGCTGTGTGCTCTTTGGAAAAGTAGGGGTGCTCTCTGGGCTTCAGGCTGCTTATCTGAAAAACTGCATGTTGAGCCAGATGATTTCTGATTTTTTCTTCAGCTGTAATCTATGTATTTTTAAAATTCCATGCACAGGAGTAGGAGCTGACAGAGAAGAAGACGCAATCCAACATTACAGAGGGGAGTTTCTTCTTTCCCTGGCTTTACCTGAAAAAGAGAACCTAATTGATATTCTCAGAGTAGCTTGAGGTTGCGTGAGCTCATTGTCGTATGCTGCTTTAAGACCTTAATACATATCCCCTGGAGAGCTCTTTGCCTTTCAAATATAAACATAAATATGAAAAGCCCTATATCTCTCCTGGCCACCTCATATTTTATTAAAAATAATAGTACGTATTATTTTTAGGTGTGATAATGACATTGTGGTTACATTTAAAAAATATATTTATCTTCTAGAGAAGGGTTTCTCAAGCTCAGCACTATTGCCATTTGGGGCTGGATGATTCTTTGCCAAATAGTCCCTGGGGTGAGGAGGGGGTAAGTTCATTTCCAATTGAGAACCACCGTTTTAGAGATACATGCTGAAATATACTCGGATGAAACAATATGATGTAAGCTAGGGGGTGGTAGTAGATATGGATGTAAATGGGGCAGAATTGGGCAAGGGTTGGTGGCTGCTGGCGCAAGGTGGTCGGTACTGGGGGTTCATGATAATATTCCGTCTACTTTCGTGTATATTCAAAACACTCAAATAAAAAGAATAGAAAACACTGTTTTAAGATCTCAGTGGCATCAATTTAAAATCTGTTCCCAACGTTGAATCTGCAGAGTGTCTCTGTCTTGCTTTGGAGAGGATATTAACAGCTGAGAATTAGGAAGTGGACTAGTATTCACACTCCTGACTGTCCGTGGTCCTGCTCTAGATGCACTAAGTTTTGAATGGCTAAGCTGAGCTGGTTAAGCTGAGCTCCTAACCGGCCTGGGTGTTGGGCCATTCCACACACCCCGCCAGGGTGGTTTGCTCGCTGGGTATCTGGACCAGCTTTAGCCAAATGACTGGGGCTCCAGGACTTGGGAACACCCACTGTCCTCTTCCTGGCCAGCACGCTCCTCATCTGGATCAGCCATACCAGTGCAGCCAGATCCCATTCATGCTGGTTCTCCTTGTTCAAGGAAATGTCCACCATCTCACAGGCATGAGCAACTCTCCAAACCTTTCTTCTGAGGCCAAGAACTGGGCTGGGCCATACAGGATGGAGCAGGAGCTAGAGGATCCCTGCGATGGTGACATGGGGGCAGCTGGTAGCCATGAAGTTGGGCAAATTGATGATAGAACATCAAAGTGATTCTTTTCGCGACTAAGGAAAATGATGAGGGTTGTCTGGAGAAATTGGCCATTTATAATTCTTGTCTGCATAGAAAAAACAAATGCAGCTGTGACTGATTTAGAGGAGTCCAGAGCTACTTCTGATCTTCGAGGCAGTAGAGGGTGTTGCTAAGAGCTGGAACCAGGGGGCCAGACCACCTGGGTTTAAGTTCCAACTCCACCCCTCATGAGCCACGCTGACCTTAGTAAGGCAAGTTACTGAACCACCTGTTTCCTCAGATGCAAATCCAGGACAATAATTGGACTCTTCTCATAGTGCTTTTTTTTTTTTTTTTTTTAGGTGCATGGTCTGGGAATGGAATCCAGGTCTCCCGCATGGAAGGTGAGCATTTCCCCACTGAACCACCCACAGCGTTGTGAGGATTGAATGAGGGAGTACACTAACATGTTCCTTCAGAATAGCGCCTTGGGTAGGGGAAAGAATCATGGGTCATGGGTTGTTAGCTAGAATTAGCCTTATCTTACTAGATAAAGTAAACCATAGTCTGGGCAGGCCAATTCGAGGGAGGTCTGGAAGAAAAGTCCCCTTCAATAAAATTGAAATTTGGTCATCAAGGGCCATTCCTTTTGATTAATGAAGTCCTCGCTTTTCATTTTCTTGGGAGGATTCCTAAGATGGCCTCTTAGGCTTTCCTACCTCCATGTGGGGGGAGTTCACCAGAGCTGTGTCCTCGGCAACAGTAGTCTGTGGGGATGGGATCAGGTTGGGGTGATGGCAGGAGAAGCAATGGGAACTGTGGCTTATGGGGGCTCTGCCAGCGAAGTGGAAGTTGGGTGGCCCT
This sequence comes from Tamandua tetradactyla, assembly GCF_023851605.1. Taxonomy (NCBI): domain Eukaryota; kingdom Metazoa; phylum Chordata; class Mammalia; order Pilosa; family Myrmecophagidae; genus Tamandua; species Tamandua tetradactyla. The sequence goes on along the minus strand of NC_135353.1, from coordinate 162,247,459 downwards.
GGAGGGACCATGAGCTGTAGGAAGAAAGTGAACAGGGATGCTGACAGAGGAGCGAGGGGTCCCCAAAGGGAGCTATGCTGCTTTAGAACCTAAAGTAACTGTGTCAAATTCAATGTGTCCTATATCAAAGAAATTGCATGATCCCCCAAGTTCTGTGCTATTAATGTACTAAAGATTTGAAGATTGTCAAACGTCAAACATATATATATATATATATATATATATATATACCTGTTAAATCTCTCTCTGTATAAATATATATATTTAACCCATCTCTCAGATAGCACGCAGATTCTTTCTGATGTCACTTCATATCTGGTAGTGAATCTGGTAGCTATCTTTGGCTGCCAGAATTTTCTTGATGAGTGTGGTCACAACAAATTCAAATACTCCACATTCACAAGCTCATTATTCCATCTTTGATATTTTTCTCTCCAGCAAGCAAATTTTTCTGACTTTTGCACAAGTCCCACTCCAAATCCCAACAAAGACATCTTGACCCCTCCCAAGGGTGGCCTAGTCACACCCTGCTTTTGATTTGCTTGCTCTGTGCACTCCGGCAACAGTGTGACCACCCCAAGCCCGGATCCCCACAGCTGTCCTTTGACCTTCTGCGTCACAATCACTTGGAGTAGGAAATAAAATTGCAATTTCCTGGCTGAACCCCAGATCTTCTGAATCCGAATTTCTGAGAGTGGGAGCCCAGGAAACTGGTTTTCCCAATCATCTCAAGCAATTCTGATGCATCCCAAAGTTTGAGAACAGCGGTTTGTTTATACCTAAACCCAGGGGCTGCCCGCTCGGCCCCTTGAGAATCTTCTGCATCTTTACCCACCCTAGAAGCTCCCTTCCAGAGATGTATCCTGGATGGTATGATCAAGGTTGCTTTCCTAAGGATGGAATGAAAGGGATAGACTCTTGACAGGAGCTTTGTGGCAAAGGGTGAGAAAGCAGTTTTTATCTGAACCTGACAGGTTAATTTTATCTTGAGTCTCAGACAGAAAAGACAAGGGTGAGTCACCCGAGGACAGGTGGACTGGTCAGCCAGCCCGGGCTGATCTGAGGAGACATCTGTGTGAGTCAGACTGTTAGACTATGCTCTGGGTTCAATAAATATTTGCAGAATGAAACGGATGATTTACCAATATCTACATGGCAAGACTTGTTGCTTTGATGATGACCTGTGTACGGTGCCTCAGCCCGAGAGTCCACATTTTATAGCAGAATGGTTTGTGCAGCTTCCCAGCTGATCAGGACCCAGCCTCTACTCAGCCTGATCACTCTGATCTGATGCAGCATACCAAGGAGACTGGTATTATGCATTTCACTGATTTCTCAGGCCAGCAAAAGAAAGAAGTAGCTGATTAGAAGCAATTTGTAAGACAAAGGGAAATATGCAGATACAGCCACCTTGACAGAGGCCAAAATTGAAAGAATTTAAGAGTTTCTGGATAATTCAGTTATGTGGAAACCGTCATTCCATGATTGTGATATATAATCATGGTAATGCAACGACACCGGTCAAACTTCAGGGCTCCCAACTTAAAAACTTAACCTTAAGACTTTTTTAGTACTTTTGAAAAAGTTGGTCATGGCAATCAAGTATGATGTTGACTGCGTTGGGATGGGGAAGTAGAGATGATAAAAGGTAAACGACTTGACATGGGTCAGAGAATTGAGTCAGTAATGAGCCAGAGGCTGGAATTAGATCCTGACTAGGTCTCTCCGAATTTATAGATTTTGTCTCATAAAAGGAACATGACAGCTTAAAAACCCATAGTGAGTGTCTTCCATTTGATTGACCTAAATTTCTTCCAGCTTTGGCAGATTACCAAAGCACTGCATTAGCAAAATGCTTTCTGCTAGACTATGGACATTTTAGCTGGAAATACAATACTCAAGTAAATAGAATCAATGTTCCCTATACAAGTATAAGTGATAGTTCAGATGTTTCTCTGCTTATAGGGAAGAAATAAAATCAAGTTCTGGCATAGTTCTACAGATATTAGCTATTTCCAGACCATTCCAACCATGCCATCACAAGCTATAGGATGTAAAATTCCAAATTATAGAATAACTTTGAATACGGTTGTGCCAAATTGTGTACCCACTTATATTTTGGGGGTGTGCTAAGAAAATGAACTTACTGTTTATTGCTTTCTGAGGAAATTAATTGAGGCAACAACTGTGTGTCATGTAGTATAGTGATGCTACTTGATTTTGGTTTCAAGAGGGGAAACATATGAAGGAGAAAATGTGGCAATAAGACCTGGGAAAATACACACAATACCCAGCCAGGTGAGTTGAAATTTCAGATCCCAAAATAGGAGTTTGCAAAATTCATCTGATGTTAAACAACATCTTTCCTGTGAGGTCTGAAGAGGCCTAGAGCCCTGCCTACCTTTGAGTTCATCTACTTCTTGAACCAGGACTCAGCATAAGCAAGACACTAACCTCTGGGCTCAGTTTCTCCAGTTATAAAGTGGGACTATTATTACTCACCATGGCATTCTCCAGCTCTACTTCAAGGTTAACGATGACAACAAATAACCCTCAAATTTCAAACACCGGATCTGAGAGCACTGAAAACATCTGTACAGAGCACTCAGATTTTTAGATCAAGGAGGGACTTCTTGAGTCGTTTGGTACAAAACTCATTTGATAGGTGGGGAAACGGGGTCAATAAGGTTCTGGCAGCTTCGTCATCTCTTTTCTTGCATTTCCTGTGTTGTGTTCCCCTCAGTTCTGGGAGTGCTTCAGCAGGGGCTGAATCCTAAATATGGTGAGGTCCCTCTGCCCTGGCAGGGCGCAGGACGGAGTAGATGTTTGCTGTTTGTTAAAGAAGCTGATAAAGTAAGTCAGAAAAGAAATGTCCCTGGGAACCGGACTCCCAGCCAACCCTCCTTTCATTAAGTTGCCGTGCATTCTGTAACTGTTCTTGGTGAATATGCCAGTTCAGAATATTCTGGATCCATTGAGTGATTTGCATCAGGGACACCTCACTGGAGCAAGATGTTTAAATTCTTTTGCCAAGAGTCCTGGCTGTGTAGTACTCACTCCCACAGGCCCTGTCCAAGTCTGTACAAACAGGATCTGCTTCTCTGGGTCTCCCTTTCTCTGCCGTGGGTCCATGTGAAGCAGCCACCTTTATGTCACCGGAGACCAGCACTGTGCCTGGTGTGCAGTAGCTGTTGGCACGTGTCAGTGGGCTAAATTAACCATGTGCCCAGCTACTTTCAAAGCACTTTACCTGGTTAACTCCTTTCATCTTCACGACAGCAATCTAATCATCATTCCAATTTTACAGAGGAGGAAACAGGCACAGAAAGGTTCAGAATTTAATTCAAAGTCACAGAGCCAGTAACCCAGGGGATCTGGGTCTAGAGCTGATCCATACCAGTGATTCCCAAAGAGTCTGGTCCTGGGCCGCCTTTACGCTCTTAAGTTGTACTGAGGATCCCAAAGGGCTTTTCTTTCTGTGGGTGAAATCTCTCAACATTTACTGTTGTTGAAATAAAACCAGAGAAGTTTAAACACATGTATTTATGGTTTTATTTGAATATAATAGTAATAAACCCATTGCATGCTAACAGGGCATAGTTTTATGGAAAATAACTTTATTTCCTTAAACAATGCCAACAACAAAAGGCAACGGGAGAACAGCAGAGCTTTACATTGTTGCAAATCTCTGCCTGCTTTGCTGCAATGTTCCCTAGCATCTGGGAAACTTTACCATACGCTTGCGAGAGAATGAGAGTGTATATTAGTCAGGGTTCTCTAGAGAAACAGAACCAACAGGAGAGATCTGTAAATATGAGACTTATAAGGTTCTCACACAACCGTGGGAATGGGAGCGTCCTAAATCCATAGGGCAGGCTGTGAAGCTGGCAGCTCCAATGAAGGGTCTGGATGAACTCCACAGGAGAGGCTCCCTGGCTAAAGAGTCTCTCTTCTTCCTTAAAAGCCTTCAACTGATTGGATTACCTTGTTGTGGGAGACATGCCTTAGCTGATTGCAGATCTAATCAGCCATAGCTGCGATCACCTGACTGCTGATTTAGTACACCAGCTTTCTGGTTTATCAGCCAGCCATGAAATAACCTTGCAGTCAGGCTAGTGCTTGCCTGACCAGACAACTGGGCATGTCACTTGGCCAAGTTGACACCAGAACCTAACCATCACAGAGTGAAAAAGGCAAATATCTTAGTATGTTTATGAAAATAGAGTTGTGCTCTTAGGCCTCCTGAAAAGGTTTCAGAGGTCCCCAGAGGTCATCCTTGGTAGAGTGTGGACCATACCATACTCCCTCCCTGCCCAAGGCCTGGGGTTTACAAAGATGGAGACTCGCCTTCCCCAGGCACCTCCTTTTAGTGGCCAGGGGTGGAGTGAACGTGGCTGACTTGAACCCCCTGCAGCCTGGGTGGGGCTGTGGTCTTATAAAACCACTTTGTGTGCTGTCCCGTCACGCTCCCTGGGCGTCCTGCTCCTGTGCCAGCCTCCTCTGGGTGGCTTCCAGAGGCCCGGGCTGACGGAGGGCCCCCTCCACTGGGCTTTCATAGCATGCCGAAGAGGGCCATCGCCACATTGCATCATGCCTCCCACCCCCAGACCCCAAGCCGAGAGCTTCCTGAGGGCAGTGCTCTGCATTTCCAGCATGGAGGGCTGAAAATCACAGGGCGGCATGTTAAGGGACCCTGGGGATGAGGGCAAGGAGCCTGACCTGCAGAGCCGGGGAAGCTTCCAGAAGAAGGGGTATTGGACCTGGGCTGGAGGCAGAGGGGAAGGAAGGGCAATCTCATCCTTTGGAGCAGCTCGAGCCAAGGCAGGGGCATCTCCTGGGGAAGAAGGGGCTGGTAGCTGTGGCCAGAGGGTCCTCTGCAGCAGGAGACAAAGCTGGGAAGGTGAGCAAGGGCAGCGAGTCGCCTGCACGCAGACAGCACTGGATGAAAGGGGCTCATCTGATCTCGTCCGGGTGCGCGCACCCCTTTCAGAACAACTGACCCACAGGTGGTATTGACAGCTGGCTCAGCGCAGGGAATGAATGTGCAGAGGCTTTTAGAAGCCATGAAAATGCTTTTCCTGAGCGGCAGCCAATGGACATGACATTCAGGAACCTCGGCTCCCAGACTGACTGGCAGCCCCGATTCTGTAGGAACAAGATCCTGAGTAGAAGAGAGCTCACAGCCAATAAGAGGGCTGGGAAGTCCATTTATTCTCAAGGACGCAGGGCAGAGGCCTCGTCCCCACACAAGAGAAAGCACTTGTACACTAAGCTCTGTGACTGGGAAGCAGAGGACTTAAGGAGGCAGGGGTTTATTTTTAGTTGACAGCAAGAAATACATTTTGTCCCCTGTACTTCAGCTCCATTGTGGCTAGGTTTTATTACTCCGGAGGGAGACAAAGCCAAAAAAGCTCTTGTAGTCATGATTTCCCAGAAAGTGTCATGGTTTAAAATGTTTCTTTCCCTTGATCTATTCATTCCAGACATTCAACTTAGCACCATTATACAAATTATTATCATTAAAATGGGGCTCTTCGAAGAAGATTGTGAAAGCACAGAAAAACAAAAAGCAGCAGGAAAACTGCCCCCTTTGTTATAATTCCGAGCACTGAGCTTCCTATTCCTTATGCCGACCAAGGCCGCCGGGTGTGAGTGGGCATGCCACCCCAGCCTTCGAGAATGGGAGCCTCCCTCCCTTTCCCAGGAATCTCTGACCTCCTGACTTGTTCTCTCTGACCCAGAAGCCTGCGGAAGTGACGCTGTGCCAATCTTAGCCTAGACTTTCAGAGATCTGGCAACTTTGATGGTCCCTCTGGAAATCAGGAGCCGGGTAAGACGCCTGACTATATATATACAGAGCCACCAGGCTGGGAGAAGCCCAAGCTAGTGATGTGGAGAGGCCAAGGAGAGGAGGCCAAGGTGCCTGCCCCATGAGTAAAGCCTTGCCAGGCCTTCCAGCCCAGCCACCAGCTGATGCCACGCAAAGCAGAAAAGCACCGACCTAAGACCAGTCAACCCTCTGAATCATGAGAAATAATACATCGTTATTGGTTTACGACATTAAGTTTTATGGGGTTTGTTACTCAGCAGCAAGTGAGAACTGAAACCCCCGTGATGTTTTAGACAGCTTTCTTGGTGTCATTTTCAAAGCATTTTTTAGCAGTTGCAACTCATACAATAAATACAGTTGGTTATTAGTGCTTTTCATTTTGCAGGACATGAATTTTCTCGTTTTATCAAAAGTTCTATAAATATTTTTAATGACTGCACACTGTCCAATTGTAGGGATGTAGTATCATCTGGGCCAAAACAGATTCTCCCTCCTGGGAAGGAAGAGTTAGGACAAAGTGATTCTAGTCAACCTGTGTGGCTGGGATGGCCACATTTGGCTACTGAGGCAGCAGAAAAGAGAAAACCAGGCCTAGAGAGAAAGAAAAAAGAAGTAGGCACAGAGAGAGGGGAAAACACAGAGTCAATGCAGCCCACGGGATGGGAGGGGTAGCTCTTCGGAGTCTGCTGATTTTCTAGTTCTAACTTCTTGTGCTCAAGCCCCTGTGTTGCATGAAATATTTGAAATTTTTTTCCAACAAATTCCCCATTTATTCTTAAACCAGTTTGGGAGACTTGTGCCCTACAGTGAAATGTCTCTTAATTGAGGCCGATGATTTCAAGAGAACAGCAGGAAGGGACTACATGTTGGAGAGGCAGAGACCCTCTCTTGGGGAGTACGAAGCTGCCTCACGTGCTTCAGTTTCCTGACGATGGCTCAGATCTGCCACTTGGAATGGAGCGACGGGTAGACTGCGTGTGCAGGGCGGTTCTGCTGATGGATGCACATTTTATCTGTGATGCCCACCATTACGGCCCAGTTCTCATGCTGAGTCCTGATTCTGAAAGGAATGGTGGGCAAATGTGCACTTGAGCGAAGTGTCAAATTCTCCACTTGCAAACTGGCAACATTAATTATGGCCATCTCAGTGTACCGAGGTTATGACAGGGATTATTGCTTTGCTTTTCCAACCTCAATCACGGTTTGTGAAATTAAGAACATCTGAATATTGTGTGTGTGTATCAATAATTAATACTGTATTTCTAGGCTAGGAGCCCAGAAATTATTTTACATGAGCATGCACAAATGTACCTCTATATTTTGATGATATTTAATTTTCTTGTAGCAACTTTGTACTTGAATTAATCACTTGCTGACTTTTTTGGGTGTGTGAGATCATGAGGAATGTTCCAGCTTTGCTTTCCACTGTGTTAGAGGTGCAGTGACGAACTTGTCAATATGTGGCCTTGAAATTCTGCATGTAGCTGTCCTCTGCCATATAGCAGCCACTAGTCAGAGGTGGCTACTGAGCAACTGGAATGTGCCATGTTCAAAGGCTGGTATTCTGTAAGTGCAAAATACACACTTAATTTTGAAGAATAAGTACAAAAAAAAAAAGAATGCAAACTCTCTAGCAGTTTTTACATTGCTTACGTGTTGAAATGATAATATTTTAGATACATTGGGTTAAATAAAATATATTCATTTCACCCATTTCTTTCCACTTAAAAAAGTGATTTTTTTTTTAAATGTGATTACTGGAAAATTTAAAATTAAGTGTGTGGCTCATATTTTGTGGTTCACATTCTATTTCCCCTGGAGAGCACTACCTTATAGAGTTGAATTCAGCATTTCGTGAGTTTGTCTGGGCCCCAAACCAGTAAAGATTGACAGCCTTAACTCTCGTGAGTATTTCTTCTCCAAGAAGGGGAGCAAGCAGATATAAGAATCAGTTTGCCTGTCTTTGCCCTTCTCAAGTCTCAGTGTTGCCACATTCTGGTTTCTCAGGTCCTTAAGGCTACGTCTTGCTCTGTGAGCTTCTCACCAGGAAAACCTCCTGAGTGTGCCCTTCCCAAGATGCCACTCAGAGCTCCACAGTTCCTTGTGAGTCTTTTTCTTTTTGATCTTCCCCAACGAACAGCCTCACAGCCTGTGGGTTTCACTTAGTTGCTATGTGGAGTGTGGGCTTTATAAAAATTTCCCATGAGGGTGTGAAAGGTACGTCCCTGTATTAGCGTTCTATGGGACACTTCTGCCCAGGTGTCCCAGTAAAGAGAAGCATTTGAATCAGGTGAGAGGGAAGCATTTGTGGATAGGATATTTAAACCAAACGTTGCTGGCACACATCTGTTCTGCAAATGTATATTAGCCTTTCTTCAGCTACAGGCACAATAAGTGTTCTTGCAATCAGTATTGTGTGATCTCAAATGGATTTTCCCTAAAACAATCTCTACCTGTTTCCATGTTAAGTATCCCTCTGACCCTGCCCACATATTCTTTTACCCCATTAAAAATCCTTACAAATCAGAAGGTGTTATTTTTGATCAAATTACTTCTGTTGGTCAGATGAGATGTATTTAGCTGCACCTCATGACTTTCTCTCCTTTGAAATGACATGTTTCTCAATCATTCACTCACTCGTTCATTCAATATGTATCTACAGGTCCCTTTCAAAAGTTCTGGAAGCTGTTAGGTACTCTTCATATACATGCAAACACGTTCTCCCTCTGCCATCTGTCCAACTGGGGCTTCTACTGGAGGAAAACAATTCCACATGCACACCAGCCGTGGCGCAAACAGGCACTAGGCCAGTCACCGTGGGAATTTTTCACATACACTCAAGTGGAATGCTGGGCTTTTCTTTCTTTTGACACTGCAAATTAACCCAAAGATTACAAAAATTAACTGAGTATAAACGAGGTTTATTAAGCAATTCCCACAGTTACTGCATTATAATTTAGGGAGTTCATGGGGATACATAGATCTTTACTGGGAACTACCATTAACATGGTCATTAGCTTCCACATCATTAAAAATCTCATTTCAAGGGCAATTATGTTGGACTCTATATTCATCAGAAAACAATTCCAGAAAAAAAGCCATATACACCAATTTTTTCAGAGGCATCAGTAGTACACAAGGTGGAAATCAAAAGGAACATCTCCTTTTTGCTCATTATTTGAAAATTGTGCCATGGCAATTCTGCAGGACTAAATTCATAGATTGGCTTACTTATGTTTAATGTTATATGATCATCAAATGATCCAAGATCTCTGTGAGTCTCTCAGTCTGTTCTTCATAAATGGGTGCATGCTTCTTGGTGCCAAATTTGATTTAGATGGTGATTGGTGGCTTACTTTGGGAGAATCATCTCATTTAAAAATGATTATTTGTAGATGGGTATGATGAACACACTCTAAAGTGACTCCCAATGAATCACATCCTTGTATAATCCCCTCCTGTTGAGTGCCAGGGGAACCTGTGACTTGCTTCCAGTCGAAAGAATCTGGTGAAGGTGATGGCATGTTACTGTTAGGGATTGGATTGTGCCCCTCCCCACACAAAAATAAAGATATGTCCAAATCCGAATGCTCAATTTCATGAATGTAATCCTTTATGGAAATAGGATCTTTGATGATGTTATTAGTTATGATGAGGCCAGACTGGATTAAGGTGGGTCCTAGTTCAATATGGAGAGGAAATCTGGACAAAGTAAGAGAGAGAGACAGTGAGAGAGTGAGATGGCCATGTGATGGAGGAAGAGACTGTTGCTGCCACAAGCCAAGGAGTGCCATGCATTGCTGTCTACCCACCAGAAGGCAGGGGAGAAGGATGGAATGGATTCTTCCTTTAAGAGGAAGCATGGCTCTGCCAACACCTTGATTTTGGACTTCTAGTCCAAATAATTGTGATGATAAATTTCTGTTGTTTAAGCCAACTAGTTTGTGGTGCTTTGTTAATTCAGCCCTGGCAAATGAAGAGTCACTCCTTTGATTACGTTCCATCATATAAGTCTGTGCCTTAGCAGGCTGCAGTGAGACATTCTCCTGCTGGCTTTGGAGAAGAAAGGTGCCATGTTGTGAGTGGTTCTACGAATGGGGCCGTGTGGCAAGGAACTGTGAGCAGTCCCTAGGAGGGAAAGTGGCTAGCTGACAGCCAGCAAGAAAATGGTACCCCAGGCCTAGAGCTGCAAGGAACTGAATTCTGCCAACAACCCTGTGAGTGTGGATTGGGGTCTCTGAGTGCCAGATGACACCACAGCCTGGCTGACACCTTGATTACAGCTTTGAAAAACCTGTGCATAGAATCCAGTCATGCTGGGCCTAGACCACTGATGCACAGAAACTGTAAGATAATGAATGTGTGTTATTTTAAACCACTAAGTTTGTGGCAGCAGGCAGCACAGCCAATAAAAACAATGGGTTTCCATCCCATTTCTAAATCACAGAATTCACAAATTTAACTTTAAAACTGCTATTCTTAAACTCTTTTTGGTGAAGAACCAGTGTTTTATTCTCCAATCCATCATGGAAAAATATTTGAATAAAACATAATAAAAATGAATTAGAAAAATTAAATAAAAAGACATACAAAATGCAAGCCTAAGAGTTTTATTAAAGCCAACAGGCATTTAATTACTCTGTCAAATTAAAGTTTCTAAACATTTACTCTCCATTTTCTTATCTCATTGAGGATGGATAATAAATAGCCCACAGATCAGCACCGGTCTATGAATCACACATTGGAATTATGCCAAATAAACTCATAACAATAGCGGGCATTTATGGTACTCTTACTATGCCCCAGATGCTGTGTACAGTCCTTTGTGTGAATTACTTTATATTCACGCACCTAACAACTCTAGGAACTTTATGGATTCCCCCATTCTGTGTAGGAGCAGATGAGGGATGGTGGATTGACGTCACTTGCCCGACTTGGTGACACAGCTACTAAGTGTGGAAAGCTGCAACCCAAGCCCAGACATTTTCACTGAACAATAATGATACTGTAGAATTCTTTTATTCATCATAATAACCGATAGAATAGCCAAGTCATCATAAATATGAAATATTAATTTCACTGCAGTGAAAATTCCCATAAAGTCCTACATGGGGAGTTTTTCCAGGTTCTTGTTCTCTAAAAATGAGGTCAATTGTTTGTGCCAAACATGAACTCTAGAGAAGAGACCCGCTGCGGTGGTTTTTAGAAGGAATTGAACCATGCTGTTGTTGATCTCTCTTCTCAAAACGTGGCTCTCAGCAGCGGAGTCCGAGATGCAGAAGAGAGGAGCGCAGGTGTCCCTTGGTGATTTCTGCTCCCTTTACTTTTGGTTATGGCTTTCACTTCCTTCACTGAAATTTGCCAGAAGCTTAAGGGTAACAGTTCCCATCAGAATCACTGGGGGAATATTTCAAAACACCGACACACAGGCCATGCTTCTAGAGATTCCTTGGTCTCCTGGCCTGGAAGAGCCCGGGCGTCGGGATGATTTCCAAAGCTCCTTGGGTGATTCCCATGTGCAGTTGAGAACTGCAGTTTTAGAGAAGACAAGAGGGGGGCTGAGTGCAGCTCAGTCATTTCTTGATTCCCTCTTGCCAGGGGCTGTGAGAAGCTGCGCGGGGACAGCTTTTCGTCCCTGATGCACCTCTATGGCAAATGACCAATTAGGATGGAGGTGGCCCAATGACCCCATTTGATATGAAGCTCAGGGAAACTTCCATCAGCTCCTTTAAGGTCTCCAGCCTCTGTCGATTCAGATCTCATTAGCTTAGGTCTCATATATTTTGCAAAAGCACATTCGATTGATTTTAGGCTTTTAGGTTATCATTGGTGGCGAAATTAGAATTTCATTGTTATTTGGCTCTCATTCGTGGTTTTTGCCTAGGCTGCAGGCAATACATCCATTGTTTTAGAATTTTCCTGAGCATTTTAGTATTTTACTTTTAACTTCTAACCATCATTGAGTGATCAGAATTAAAAATCACTGAGATTTTTCTTTTAAGACTTTTATGTACCCCCCCCCCATATTATATTGGACACGATAGCAGAGCTAAGGTTTAGACTGTAGTCTCAAAGCATATTTGACAGAGCACTGGTCTTGGGAGAAGTTCCTCAAAAAGAAAGCTCTCTAGCTTCTTGCTACGCAAAGTCTGACAGCCCATGACCAGCAGGATTGGTTATATCCTAGGAGCTTGTTAGAAACACAGAATCTGCCCCCCCTTCCCGACCTAATGAATCAGAATTTGCATTTCATAAGACCCTCCCCCCCCGGGGGGGGATTTGTATGCATGCACAGGAAGAATCTGAAAAGCACTGTGGAACAACTGCAAAGGGTACCCCTTCTCCTGGAAATGCATAATACCCCTGAGGAGGTGAAAGTTTCTGTGACATGCGATGGTAAAGTGTTTACCCTAGGATTTCCTAAATTTAGTTGACCATAGAATGACATTTTTTTTCAAAGTGGCACTTAAAAAAAACAAAACTTTTCTTTTTTTGGGGGGTGGTGGTGCATGGTCCGGGAATCAAGCCCGGGTCTCCCGCTTGGAAGGCGAACATTCTACCACTGAACCACTCACGCACCCCAAACCAAAACTTTTCATTGACATATGACACACATCAGAATAGTGCACATATTATTTATAAATTATATGTAATTTATATATAAACCATATTATTTTTATGTGCACTATTCTGATGTGCACACAGCTAGGATTTGAATCCAGGTAATTTGATCTCAGAGCTAACTCCACTAGATTACCACACTGGAGCCCCTGCTCTGAAGCTGGCAGAGGATATTTGTAATAGGAGTAATCCTGCGACATCTGGGGCGTGGGTTGCTTTATAAACACAGGCAGGTCCCAATTGTAAATATGTTGTGTTCTAAGAATTTGTTTATAAATCGTTTGCCTTCATCGTATGGCAGAAAAGGTACCGAATTTAGCATCTGAAAGTCTAGACTGCAGTCTTGACTCTTACTTCGGCTGCTTGACCTTGGGCAATTCACTTCATCTATTTGGGCTTCAGATTCCTCATTTGTAAAATAACGGCACTGGAGCAGATGAGCATGCAAGCTTCTTCCGACTTTACAATTCCATATGTGTATATGGAATACCTCTTTTCCACAGAAGCAATGTTCTTGATTCCAAGGCCAGCACCATCATTTTTTTTTCAAGTAAAATGAATTTGAAAACTGGAAGCAATACACATAATAATATCTTCATGGACTAGAACTTGACTTTATCACTTGTGAGGTGGGCAAGTTATTTCATCTATTGAAACCTGTGAAAGCAGTTTCATACTGATTAGTGGTAAAATGAAAAGAAACAATATTTGTTCTGATGGGAAACAAGAAGCTCCAATCAGATAGTTATCTACCTTTTATTCAATTATCTGTTTTGTAAGGTGACATGTATTATGCACACAGATAAGGTATTTACTGCTTATAATCTCACCTATCAATTACCTAATTTAAAAAGCATACATTGAATACCTGTCCACTCCTTGCCATGCTAACGATGGAGGTATAATATCAGAATGGTATGGCAGAGTGTGTCATACAGTGTGACAGAGGTTCGGAGAAAGGCGAGTATGGTGTGCTCAAAATGTGCACCTAAACCAGCTGTGGTTTTTTGGGGGAAGGGGAGCAGGGAGACTGCACTGAGTTAGGTGACAGGAATGTTGCGACCTGTGGGCCACCATGGTACAGACTGGCGGAGGCTGTGACGGGAACGTGGGCAGGGCAAACTCTCCCAAGGGCCAACCTCGGGAGGCGAGAGAAAGGCGAATTCCTTTTGTCCGTGAGGTAGGGGCATTTGAACTTCTCAAAACTACATTTTCCCCACAAGGGGCCTGGGGGTGATGCAAGCTTTCCATCCAGGCTTAGAAAGAATCCTTTCGTAAGCAGCCCTTCCCCTTCCAAGTTGGGAGAACTGGGGAGGGGAAGCCAGGAGCATGTTCTGGCTCATTTCCAATTCTCCGGAGTCACTTTTGCATCAGCATTGTGTGGATCCCCAGAAGCTGGAGGGGCCCTAAACTCCCCATTAGCCGGGGGTGTCCTGTCCCTCAGCCCTCGGCCCTCCACCCAGCCAAGGCTGCTTTTAACCCAATGGTGCCTGGGTAAGGATGTTGTGTGTGTGTGTGTGTGTGTGTGTGTGTGTGTGTGAGAGAGAGAGAGAGAGAGAGAGAGAGAGAGACCCGCCTCTCTCTTTCTGTCCTTTCTTCTCTCTGCTTCCCACTACCCCACCCTGCCCGAGGTCCTACACCTTCCCGGAATCACAAAGACACTCCCTGCTTCTCAAGAACTAAGAAGTATGGGAGGAAACCCAAGGGAAGCACCCTGCTGAAAAAGGGAAACGCTTCCCTTTAATTCAGAGGCCCTGAGGCCTCCTGCTACCGTTGCAGCACAGCCAGGAGACAGCCCTCCCCCCTCCACACTTCTCATTGTCCTTCTCAGAATGATTTCTGTGACTCAGAGCAGGTGGGGGATGAAGGTTGCTGGGAGCTGACAACCCTTTCAAACTTGTGGGGAGACTTTTGGTGCCTGGAGATTGGTTTCCTGGGGTGCCGAGCGCTGGCCTCTGGCCACCTCCAGCCCACCCCCGCAGCCCGTTGGCATCCACAGGCGCTTTGTGCTGGAGGGGGCGAAGGCGTCCTCATTATTTGCCCGTCCACCACCCAGCAATGCCTGGCAGCCCGGAGGCACTTGAGTTATTTGGTGGAGGATGGACACTGAGCTCGAGCCATGAAAACCTTGTCTGAGGCAGGCCCTGGCCTTTCCCTAAAATACTCAGTGGCCCAGGCCCTGTCGTTTTCGGTTTCAGGATCCTATCCAGAGTTGCTGCATTGCATTTAGTTCTACTTCATTTTCAAGCAAAAAAAAATGACTTTCCCCTTTTGTTGGAGAATTGTCATTCTCGATCGTTTTTGCCCCTCTTTCTTAAAAATCTCTATGTCCACTTGAGGAATCATTAACTCTTTGGAAAATAAGAGCATTCTTATATTTAACAGTTGCTCAACTTTTTAATTGGCAGTGGAAGAGAAAAATTATAGAATTAAAAATGAAAGTGTTCTGGTGGGAGTAGATGGTATTTTTAGCAGCCAGGCAAGTTCCAGTGAGTGGCAAAGGATGGCTCCATGAATCAGGTGGGAGAAGCATTTATTTATTCACCTATTTATTTTTGCCATTTTTAAAACAAATTCACTAATTTGTGCTAGCAAATAACTTATAAAATAGCCCTGAAGGTATCAAATAAAATCAAGATGAGATCATGTTGCTTCACTCCTTAAAACCTTCAGTGGCTCCCTATTTCCCTGAGAGTAGAAGTCAAAATCCTTACAGTGGCCTGCCAGGTCCTACACACTATCTGGCCCCATCCCTCATGGGAAAAAGAAATAAAAAGACAATAGAAAAAAATTCGTACATGCTATAACCCTTACCCCTCCCTTTCTTTTTTTTAAATTTATTTTTTATTTATGATACATAACCACATACAAACACATTCTTATCATATGATCATTCCGTTCTTGTTATATAACCAATAACTCACACTATCATCAAATAGTTATATATTCATCCTCATGATCATTTCTTAGAATATGTGCATCAATTCAGAAAAAGCAATAAAAAGAAAACAGAAAAAACTTCATACATACCATACCCCTTACCCCTCCCCTTCACCGATCACCAGCCTTTCAATCTACTAAGTTTATTTTAACATTTGTTCTCCCTCTTATTTATTTGTTTTTAATCCATATGTTTTACTTGTCCATTGATAAGGTAGACAAAAGGAGCATCAGACACAAGGCTCTCACAACCACACAGTCACACTGCGACAGCCATATCATCATACAATTATCTTCAAGAAACATGGCCACTGGAACACAGCTCCACATTTTCAGGCAATTCCCTCCAGCCTCTCCATTACATCTTGACTAACAAGGTGATACCTATTTAATGCATAAGAATAACCTCCAGGATAACCTGTCGGCTCATTTGGAATCTCTCAGCCATTGACACTTTATTTCGTCTCATTTCACTCTTCTCTCTTTTGGTCAAGGTTTTCTCAATTCCTTGAAAGTTCCAGCTCATTCTGGATTTCTGTCCCACATTGCCAGGAAGGTCCACACCCCTGGGAGTCATGTCCCACGTAGACAGGGGGAGGGCAAGAGTTTGCTTGCTGTGTCTTTGGCCCCCTTTTAAATCCTCCTCTACAGGAGTGTAAATAAGAGGTAATGTCCTCTCTAACTAGTGTCCTTTTTAAATTTTTTATTTGTGTGCACCTTTCAATTCATTAAAAGGGTTTTCCATTTTTAACAGTTAACATTCTTGCTGACACAAAAATTTACATTATCATTACACAATGTATGAAGGGAGTAAAGGGGAAGAATCAAGTAGAACCTCAAAACTGTCCCAAGAGTTGTTAAACTACCATAAATTTGCTTTAATATGAAACCATGAACAAAAAGACACAAGCATATTGATCATACACTTCAGATGGATTGTATGGTGTGTGACTAAAACTGTCAAAAATTTACAAGCATAAGCAAAAAATTGCACTCAGAAAAACAATATCTCATTAAAAAATTTAAAGCTAAAGATAGATCTCTATTTTACAAAATGCATAATTTTACATAATTTATTAAGACTGATTTAACACAATTTATATACAAAATATTACCAGATTTAGAGTGGTCATTTAAAAATCACACAAGCACTTCAAATACAGAATGTCAAGATGGCAAAATTGTATTAAGCAACTTTTGCATCAACTAATCTAGCCCACTAATTCAGGCTGAAACTTCGCCCTCCAAAGCACTTCTTCAGGCATGCAAAAAACAGGATTAACAGGTTTAATCTGTTCTTTCCCCAAAAATGATAGTCCAGCAATTCCAAATAAAGTATGAAAAGGATCCACCATATCTCCTGGCTGGTCTGCAAATCCTTCAATTTGTTCATCTTGACATGCCAAGATGAAGTTTCTCTCCATCAATCCAATGAAGCCTTCTAATTACCTTTAGGGAAATCAACACCCACCATGAATAGCACACATCCGGCAACATCTCTGGCCTTCCATTTAGTTCATCTGATGGTAACTGTCATTCCCAAAGCCACCAACCCCATAAATCAGAATATACTTGATGCAATTGACTAGTAATAGCCAGGAATCCTGTGCAACAAGAGAACCGCACAGCATGGGATTCAGAACCTGGTCTGCAACCAAATCCACCATCAAAGTCCACACAGGACAAAACAAAATCAATTGCCTTCCACATTAATAGCATAGAGCTTCCCCCAACAGAGCCAGAGTTGCCACTGCACAGAAAGAAAATCTCTCCCAAAATGTTTCCAGTAAAAGACCCATCTTTTTTCTGTAGACTTTGAACATATTCCACCACTTTATCTATGTCAATGACATTAATACTATCATACAGGGTAAGAATCTGGACAGCACAGAGTGTACATGAGATGAGGATCACGGCCAATATTTGCACTTACTCCACCACACTCAGGTTGGCGTGACTGAATAAATGCTAGAGTCTCCTCTCTATTCATGTGATGAAGTTGTCCCATTAGATCCATTACTGTGAGACCCCAATAGATGCCACTCATTCTCAAATACTCAGACATACAGTATTCACAATCATCTTCCTTTGAGCCATAGGATCCGATAGAATCTGCATATTTCTCCATTCATAGGTGTCAGGTGCATCTGGCCTGATAACAACATTCCTTTGTGGAAAAAGAGCGCCAACTAGTATCCTTTCAGCTCTCAAGGGCTTCTGGGGGTAGATTTAAAATATTAGAATTATCAAGGTAACGTGGTTTAATTTTAAAATGGCAATGCTTTGGAGGCAGGCTGTTTTTTTTAAAAAATTTTGGTTCTTGGGATTTTAGCTTAGTATCAACAGCTTGAGTACAGATAAAAATGTGCATTTTCCATGATGGAGTCAAAGGGGTGTAGCCCCTACCCAACCATCCGATTTTGTAGAAATTCACAGTGGGTATCCTTTATTACTTATGGTATATTCACAAGGTCTTTCTAAGTGCCCTTTAGCCACCAAGTAAAGAGAATTCAACTTATAAAACTTGAAGTCACACAGCTGTAGGTCCGTTTTGAAGATTGTGAGGCAGAGTTAAAGCTTTGCGTGGAGTCATTAATGCTGCTTATCAAATATTTTAGTTCTCCCACTTCCAAAACATGGCAGCATTGCACTCTTGGCCTCCCTGGGCACTGAGCTGTGAGAGGAAATGGCATGCATCATTTTCAGGCCAGAGCATAGGATTGCTGTTGTGAAGGCCTCTGTGACTCTGACTTTTTTCCCTCAAGCATATTAACTGGAAACGTGAAAAT
Source organism: Tamandua tetradactyla (assembly GCF_023851605.1). Taxonomy (NCBI): domain Eukaryota; kingdom Metazoa; phylum Chordata; class Mammalia; order Pilosa; family Myrmecophagidae; genus Tamandua; species Tamandua tetradactyla. The sequence continues at coordinate 162,229,279 of NC_135353.1, read as the reverse complement.
GTGGCAGCTCTATTAACCTGGGTCGCGGGGCAACCACTGTAAGCAGAACCTCCTTGACAACGTGTGAGGGGGATGGAGTCTGAACAAGAAATAAAGCTTTGTGATTTGCTTGTTATGGCAGCATAATCTAGACCATCGTGACTGATACGTCATAGATGTGACATTTTGTAAACTGTTGATTGATTCTTCTTTTCATTTTTTCCAATCCATTTAAGAGAATACTGAGTAGATAGGGCTATAAAAAACCCACTGATATGATTGGGTGGGGGAAGAGATTCAGGTGTCTCTCAAGGACTAAATGCTAAAGAAGATAGAGCAGCAACTGCTTTTGTAAGGATGAGCCAGCCATTACCGGGTTATGGCCAGGGCGTGCCACCAGACATTGGGTATCACTGTACTGCTTGGTTTAGGAACCATTCCCATAGACACATCCCAGGGACCAGGGACTAGCTCACAACTCTGGTCTTCTAGAGCCAGACCTTGGACTCAAACAGGGAGCCTTTGGGTTGGGTTATGAATGGGATGGGATGGGGCTGTAGTGCTGTTGGTGGAGGAGAAGGAGGAGAGGTGAGGAATGGAAATATCAGCTACCCCACCTCTAAGTAATAAAAATGTGACCTGCAACTCCATCAACCCCTTACTGTGCCCCTTTAGTACAAAGGACTGAGAGTTGGCATCATTTCCAATCCTGGAAATGAATACAAGTCAATACTCATCTGATATGCTGTCCTTTCCTGCTGTTGCTGACTAGAGATGTTCAAATGTTAAAATGACAAACTATGGCCACCTGCTCTGAGCAATCGCCACCTATACTTGCTGATGAGTTCAAAATCATCAATTGCGTCTTACGTATGTCTCTTAGGTTCAGATCCCTATACCTAACTCTCTACGAGGCAGTCTGCCTGGAAGTTTGGCTGGGACTTCACACTCAATCTTTCCCAAACTGAAGCCATCTAATTCCTTTCTGGGCCTGATCTTCTTCCTGGATTCTCAGTGTTTCTAGTCCCCAAGTCAGAAATGTGGGAATCAGGGTCTTGTCTCTCTCTCTCTCTCTCTCTCTCTCTCTCTCTCTCTCAGTCCCATGCATCCAATTTGATGTTTCTATCCATTGAATGTGCAACTTATTTCTCTCTCACTCTCTCTCTTCCTTCCTCTCCACCCCTCTTTTCTGCCTTCAAGCAGGCACGTGCCGTTCTCTTGGAGTACCGTCCCTAGCCTCTGGACTGGTCTTCCTGCCTCTCCAGTCCATAGCCACCAGGCTGACTTACTCAACTGCTAAACCTGACCCTGTCACCCCCCTGCTTGGGAATGTGCCTGTCCTCAGCACACAAGCCAGCCGTGTGAGGACATACACTGCCTTGCTGTCTGAGCCTTTGCTTTGACCTTGCATTATATGTCAGAGCAATGTCAGACTACTCACAATGCCTCACACTCACCATAGTGGGCTGAAAATCCATATTTACTTGCAGAATGTGACCTTATTTGGAAATAGGGTCTTTGCAGGCATGATTAGTACGTTATGATGAGGTCATACTGGATTAAGTTGGGTACTAAATCCAATGACTGTAGTTCTAGTAAGAAGAGAAAAGACACAGAGGCACACACGCAGGGAAAAAGGCCATGTGATGGAGGCAGAGACTGCCGTGAAGCATCTACAATCCAAGGAACACGAGGGCTTACTGGCAACCAACAGAAACCAGGAGAGAGGCATGGACCGAACTCCCCTCAGCGCTTCCAGGAGGAACCTAATGTACTGACATCTTGATTTCAGATTTCTAGTCTCCAGAACTGTGACTGGATACATTTCTGTTGTTTTAAGCGACCAAGTCTGTAGGAATTTGTTATGGCGGCCCTAGGACTCTAATACACTCTACGATAGAAAAAAGGATCAATAGACTTTAAAAGCACTTTGCAGAAAAGATTACACAAATGACTGATGAACATACGAGAAGGTGCTCAACCTCACCAGCAATCAAGAAAATGTACATTAAAATCAAAATAAAGTACCATTTCACTTTCACCAGGCTGTAGAAACATAAACAGCTATATAATAGATTCTGGTGACTCAGAATCTTTTCTTAGCAAGAACGTGGAATCATCAGTATCGTTTATACTGCCATAAGCTGGTACAACCATTTTGGAAAACGATTTGGTACTGTTCCACGTGTAGGTCTATAGGCCAGAGGAATTTTTATATACTGCTAGATAGCTATGAGGATGTTCGTAGCTGCACTATTTAGAATAAAAAACCCCAGCAATTACTCAGGAGCCCATCAAAAATAAAATGAATAGATAAATTGTGATAGAGTCGTATAATGGAAGGCTCTCTAAAATGAGTAAGCTATAGCTATCTACCACAACATGGATAAATCTCACGGTGTGTTATTCTATTTATATGATGTTTAAAAACATACAAACTAGACACTGCATTGTTAGGGCTACAACCTTATGTGGAAGAACTACAAGGGATAGTGGTTACTTCTTAGAGGGGAGGGGAGGGGAGAGAGGGGAGGGAGGAGGGGAGGGAGGAGGGGAGGGAGGGGAGGGGTAGGCTTGGAAAGGAGCACACAGGGCTCCGCATGAATAGTGAACTGTTCTGTTTGTTAAGTTGGGCGGTGGATATGTGGATAATCACTGTGTTCTTACGTATCCCAACACATATTTGAAAATATTGTATTGCATCTCTTCTAATTTAATAAAAATATATTAACTTCCAAACATACTAAAATAAAAAAAAATGAGAAGTCACAGTTTTTGCATGAACATAGTGACTCATTCTCTATGTTCAAATGAGTTTGGAGAGAAGAGAAGAGAAAGTGTTGAAGAAGTGCAACGTTCAATCTTTTTGCTGGTATTTTTTTTTTCTGCTGTGAGTCCAAATACCACACTAGGTAATTTTCAAAGCTTCTCACCAGCTTTATTTCATTGGCTCCTCACAGTCTCATGAGCAAAGAAGGACAGGCATTATTTTCTCCATTTCAATCAGGTAGTAAAAGAGAAACAAAAATTGTTCTATAATAATGCAGCAAGATGTGGCTGGTCCCGATTCCTGAGGTGGCACTTTCATTTGTTACCCTAATTCAAAAATCACATAAAACTTTACATGTGACAAATGCTTTTCCTTACAGTGCTCAGTTTATACTAAATAAGAAATTATGCTTGCTTTCTAAACTGCAAAGGACTGCAAATGGGGTGGATTGTGTTTTTATTTTTAATAAGAAAAATGGCAAAGGCATATTTTATACATTTCTGCATTCAGGGTGTTCACTTTGTGTTAATTTTTTCTGCAATTTTCATAAAATCAAATAACAAAGAATTGCTCATTCAAACAGTTTCAGTTAAGTGGCTTCTGAAGGAAACACTGGCAAGAAAATGAAGTCTCAAATTTAAGAGCAAAGCACCATTATAGCTTTTTTTTTTTGCCAATATTTATATTTCATGGAGGCATAAAATCTAGTTTAGCTTGAAGTGGAGGCTTTCAGACCAGAAATTTGTCTTTCCCTCTATTTTCTTCTTTCCTTTATCACAAGTTGCTTCAGTATTGAACTTGGAGGAGGTAATTTGGGTGTATGATTAAAATTATAGAAGGGCATGGGACTACTAAAATGCTTTTTACTTAGAGAATAATCTTATTTTTTTTTAACTTTTTTATTAATTAAAAAAATTAACAAACAAAACATTTAGATATCATTCTATTCTACATATACAATCAGTAATTGAGAATAATCTTATTTTTAAATAAATAGTGTCATCCTCTTTAATTCAGGGACTGTTGGGGACGGTAGGGCTACGTGGTGGGTGGCGGCCGGGAGAACGCAAAAACTGATTTCCGCAGTCCACACTTATTTATCAAATGTGGGAAAGGTTTTGATGGTGATAATGGGAAGGGCTAAAGAAAACACATATTAGTATTTACAGTAAGACAACCGAATCTATAGCAAGGGGAGTGAAAGTCTGAAAAAAAAAAAAGGGAACAGAGAGAAAAGAAAGGACAAGAGTTTAGAAATCCGCACGAAATATTTTTGTACATGAATAGGAAGTTGCTTTCAGAAAGCCGAGCCGCAGACTCTTGCACACCGACCTTGCACAAGGAGCTCTATGATTAGAAAATAGCATCATGAGTTTACGGACATTAAACTTAAAATGTGAATGGGGCGCCTCTATTCACTTGGATCTCTACGGTGGCTGGGGCTCCTGCTATTGGATGCAAAAGCGAATAAGAAATGCTATGATCCTTCTCTCAACATCGGTGTTAAAGCTGGAGGAAAAAAAAAGGGTTTTAGGTGCACATCTGTTTATCCCAAGCCTAAGGAAAGTGAGTCTCCTACAACAGACTTTACCAGATAGCTAAGATTTGGTGGTGAATTCTGATAGGAGAACTCTTGAGAACAAAGCTTCAGCTTTTGGCAAGGACTGATCCTGGGCCTCAGTTATCATGCTCTAATTTTGCTCAGAGAAATGTTCTGTGAATGCACATTCCATTGCCCTAGTATCGACTTGTACACGCTCCTCATCTTGATACCATCTTAGAAAGAAAAGCTCAAGAAGGAGAGGGGAGGTGGGGTTTTTTGCCAAAGCTGTAATTTCAGAGACTGCAAAAATAGCATGACCCGGATCAGTGACTGCCGTGCTCCGGAATGCTCCGTGGGAAGCCGCTGCATTTTTGAGGCAGAACTAGCCAGTTCAGGGACCAGCAAAAACGCCGGAGTTAAAAACATGCATATGTGCATCTTGTTACAAATAGGAAAATTTTGACTAACGGTGAAGGAACGATTGCTTAATTTGGTGCAAAGCAAGTAGATAGGAATGCTCTTCTTGATTCACTTAAGCCCTCTTAAATGACAGCATGCTTTTGTATTTTCACAGGGAGGGTGAGACTGAGAAGTAGTGCTGGCGTGAGACAGGCGTCATCATTTAGGATTTTTCATATGTCTTAGGAGCGTAAACTAAGCAAAAAATATCTAAAGAAGTCAGTTCCCCTTGGAGCGCCTATTATGGACAGTGAGAACTGCTGAGGGGCCTAGGAGACTTCAAATCTCGCCTAATTCAGTGTTCTCAATGGGGGGACATTTTCCACCCCCCACCCCCACCCCAGGGGACATCTGGCAGTGTCTGGAGACATTTCTGGTTTTCAGCACTGGAATGAGGCACCTACTGGCACCTAATAGGTAAAGGCCTGGGATGCTGCTCAACATCCCCCACTGCATAGGATGGCCTGGCCCCCAAATGTCAGCAGTGCCGAGATTGTGAAACCTTCATGAAATGTGTTTATGTCTCAAACATAAAACTGGTTGAAACATCCCACATACCCCTATTGGTGTAATTAACCAGAACAACAGTTTGACAAAACAAAACAAACCGAGCAGCCCGGTTAGTAATCTTTCCTCTTCCCTTCGCCACAGAAAATCGTTGAGTAAACCTAAGCATGACCTTTTTCCAAAAACCGACTCTGTAAGCAACTACTTAAATATATTTCTCTGCAATTTCTTTCATTCTCTAGGGGCTATTATGTGCCCAGCAAAATGACTGAAACCACTGTAATAATAAAAATTTATAGCTGCATTAATATCTCTTGACTTATCTATGGTAACGACAGGTGAGGAGAACCCATAAAAAGCCTTTAAATAAAAGTTTGGGTGTTTGCTTGTTGCTCTGTGGTTAAGGTGGAAAAACACTGAAATTTATGCAAAAGCTGCCTTTAGATTGAGGGCAACATGTAAATATTCATGCTCAGTAAAGCAGTGCATGTTTCAGTAGCCCTAAGCTTGCTGCTCTTTAATTTGTTGGCCAGAAGAACCTAAATTTCAGGAGCTCCTAGATTGGAAAGAAAACTGGATGATTGTCATTGAAATACGAAAGCCCAAACTCTTTGCAAATGGTAATACTGAAAGTCATGCCCATGACTTTGTGTAGAGAGCATTAATCTGGGTAATAAGGAGAGTTTGGATTTTAGGACAATTGGTGCTACCGCTTATCTTTGTGACCTTGGTCTTCAGTTTCATCATCTGTGGGAAAAGATGCACTGGGTTGATTTCCAGGGTCACTTGTAACTACGGAAATAACTGTACCGAAATAGTTGAATGCACGCTGTTCTTGACGATTTCTACCTGTTATGGATTAAATCATGTTCTCCACAAAGACATGTTCAAACCCTAAATTCTGGTGCTGTGAATGAACCCATTTGTAAATAGGATCTCTGAAGATGTCATTAGTTAAGATGAGGGCAAAGTGAATCAGGGCAGGCCTTAATCCAATATGACTGGAGCCCTCCTTATAAACAGAGGACACCTGGAGGCAGTGAGGAAGAGGAGAGGATGAGGAGAAAGACGGCCATGTGACGGAGGCAGGGACTGGGTTATGGACAGCCAGCAGGCCACCAGCAGAACACTCCAGACTGCGGAGAAAGCCCCAACCTACTGACGTCTTGGACATTTGGACATTCGGCCTCCAAAACTGTGAGGTGATAAATTCCTGTTGTATCAGCCAACTCATCTGTGGCACTTTCTTATAACAACCCTGGCAAACTAATTCACCACCAAACCGCCAAATATCTCTGTCCAGCGATACCAACTGATTTAGAAGTAAAGTGAAACCGTGGGTTTGCTGTTTAACCCAACAGAGAAAATAGTATTTACCAGTATCTGATGTAGAAGGATCCTAAATAAGACCCTCTTTCCCCTCATTAGAATAAATGAACCCAGGAAAGCTATAATGGGGGACTGATTATTTTTTATTCTGTAATGGTTGGGGTTGGGTATTTATACCATTATGGACCATTTTTGTGTTGACTTTGGCCTGGCAGATCCCCTCCTAGAATACCTCTATCTTATTATCAGTCTGAAGGTTAATGTTAATTAATTTAGAGCTTTTCAAGCAAATCTGTATGCAAAATAGATTGCCTGACAGCGTGGCGGTGTATAAGCATCTAGTGCACTTTCTATGAGAGGCTGTTAAAAGCTGGGAATAGGAGAAAACAAGGGGCGAGAGCACAGAACTCACTATGTATTTTGCTTCTACAGGAAGTCTCTCTGGTGGGAAGCCATGCCCCAGAGTACGTACGCAGCTGGCAGGGAGGGACACGGTCCACACCATGCCGGAGGAGCTCTTGGAAGGGGAGGGTTTCTTGTTTCTCAGCCAGTTTTACTCCCCTGCCCACCCCCTCCCAACCCCTCCCACCCCCTCCCACCCAAAGCCTTTGGCTCTCTAGTTTAGCCTTCTACAGCTGCTTTCAATTTCTTTTGGGGATGGTTTTACAGACATTTATTTCTTTTCACCTGGGCAACGATTTAGCAAGAAAGAAGGTTAATAAGTTGACAAACATGTGGGTGTAGAAGACTAGCAGTGGGTGTTAAGAAGTCAGATCACTTTGGCCGCTGTAGCAGACAATAATCAAGCATAAGTAGTGGAAGGCAATTTTCAAAAAATGAGTACTGCGTATTTAGAAGTGCCTCTTGGGTTGTTTAGCAAGATGTGTGACTTTGAGTGCAGAATGGAGAAAGCAGAAGGAGAGTGAAAGAAATCATCTCCCATTTGAGATCTTGTGACCCAGCCCTGCTTCCATTGCCAACTCTCGCTCTGTCTGATGTAAAAAAAGAAACTCAATGGGGAAATATCTGTAAACATTTGTGAAGCTTTCCCCTCCATCAACAATGTTTTTGTGCAAGATACATCATCTTGCAGAGTGGTTGCCATTGAAGTAAATTGTGTAAGAGGTATGTGTGTATGTGTTTGTGTTTTCCATAATGAAAGTGTAATCTGCTTGCAAACTTTACAAGCACACATCTTAAATTGTAGGCGTCTTCTGCCTCAGAAGGATAAAGCATGACCAAAGACTGCTGGGATTGGAAAGTGCAATTCCTAGGAATCTGAGCATCTGTGATGTGATTTTAAGGCCCTCTCAGACTCTTCATTAATGCTTGTTCAGCAATGATAAATCACAGTGATTTGTATTGAGACTGGATTAACAACAGAGGGCAGCTAAAAGGTATTTCCTTTTAGCCTCATTTCCCAAAAGGGATTGCTCAGCTATGTTAGTGCAGCAGGGCTCTTCCTTCTCTAAATGGTCTCTTTAGAGGCTCGAGGGATTATCGGTCACAGGAAAAGGGCTCAGTCCGAGGGATTCTCTAAGAGCAACTGAGTAAAGGCCCTATACCCTGGCCTCTCCTCAGCTGGCTCCAGTCATTGCATGGGGCCTTCCGGCATCGCAATGGGAAACAAAATAAAATAAGAGAATGCAAATGGGCTTTGTCAAAGCGTGAACGGGACCGCCTCTAACCCACACTGGGGTTGGACAGAAGCCAGAAAATGTATCTGTGTGAACGGTTCCCCCTGCACAGTCTACTTGACTGTTGCCCCGAAACCACAACCATCTATCACATGCTTGCAAGAAAGGCCCCGAAAGCTTCCTGTTTCATGAGACTCATGAGGATTGTCTCTCGGCTATTTCCAAGCTAGGGGAAAGAAGGGGAATTTGTACTTTGCATCTTGAAGCGTTTATGAATACATCTCTAAATCTCTCCATCAGAGTGCAGATATGACAAGACGGCAGAGGGGGGCCCGTGCAGATCTACTTTAGCCATTCAGCCTAGGCATGGCGGAGGAGCTGGGACACTTTAGGGCCGAAGGCAAAGTGTTGTGGCAAGGAGGCTTCCAAGGCAGCAGAGGGCTGAGACAGGGGAACGTGGGTCAGTGATGCCAAGGTGGTCCCCCAGGGCGAGCAGAGGGTACTGGTGTGGGAGGTGGTTCGTGAGGTCAGAGGCTTGCAGCCTCTCCTACTGAGTCCAATACCAACAAGGAATAACTGGAACCCACAAGAGAGCATGAAGGGAAACACAGGCTCCTGGGAAGTTCACAGAGGCCTCATGGATTAGCTCAGAGTGTCCCCTAAAGAGCAGCTAAGGTGTCTTTTCTTGAGTATTACAAAGGACATATATTTTGTGCCATTAAGGTCAATGTGTGGTCACCCAGTGGCTGATGGCATCAAAGGAGTAACCACAAGGTGGATGGTTTCCTGAAGAAAGGAGAGCACTCACCACCATGGCGGCAGATCCGAAAAGAGGTGCTTTCTGGGGCCTCTGTGCCCTTGCTTTCACTCTGCACGGCGTTCGCTTAAAGTGCTCCATGAGGGCAGCAGTTGCTGAAGATTTTCTCTTCTCTTGCGTTCACTCAAGAAGACAAGAGGATGTCTCAGGCAGACACAAGCTGTCCTCGTGCTTTGTCCTTCAATTAGTGTGCCAGAGAAAGAACAGTCTGCCGCCTGCTGCCTCTTTTGCTCCTTGCCTGGGTGAGCATTTTGTTCACCATACCTGAGGGTGAGAGTAGTGGCTCTTTGCGTGTCTCATATCATATGCAATCATGATGACCCTTTTATAAGCTGACAGTGGAGAAAAGGCAGGATGGACCCAAGACTGACATCCTAGCTTCCATTATGTTGACTGGACTATTTGCACATTGCATTTCCCTCATTTTTGTTTAATTGATTAATTTAATTAATTGAGGATCAGCCAGCTTGGTTGGGATATTACTTTCCTAAATGAATTTTTAAATTATAAAAGCAAGACTTAATAATGGTAGGGCATTTGGACAATATAGAAAAGCACAATGATGAAGAGAAGTCTTACAAACCTTACCCTCAGCTAGCCAGAGTTGTTACGCTTATGATGTATTTTCTTCTAGTATTTTTTTCTCTTTCCAGACATATATCCATAAACCTGGGTCATTCTCGATGTTCAATTTTGTATTGTACCTTTTTTACTGTTGCATGGTATTTTGTGGCATTTGCCTACACCATGATTATTAATGCTATGTTCCTTGCAAGAATACATTGTACATTTTTAAGAAATCTCTGTTGTTGGACACTTAAGAGGTCTACAATTTTTCTCAATGACAAACACCACCACAATGAACACCACCATCTGGGGATCTGAGACTGCATCTCTGAACACTGATCTAGCACATGAGCCTCAAAGTGAAAATTTCAGGACAGAAGGTCTGGATATTTTTAGGGTCTTTGATGCACATTGCCAAACTATCTTCTCAAACAGCTGCACTGCAAGGTTTCTTTGCCTTCATTATCAAAGGATCCATGGTACTGAGGACTGAAAGTGACTCTGCATTGTCTGAAGTGGGAGTGAGAAGCTTCAGGTCTGGGATTGAAAGATCGAAGGAGAACAACTGCCGTCAGATGTGGTGCCAAGTGTGCGCCCCAGGGTTGGTCCAGAAAGAAACCTCAAGGACCACTTTACCAGAGTCACTGACCTCTACCAAACAGATAAGGAAAAAGCGCATTCAACTTAAACATGAAAAAAACCCACAAACTCCATCCAAAATGTCCCTTAGGCTCCCAGATCACACTTTTCTATTCAAGTCAGGGTTCAGGAGAAGGTTGCCTAGGAGGGCTTGAGGTTTCAGTAAGGGGAGGGTGCATGTGTATGTGCTTAGTTCTTGCAAAAAGGAAAGAGAATGTAACTTTGAGGTCCCTTGGTGCACACTGTGTAGTCGGTGGATGTGGTGGGTAGTACAGTAGGAACCAATCCTGGTTCTCTTCTGCCTCTGGCCAGAACTGACGTTGTCCGTCATTGTTTTCTCCACTGTGGCTAATAATTTCCTCGGCTTCCCAAGGGATAGTTGGGGGTGAATTCCTGTTTATCAAAGGCCTGGAAGAGAGGACCTCTGAGAGCACGTGCAAGTGACTAAGGGCAGGTCAGCCATGGGCTTGGAATCCCAGGTGTCCCTCCCAGATGGCTATCTAATGGCCTTGGGTAGCTCACTAACTGAGGCTGGGGTTATCACTGTTCATCTGTACAGAGCTCCCAGGGTGGTTGAGCAAGAGGTTCATGATCTGATCACAAGAGAAAAAAAAGAGAGCCTGTGTTGCCGATAACAAAGAACTAAACAAGACTTGGAACAAACATCAATGTTTTAAAATGCTTGGCAGAAATTTCAGCTGTAGAACATTTTATCATCTCAGGCCATCATTTAGAGAGACCAGCTGAAGCTATCCCGTCCACATCCTTTTACAAGCCCTGGGCTTGCAATGGATCTTTGCAAACCAGCCAAACTGTAGCTTGCTTTTCAGAATGGGTAAGCTGGTCAGCTCACGGCAGTACAAATTGGCAGTGTGGCAAGAAAGAAAACCGAAATTCAACCCAGTACTGGGATTGAAAGCTCTCTCAGTCTCAAATGTCACCAACCCTGGGGTGCGGCTTCCTGTCTAATTATGTTCTGTCAAACAAGGATTGACAGTGTCAGTCCAGATTTAATGTTGGCTCCCCCAGCAACCAATAGCAGTGGGCCCAGGGCCTGGCTGCAGTGATCCAGAAAGAGTTTGAAAAACCATTCAGTCGATTTCAAGATTTCCTGGAATGGCCAAGTTTAAACCACAATGCTCTTATGGGGGCAAAGTTGTGAGCCAATCACGCTTCAGGTTTCTGAGCATGTTCTGCCCATATTTGGCTATAATCTTGCTTCATTCAACTTAACTTCTAATATACGCACTTGAAAAGCAAGATTTGGGGGAGTATTTTTCTCTCTCTCTCTCTCTCCGTTATTAAAGAAGTCTTATCTTTACGCATTTGGTACTGCCTGTGAACTTACAGTGTAGCTTCAAAGCAAAGAAAGGGACCAGTGTAGAAGAATTATTTTTTACTTTTATTTATTTATTTTAAAAATATACTTCAACTGTAGCTCCTGGCTTTATAATATTTAGATGCAAATACATAGGAATTAGAATCTAGTTTTGTCCTGTGCAAAAATAACCAGAAGTGGCTTATGAGATTATGTGGATATTGAAATACTTAGAATATCGTGTGCATTATAATATTTTATCTGTGACGTATCTGTGTAGGAGATCCATTTCTCAATGATCCCAGGAAATAAATGTAGCTTTTAAAGTTTCTTCTTAAGGATTGCATGAAGAGCAGGATAGTGTCTTGAGAAATAAGACACAAATATGATAAAACCTCATAGTTTAAGGTGAATATTTATTGAACCCTTTATATGTGCTGTCCACTTCATTCTCACCACACCCCCACGTTTTGCAGATGAAGAAACTGAGGCACAGAGAGTTTGCATAATTTGTCCAAGGTGGTCCAGCTAATAAGGGTAAGGGGGGAAGTGAGGCTCCCACCCTGAGCAGTTGGATGCCAAAGCCCCTTACTCCGAACCACAGCTCGCAACTCCACTGGGTGTTTCTTATGTTTGCAGCCAAGAGCAGTAGCCTTAAACAGAACAGAATGCTGCCAGGGGACCCCAATCTCTAAGACCCTGACCTCTACCCACTCTCAGGACCCAAGGGAAGGACAGTTAAGAGGTTGCTCAGCTTGTTTCAGGCCTGAGGCTGGGTGAGTTTCCAGTTAGGATATTGCCTCCAGAATCATCCAACTGGACAGAGTCAGGAATCCAAGATCCACCAGGTGAGACCCTCACGCAGGGCCCTAGCTATCCTTAGTCAGAGGCCACCAACTCTAGAAGCCCCTCACCAGCCTGAGGATTCAGGGTTGGACATAGTGGCTGGAGCAGAGACCCAGCAACCTGGTCTTTCTGAGTTCTCAAAATTGAGAGACCCAGAGAAAGGGGGTGGGGTATGGCAAGGAAGCCCAGCCTTACCTGGGACTACCCAGACGCCCCACCTCCAGCCTGGAGAGCTATGGAGCTCACCGGGGGCAATTTGGACCTCCAGTGGACACTGGACAATGTTTGGAGACATTAGGGGTTGCCACAACCGAGGGAGTATCTTACTGGCATTCAGTGGGTGGAATCCAGGGGTGCTGCTAAACATCCTGCAATGCACAGAAAGGCCCCCACCACAAAGAATGCTCCGGCCCCAAATGTCACTAGTGCCGAGGTGAGAAACCCTGCTCTAGAGTCCTGATTCGGTGCATTCCACCCACAGTTCTGAGGAAGCTCTGTCTGGGGCTTCTTCAGAGTCATTCTGCAACCAGGAAGCCAGCAGCCCTGACACCAAGCAGAGAGTGGGACAGAGAGAAGGCAGATCACACTTACTGCATCTTTCTTTCTGACAGTGAGAGGTCAGTGTTTGCCTCTGTTTTACAGGCATCAGCCTGGGGTATGAGCCTGCTTGGGGACTCCTGGGACCTCCAAATTGTACAAGTGAGGGACAAAGCTGGGGAGAAGGCTTCCAGTGCAAAGTCAGAGCCCCTGCTGGTGTAAGGGGGCAAAGGAGATTTCCTCTTCACCTCCCTCCACACCCCTACCTCTTCCACCCTCCCGTGGAAGCATCTTCCCCTGTGAAAACGTGGCACTAGCTTCCCTCCCCCCTCTATCAGTCAACGATTTCCAAGGAAAGTTGGGGAAAGATTCACGGTGTGTGGGCCGAACCTGTCTGGGGCCACCTGTCACTTCCTACCTGGCTCATCACCCCCAATACATGTGGCACGTCCTCTAACAGAAGGGGCACTCCTGTGGGGGGTAAGGGGGCTGCCCTTGGCACTCCCTGTTAAGCCTCCCAGGGCCCCCAGCACGATATCAAGCACACAGGAGGGGATCCATCAATGGTTAATGTATACTTCCTTTCACCTGACAATGAGAAAGATTGAAGTTCAAAGCCAAACCCGATGCTCATTAACAGTGATCCACATGCATTCTGTCAGGCCTGCACCAACTGGACAGGGACTCCAGGAATGCTCTTCTTTTGAAAGTGAGGGGTAATGCACTCAACATGCGGTAAAATGCACACATCCTAAGTGGACAGCTTGGTGAATTTTTACCCCTGTATACACTCAAGTAACTATCCCATCAGCCCAGAAATTTCCCTAGTTCCTCCTTCCCAGTCAATTAACTCTCATGCTCCCCTCGCCGGGTGAATCACCACACTGAATCCTAACACCCCAACCCCGATAAAACTAGGTCTGCTTGTTCATGAACTTCATATAAATAGAATTTATATGAAGAATATACTCTTCTGTCTGACTTCTTTTTCTCGATGTAATGTTTCTGGAATTTATTCATGTGGTTTTGTGTATCAGTTTTTTTTTTCTTTCTATCTTTCTTTCCTTTTTTAACTTCTGTGTATTATTTCATTATAAGGACATGCCACAATTTGTTTATCCATTCTCTGGTGATGGACATCTGGGTCACTTCCAGTTTGGGGCTATTGTTAATAAAGCTGCTATGAACATTCTTGTATTTTATGGCCATGAGCTTCCATTTCTCTTAGTTATGTACCAAAGAGTAAAAATAGCTGGATGGTGCATTTTAATTTAATTAGAACTAGTATCAGTATTCTTGGTTTGGATTTGAGAAAGCAAATTTTTAGAGAAAAATGAAGCAGTGCCAATCTTTCTGCATTGCACTCATCATATTATTCTTAGCATACTGCCTGCATGCATGGCTAATCGAATCATCAGGAGAGAAAGTCAGAAGTGACAATGAGCAAACACATAAACACACATTTCTATGCATTCCCAACCATGGCATCTTTAAAACTGGTCTTTCCAGGAGTTGGGATCAACTACAGTGGTCACACAGGCAGAATCTCCAGGAAAGCAAATATCTTATGAGAAGTTGCTGTGTAATGACGCTCTGACTGAAATGACAACAGGAGGAAGTAAGAGGCATGTGAACTGTGCAGAATAAGGCTGTCCAAGCCTTCCGTGGTGTCTGCTTTGACTGTGTATGCCGAGAGTCTTGCTGACCTGCCAAATCCGCAGCTCTCCTGAGGACCAGGCACGAAGAGGACCGGCCTGCTTTCCCCAGTTTCCTGCTCCTGTCAGCAGCAAATTCCTAAGTTACCAGTTGCTCCCCACTTGAGCTGCACTGGGTTCTAGAAATCCTAAACAGAAATCCTACGAAGACTAGGAAGTGAGTGGAGAAGGGGAAACTATTTTAAGACCTTGAAGTGTTGTCATGAGACTACAGAGTTAAGGCTGGGATGCCAAAGCAAAGGACAGAAATTTCCAAGCTTATCTTTCTACAAGGAGTATTTTATAACAGCCACTGCTCCTTACAAGTTAAGTTCCTTTCATCCAAGGAGGTGTTTAATACATTTTTTCCTAATGGCACACTGTTTGTTTTCCTATTAACTACCCCCTCCTCCCGACTTCTGCTATTAAAAACTTCAGTCTTTACCCATGAAGTGTAACTTAGGCCTCACCAAATGGTTCTTTCATATGGAATTTAAGATGCTACTCCTGGGAGCCAATCTATTCCATCCATCTCCTTTAGTTGATTTCCCTAAGACCCTTATAGTATCCTTTGCCCCTTTCTTCCCATCCACAGAAAAAATTGGCCGTGTCTGTGTGACACAAACCAGTGTAGTCGATTGAGTGAATATGGAATATCAATCAGCCACTCGTATATTTGGCCCCAGGAAATCAAAACAACAGGATGATTGAATATTTTCTTTCTTTTCTTTTAAAACATTTATTTTCCCAATGTTCTCCTGCTGTGTAGAGTCTTTTTCCAGACAGAAATATACCACCTGCTATTTGATCCCTTTGCCTTTTTTGAGAGTGACTGTTGGATGAACTTGTCCTGGAATGGTTTTCATAACAGGTTTTTGCTTTCTCAGTGGGGTTGGTAAACATCCATAAGTATACACTTGGGACTGGCACTTCGTTTTTCATCGTGCTTTCCTGCGCCTCAACTTCTATATGAGTTGCTTCAATGTATAACTTATTGTATCTGTCATGATTTGGCTTTCATTTCTCTCTTATTCTTAAGAACATGCAGGGTTGCTCAGGACAAAGTGGCCCATAGACTCCAACAAATACCTCCCTTATTATAGAGGACATTACTTCTGCCACCAGGAGCCCACACTGCAGACCTCAGAAGCTTCCATAGTAGAGGAGAGTTGAATTCCTTGACCAATTTATTTTTTATGGAAACACTTTTATTTCAGTTTGACAGCACACCTAGGTTTTTTTAAAAAATCTTTATTCTATTACCATATATACAACCTAACATTTCCCCTTTTAACCACATTCAGATATATATTTTAGGACTGTTAATTGCATTCCCAATGTTCCATCACCACCATTGCAATGTTTCCATTGCCACCATCCGTTACAAAAATATTTCCACTGTTCCAAATAAGAACCCTATGCATTTTTTTTTTTTTTTTTTTTTTGCATGGGCAGGCTTTGGGAATCGAACCTGGGTCTCTGGCATGGCAGGCAAGAACTCTGCCACTGAGTCACTGTTGTACCACCCAGGAACCCTGTACATTTTAAGCCTTAATTTCCCATTCCCTATCCCCAGCCTGTCTCCTGGTAACCTATATTCTAGATTTTAACTCTATGAGTTTGCAGATTCTAATGATTTCATATCAGTGAGATCATATAATATTTGTCTGGCTTATTTTACTCAACATGTTGTTTTCAGGGTTCAGCCATGTGGTTGCATGTTTCAGGACTTCATTCCTTTCTATGGCTGAATAATATTCCACTGAATGTACACAACACATTTTGTTTATTCATTCATCTGTTGATGGACGCTTTGGTTGCTTCCATCCTTTGGAAATTGCGAATGATGCCACTATGAACATTGGTGTGCAGATATCTGTTCAAGTCCCTGCTTTCAATTCTTTTGGATATATACCCAGTAATGGGATTACCAGGTCATATGGTAATTCTAGACATTACTTTCTGAGGAACTGCCAAACTGGTTTTTCACAGCAACTGCACCATTTTACATTCCTGCCAACAGTAAATGAGTGTTCCCATTTCTCTGTATCCTCTCCATCACTTATAATTTTCCATTTTTTTAAAATGCGGCCATTCTAATGGGTGTGACTTGGTATCTGATTGTGATTTTGATTTGCATTTCCCTAACGGCTGATTATGTTGAACATATTTTCATGTGCTCCCTGGCCATTTGTATATCTTTGGAGAGAAGTCTATTCAAGTCTTTAGCCCATTTTATAAATTGGGTTGTTTGTCTTTTTGTTGTTGTTATTGTTAAGTTGAAGGATTCTTTATATATTTTGGATAATAAACTTTTATCGGATAAGTGGTTTCCAAATATTTTCTCCCATTGTGTAGCTGTCATTTTACTTCCGTGACAAAGTCCTTTGAGGCACAAAAGTTTTAAATTTGGATGAGGGTCCATTTATCTATTTTTTCCTTTCATTGCTTGTCTTTTGGGTGTAAAGTCTAAGAAACCATTGGCTAACACAAGTTCCTGAAGATACTGTCCTATGTTTTCTTCTATGCGTTTGATAGTTCTGGCTCTTATCTTAAGGTCTTTGATCCTTTTTGAGTTGATTTTTGTATAAGGTATGAGGTAAAAGTCCTCCTTTTTTCTGCAAACGGAGATTCAATTTTCCCCAGCACCATTTGTTGAAGAGACCTTCCTTTCCCAATTGAGTGGTCCTAGCCCCTTGTCAAAAATCAGTTGGCTATCAAAGTGAGAGTTGATTTCAAAGCTCTCAATACTGTTCCATTGGTCTATATGTCTGTCCTTGTACCAGCACCATGTTGCTTTTTCATTATTGTGGCTTTGTAATAAGTTGTTTTTTTTTTTTTTTGTATGCTGTATGGCCGGGTCACATTTCATTATTTTTCCATGTGAGTATCCCGTTGCTACAGCACTATTTGCTGAATTTTTGTTTGTTTTTGTTTTCTTGTTTATTTATTTTGTTTTTGGGACGTGCATGGACCGGGAATTGAACCTAGGTCTCCCGCATGGCATGCGAGAATTCTACCACTACACTACCCTTGCACCCCCTGTGGCTTTGTAATAAGTTTTAAGATCAGGAAGATTGAGTCCCCTAACTTTATTCTTTTTCAACATGGGTTTTAGACATTCAGGGCCCCTTACCCTTCTATATAAATTTGATGACTTGCTTTTCCATTTCTGCAAAGAAAGCTGTTAGAATTTTGATTGGGATTGTGTTGAATCTATAGATCACTCTGGGTAGGACTGACATCTTAACAATATTTAGTCTTCCAATCCGTGAACACAGAATATCCTTCCATTTATTTAAATCTTTGATTTCCTTTAGCAACATTCTGTAGTTTTCTGTGTACAAGTCTTTTACATCCTTGGTTAGATTTATTCCTAGATATTTGATTCTTTTAGTTGCTATTGTAAATGGATTTTTTTCCCTTGATTTCTTCTTCTGACTGTTCATTGCTTGTGTATAGAAACACCACTGGTTTTTGCGTGTTGATTTTGTACCTTGCCACTTTGCCAAATTCATTTGTGGATTTTCCCAGATTTTCTGTATATAGGATCATGGCATTTGCAAATAGGGAAAGTTTTACTTATTTTCCAATTTGGATGCCGGTTATTTCTTTTTCTTGGTTAACTGGTCCAGCAAGAACGTCCACTATAATGTTGAGTAACAGTGGTGACAGTGGGCATCCTTGTTTTGTTCCTGATCTTAGAGGTTAAGGGTTCAGTCTTTTACTACTAAGTAGTATGTTAGCTGTGGGGTTTTCATATATGCCCTTTATCATGTTGAGGAAGTTTCCTTCTATTCCTAGTGTTCTAAGTGTTTTTATCAAGGTGGGGTGCTGAATAATCATGTGGTTTTTTCCCTTCATTTTTGTTCATGTGGTGTACTATATTAATTGATTTTCTTATGTTGACCCACTCTTGTATACTAGGGATAAATCTCACTGGATTGTGGTGCATATTTCTCTTAATATTCTGTTGGATTTGATTTGTTAGTATTTTGTTGAGGGCTTCTGCATCTATATTCATAAGAGATATTGGTCTATAATTTTCTTTTCTTGTGGTGTCTTTATCTGGCTTTGGTAAGAGGGTGCTGTTAGTCTCGTGGAATGAATTAGGGAGTGTTCCTTCTTCAATTTTCTGGAAGGGTTTAAGCAGAATTGGAGTTAAGCTTTCTTGGATTGTTTGGTAAAATTCCCCAGTGAAGCCATCTGGTCCTGGACTTTGTTAGGAGGTTTTTGTTTACTGATTTGACCTCTTTACTAGTTATTGGTTTGTTCACATTTTCTATTTCTTCTTGAGTCAGTGTATGTAATTTGTTTGTTTTAAATTGTCTATTTCATCTAGGTTATCTAATTTATTGTGTGCAGTTGTTCATAGTATCCCCTTATAGTCCTTTTTATTTCAGTGCAGTCAGAAGTAATACCCCCCTTCCTCATTTCTGATTTTCATTATTTGTATCCTTTCTCTTTTTTTCTTTATCACTCTAAAGGTACATCAATTTTATTGATCACTTCAAAGAACCAACTTTTAGCTTTGTTGAATCGTCTATTGTTTTTATTCTCTATTTCATTTATCTCCACTTGAATCTTTGTTATTCCCTTTCTTTTCCTTGCTTTAGGATTAGTTTGCTCTTCTTTTCCTAGTTCTTCAGTTTTGAGGTTACATCATTGATTTGAAGTCTTTCTTCTTTTTTAATGTAAGCATTTAGAGCTATAAATTTGCCTTTCAATATTGCCTTTACTGCATCCAACAGGTTTTGGTATGTTGCATTTTCATTTTTGTTTGCCTGAAGATATTTCTTAACAACTAGGTTTTTACTTAAGAAATGACAAATCTATTACTGCAAATGCCTTTTGGGGGCCCACAACCTCTACAGTAAATTTGATTTTTGTGTGCTTATGTCAGATTTAATTAGGTATAATTTACTTATAGTATAATCTATCCTTTTTATGTGTACAGTTCTATAAGTTTTGAGAAAAGAATATAGTCATTTAACCACCACAATTAAGATATGGGGTATTTGCATCAACCCCAGAAGTTCCCCCTTCCCCCACTCCTGAAGACAATTCCCTTCCCCCAATCCTCAATCCTTGGCAAGCACTGATCTGTTTTCTGCCTCTATAGTTTTGCTTTTTCCGGAATTTCATATAAATGGAATCAAACAACATGTAGCTTTTTTTCTCTAGCTGCTTCTACTTGACAAATTTATTGAGATTCATTCATGTTGCATGTATCAGTGTTTGTTCTTTTTTATGGCCAAATAACATTCATCACATAGATGTACCACAGTTTATTTATCCATTCACCTGTTGTTGGGATATTTGGGTTGTTCCCAGTTTGGGGCAATTATGAATAGTGCTGGTATAAACTTTCACAAATAGGTACATGTGTGGACATGTGTTTTCATTTCTACTAGGTAAATACCTAGGAGTGGGAATGCTAAGTTGTATGCTAAGTATATGTTATCTTGTAAGAGAATGCCAAACTGTTTTTCAAAGTGGCAGTACCATTTTGTATTCCCACTAGTAATGTATAAGATTTCCAGTTGCTTCATATCCTCACCAATATTGTTAGTTCAAAAGAAAAAAGTCTAGACATTCTAATGCAACTGTTGTGGCATCTCATTGCGGTTTTAGCTTGCATTTCTCTAGTGACTAATTATGTTGAGCATCTATGCATGTGCATACTTGCCATCTATATCTCTTCTCTAGTGAAGCATGTGATCAAACCTTTGCTCATGTTTTAATTAGGTTGTTTGTTTTGCTTTGATTATTAGATTGTGAGAGTTCATTAAATATTCTGGATATGAGTCCTTTATCAGATATACGATTTGTAAATATCTTCTCCCACTCTGTGGCTTGCCTTTTCATTCTCTTATCAGTGCCATACTGTACACTCACTCTCATTTGCAGGGAATTGGTGGGATTGTTTTTCCCTATCACCCCCGAACTCTCTGCCATTTAGATGGCAGAATGAGGAGCTAGGAGGGGTGACTGTCTTTTGAATCAATTCATAATACTCTGGCTATAGATTGAGGTCAGTTTTCTAAGAAAAGACTATTTGCCTAAACATGGGATACTTCACTTCTCTAACTTTAGCATGCATAGAATAATCTGGAAAATTTGATGAATATGCCGATTTCTAGGCTCCACTCCCAGAAATTTTCATTCTATAGGTGTGAGTTGGGGCCCAGAATGATATATTATTTAATAAGCACCCAGATTATCCTGATATAAGTGGATGCTAGGTCACACTTCGGGAAGCCTTGAGTCTAAGGCCACTGACAATGTGTTACATAAGCCGTGATCAGGATGCAAAGCGTACCTCTAGGCGTAAACTATATGGTGAGGGACAAGTTAGAGCAGGGTAATGTTACCACACAACCAGGCAAAAAGAAGATGACACATCATGAACACAGGAATTTTAGGACCTATTTCTTGAACATTCAGTCCATTCCCACATCCATCCCTCTGTGGTTATAGACATGTCTTAATTTGGGCAAATATCTTTTAAAAGTGCCTTTCAAATGTGTCATTTTATTTGAGTAGATACTGTGGCGGGGGCGGGGAGAGGTGGCTGATTAATTAATTATGATAGATTCAAAAAATTCTTAAGTTTGAACCTGAATAATAACTTTTCTCCTCACTTCACATAGTACCGGGCTGCCAGTTGTGATATTCCCGTGGATTCCAGTCCATTTATTTTTTTTGAGGACTACTGTTCTTTACAGGAAGTCATCCTGTAGTTTTCCACCAGGAATGTATGGAAGACCTTTGGTCTTACAATAATAATTTTTTGGACAAAGGTGCAACTTATCCTGCTTATTTCCAAACAGATCCATGAAGGATGTTGGACTATGGATAATTGCCAGTTTTGTTTGTTTGTTTACAAAAATGGAAACACAGAGAGTGGAAACAAAACACCCAACCTCTATAAAATTGAAGCATCCAGATGTTTAGACCATGTGACACCAAATCAGTCAATCTGAGGTTTTCCCTGAATTGGATAAACTATTCTGACATTGCCTATATGTAACTAACATGATTTAAGGTTTATCTATGACAGAAACCAAATGGGACTGGCTTGATTTTCTATGTTAATTAATCATGTTATTGTTCCAACTTTTTCGTACCTCTAGCTGAAATAATGGATCAGGTCTGTTATTTTAATCGGGTGGTTGTTTAAACTACAACTAGTTAACAAATTTTCTAGGGCAACAAGGGCCCCTCAGGCTCTAGCAAACAGAAATGATCACTGCTAATGGAAGGTGAGATAGACGAAGGAAGCCTGGGCTGCAAGACCAGAGACCTGGACTCTAGTGCTGAACTCTGCCTCCTTAAGCTTTAAAGAGAGGAGGTACGTAAGGAAACACAAATTTGTAAGAAGGTTCAAACCAAAGTGGTCAATTACTGTCTCTAAATATAATCCACTCCCAAAGCACGCAAGTAAATGAAACAAAGCAATCTCAACAATCTGGGTGTTTATGGACTGCCCATATGAATGGGACCTGAAACCAGGATGCCACAGAACTCAGTGAGGCAAGCAGAGAATTTGTTTCCTTATTCTAAAGTATTATTCAAGTAATAGGTAATTAATGTCAAAAAAGTAGAAACTAGGGAAAAGGGGAAGACCAACCAATAAATAAAATCAACTAAAATTCTAACAGTAAAAACCACTCTTAACATAACAGTGTATATTATTCCATGGATCTGTATATGTATATGATATACATATATTTCAAATGGGATCATAGTGTAGATGCTGGGTTGAAATCTGTTTTTGTGACTTAATGCTATATTGTGGAGCACTTTGCATGCTAACAAACCTGCATCTCCATCACCCATTTCATGACTGCATTTGCATTCCATTGTCAGCTTGTAAATATTAACAACTAACAAATATAATGCTACTGTGGGATAGGTAGTATGATTACTCCTGTTTTATAGACAGAGAAACTGAGGTAAGGAGAGGTGCATTAATTTGCCAGCTTGATTCAACTCCAGATGGTCTGTCTTCAGAGTCTAAGCTCTTAACATCTGGCCCTACTGCTTCTCCCCTCATTCCTTTTGGTTAGATGTTTAGTTTTTTTTTTTCCTAATATTTCATTATTTTAAACAGTTCTGATCAATTTAAACTTACACTTTCTAAATATCAAGGTGGTGGAAGGTGGAGGCAGAACAGGGGCATTGTCCGGATGGCTTTTCGTTAAAAGAGTAAAATGGGAATGCCCTTTTGGGTGGGATCAGATCAGAAGGTGTTCAATCTCGAGTTAAAAGCCAGAGGAGTCCATAGAATCACTGTAGTTCGGAACACATGGGTTCGAACAATGGGTTCGAACACGGCCTATTTGTTAGGCTGGAGAAGAGACAGGCCCCACCATTTGTGTGGATCTGTGCAGTAAAAAAAAATAGCACCTCGTAATAGAAGAGCATTAATATTCTACAGGCCGAACCTTGACCTCTTGCAAAGAAAGGAAATTCCTCTGCAATTAGAATATCAGCCCTAAGACAAGGAAGTGAACATTCATGTGGGCCTGGGTGGGGCTGGGAAATGGAGCAAAGGATGACTCACAAACACATCAACAGACAGGGCAGGGCCAGGGCAGAGAGGTGGAAGGAAGAGAGGGAGCTAAGCAGGCACTTCTCTGCTTGGAGTCATAAGGCGTGGCTGGCTCTCCTCAGACACAGGGTTTCTTTATCCAGGTGTGCGTATTATTATTATGATTTTTAATTACACAACTAATGTATTTTCAGTGTAAGAAATTTTATAAATGCAGATGCAAATGATGAAAAACAAAGTAAAAACCATCCATTATCTCAAACATTCATAGATACCCAACATTAAGAGTTTGTGTGTATTTTCATATTATTTTCCAATATACATTTTTTTTCCAATATACTTTTAAAACAAAGCTGGGATGATGTTAGACAAACTGTTTGTAGTCTGTTTTACTCCATTAAACAATGTATTCTAATGATATAATTGCAAATTATTCAAATAATAGAATTTAATGCAGTCATTAACAATTATAAAAGCACGTTATTTGACCAAATACGAATGGACAGTGTATCTGCCTGCCCTTAACTACCCAGTAGCCAATTTTTCCCTGGTTCATCACATTCTTGAATTTTACAAAAATTTTATTTTGGGGTGATCTCATTTATTTTTAAGTAGCTCTGCAATTATGTATGAAAAGAGAGTGGGGGCGGCGTGGCTTGGAATTTCAGTAGTAAAAAAAAACCTTTCATATAATATTTTTTGATAAATACTTTGGATGGCCCCAGAATGCAACTGCAGAGGACCTCAGAAAAAGAGCAGAGCAACTATCTTTTGATCTCATTCCCCTCTTTACAGCTGCATTAAACTGTGAGAACAAAAATTAGAATGTGGGCATTATTTTCTCACTTTCTTTCCACTCCCACATATTAAAGAATCTAGAAGAATCCGGCTGTAAAGCTAAAGGCAAAACAGCAAGAGGAAGGGCAAGCATGTCCTAGTCATGAAATAAAAACACAGAGCTTCCTGGGAAAGTCAATTCTTCAACACAGAGACTGGAAAGAGGTTTTCTAGTGCAGCCCTGGTCCAAGTGATAAATACAAACCAGTGGGGTGTGGAACAACCCAATGAGCTCAGAAGAGAGCAGAACTCTAGTTAGAAAGTACAGTCCCTTTATTATTTTATTTAGATAGGCTCTAATGATCACAGTAGGGAGGATATTAATGCAATCTGTCACAAATTACAATAGCACTGATTGGTTTGTACCATGAGCCTTTCTGGGTGCTGGGTATGCAATACAGAAAAAAAACATGATGGAGGCTACTCTCCTGGAGCGTATAAGGTATCGGAGGAAGGGATGGGAAAGTGGAAGGGGGAGGGGTAGTAAAAAATTGAAAAGGTAGATAAATCATTATAAAAAGTGATGAAAATTTAAATAGACATTTATCTGACGAAGATATACAAAAAGCCAATAAGCACATGAAAAAATTGCTCAATATCATTAGTCATTGGGGAAATGCAAATCTAAACCACAATGAGATATTACTTCACATCCATGAAGATGGTTCTAATCAAAAGATGGACAATAGCAAGTGTTGGTGAGGATTTGGAGAAACTGAAACCCTCATGTACTGCTAGTGGCAATGTAAAATGATACAGTCACTTTTAGGAAACAGTCTGGTTGTTTCCCAAAAGGTTAAACACAAAGTTATCATACAACTCAGTAATTTTACTCCTAGATGTACAGCCAAGATAAATGAAAACATACATCTTAGTTTCTTAGGGCTGCTGTAACTAAGTTCTACAAACTGGATAGCTTAAAACAACAGAAATTTTTGTCTTGCAGTTCTGTAAGCTAGAATTCTGAAATTTGTAGGGAAGAATCCTTGCTCACTTCTTCCAGGCTTCTGGTGATTTGCTGGCAATCTTTGGGCTTCAATCTCTGCCCCAGTTGTCACATGGCCTTCTCCCCATGTCTGTCTGTCTGTGTCCAATTCTTCCTTTCTTACAAGGACACCAGTCATACTGGATAATTTTGGCCTCATCCTAGCTAATAACATCTTCAAAGACCCTATTTCAAAATAAGGTCATGTTCACAGGACCAGGGGTGAGGATTTGAACATGTCTTTTGGGAGTGACACAATTCAACCCATGACAACATAGATCCACCAGCAACTCATACACAAATGTTCCTAGCAGTGTTCTTTATAATAGCCAAAAAGTAGAAATAACACAGATGTCCATCAACTAATGAAAGGATAAAAAAAATAAGATCTATCCATATAATGGAATAATATTCAGTCACAAAAGGGATGGAGTACCAATTCAGGCTACAAGGTGGATGAACCTCGCAAACATGCTCCATGAAAGAAGCCAGACAGAAAAGGCCAAAAATTGTATGATTCCATTTATGTGAAACACTCCAAAAGAGAAAATCCATACAGACAGAAAATAGATTCATGGTTGCCCAGGGCTGGTGGGGAGGGGAAGAATGGGGAGTGAGTGCCAAGCAGGAACTGGGTTTCTTTCAGGGGTGATGAAAATGTTCTAAAATCGACTGTGGTGATGGTTGCACAACTCTGCAGCTATATTAAAACACTGGAAAAAACCCATTTTAAATGGGTGAATTGTATAGTATGTGAGCTACATCTCAGTAAAGCTGTTGAAAAGAAAAGTGACTGAGTTGAGGAACCAGAAACCTGGGTTCTTGAGGCACAAAAGGGCGACATGTGCTCCAGGAACCAAAGAGAAGCCCGTGTGACTGAGTGAACTAGAGGGCTCAGGGGGCCAGTGGATCCCTCAGAGTTTGGGCGATAGGCCTGGCAGGTGAGGTGGGGAGTGGTAGGCACTGTGTGCCAATGTTCAAAGAGCAGGCAGACATCCTTGAAGTCCACTAAGCTAGGCAGCTACATGATCCAACCTGCATTTGAAATGGCTCTCTCTTCTTGGATGGTTAGGGCAGTGACAGATTGCTATTATAGCTCTAAAATTAAGACAGAAGTCATTAACCTAAAAATTTAGAGTTAAAATTAATAAATATTTATTTTGCATGCTAGGAAAATGTAGATATCAAAATACTGTCCCACCAACAGAATGAGAGAAGTGCACCACCATGGAAAGTCATAATGCAAGCTATGACTTTTCAATCCAAATGCATTCTTTTGCTTCTAGGAATTAACAACTACAGTCCCCGAGATGAGAATTTAACTATGTTATCAATGTTCAACAGAGAATTTGTATCACACACAGGTTCAAGTTTAATTGCATTTAAGTGAAGATGGGAATAAAAGCATATCTAGCAGAAGTGTTGAGGGGGTGGGCCAGAGCTTATATGTATGCCCAGTGTGTGAGCACAGGCCACCAGAAATCTTTTGGGCCTCTTGGGTGAAACTGTAAAGAACTTAGTGTGTCTAATATTGATTGCATTTCAGATATACTGAGTCCAATACTCCCAAATGAAAAGAGAGATGGCTTTCCCAGCCTCAGAGAGGGCAAGAGAATGCCTCTGGAAAGCAAGGACCAAATCCATGTGGAGAGGCACTGAAAGGCATGTATGCATTCTGGGCTATGGGCTCAGGGCAGGGGCAGTGGGGAAAGAGCAATTTTGGGAGTGGCACTCGCCAGGGTCCTGAAGATACCTGGGCTTTGGCAAACCTGTTCTGAATTCCTCAATAGCATGAGATCTTTGAAACTTGGGTAAGTTTGAAGACAGCTTCTTTGGGTGAGTGGGGGGGAACCCTCCCTTCACTGTTTCTGACAGTGACATTAGCAAGACGAGATGCATAATATGAGAGCAGCAACTGTTAAAAGCAATTACAATAGCAGATGTAGGTTCACACACATAAACACACACACACACACATACACATACACGCATGCTCCCCCCCCCCCCCCACAAACAAGCACCATGTTGAGTAATTTCACGGATTCTTTATAACTTAATTACTGTTATCTTTGAATGCATTCCATTGTTTGGTTTCATGATTTACGATATTCATTTTGTAATGATGAACTGTTAGTTTTCTTTCAACTCTTACCATTAAAACAAGCCTGCAAATTCTCATCCTAGTACCTTTGTTGAGACAAAAATGTAAGCCTTATAAACTGACAGAAGTTGCCAAATTGTTCTCCAAAAATGTTGAAAAAATGTAATGTCCACCAACAAACCTATGTAAATGCTTCCGAAACATTCTTGCCACTACTGGATGTTATACAACCTTATCTTTGGTGGCAAACCATGGTTTGGAAATGGTATCTTGTTATTGTTTTGATTTATAATGCTTAAATTATGAGTGAGGCATCTTTTCAGAAGATCTGGTCATTTATCCAGTCCCCCACCCCGGCAAACCTCTACCCATCTTCTTACTGATTTGTGTTAGCTCCTCTGCCATATGTGTTGCAATATTATCCCCAGTCTTTTGGTTTTAGAAATAATGTTTTCTGAAATAGTTACATATTTTTTAAGTAATTAAATTTATAAATATTTTCCTTTATAGTTTTTTTTTGTCTTCCCATCATCTCATGTTAAAAAATCCACCTCTTTGGAGTAGTTGTCTTTTAAAAGAATTTTCTCATTAGAGAAGTTGTAGGTCTACAAAACAATCATGCATAAAATACAAGATTCCCATATACCACCCCGCCACCACCACCTCGCATCAGTGTACAACATCTGTTACAACTGATAACAGCACTTTTTAAAAAATAATGTACTGTTTTTTTAACAGTAGTCACCTTTGTTACAACTAATGAAAGATTATTAAAATCATACTATTATTTATGACTCATAATTTACATTAGGTATATTTTTCCCATATACCACCCTATTATTAACACTTTGTATTATCATACATTTGCCATAATTCATGAAAGAACATTCTTATACTTGTACTATAAACTATAGTCCATCACCTACAATAGGGTTCACTGTGTTGTACAGTCTTATGTTTTATCTTTTAATTTGTATTCTAGTAATATATACATCTTAAAGTTTCCCCTTTAAACCACATTCACCTCTATAATTCAGTGCTGGTTGATTGCACTTACAATAATGTGCTACCATCACCACCATCCATTTCCAAGTCTTTACCACTAACTAAATAAAAATTCTGCACAAGTTAAGCATCAACTCCCCATTCTTTAACTCTAATCTATCTACTGGTAACCTATATTCTGTATTCTAACTCTATGAATTTGTTTATTATATTAGTTCATATCAGTGAGATGTTACAACATTTGCCTTTTGTGTCTGGTTTATTTCACTCAACATGATATCTTCAAGGTTCATCCATGTTGCCACGTGCATCAGAACTTCATTCCTTTTTATGGCTGAATAAAATTCCATTGTGTGTACACCACATTTTGTTTATCCTTTCATCAGTTGATGGACACTTGGATGGCTTCTATCCTTTGGCAATTGTGAACAATGCTGCTATGAACACTGGTGTGCAGGTATTTTTTTGAGTCCCTGCTTTCAGTTCTTCTGGGTATATACCTAGTAGAGGGATTGCCAAATCATATGGTAACTCTATACTTAGCTTTCTGAGGAACTGACAAACTATCTTCCATAGCAGCTACTACATTTTACATTCCCACCCCCAATGAATAAGTATTCGTATTTCTCCACAACCTCTCCAACACTTGTAGTTTTCTGATTTTTAAATAGCGGTCATTCTAGAGAGTGAGAAATGGTATTGCATTGTGGTTTTGATTTGCATTTCCCTAACAGCTAGTGATGTTGAATATCTTTTCATGTGCTTTTTAGCCATTTGTATTTTCTCTTTGGAAAAAAAATGTCTATTCACATTCTTTGCCCATTTTTAATTGGGTTGTTCATCTTTTTTTATTGTTGAGTTGTAGGATTTCTTTATATATTCTGGATATTGAACCCTTATCAGATGTGTGGTTTCCAAATATTTTTTTCCCATTGAGTAGATTGTCTTTTCACTTTTATGACAAAGTCCTTTGAAGCACAAAAGTTTTAATTTTTGATGAGGTCCCATTTATTTATTTTTTCTTTTGTTGCTTGGCTTTGGGTATAAAGTCTAAGAAACCATTACCAAACATAAGCTCTTGAAGATGCTTTCCTATGTTCTCTTCTAGGAGCTTTTTAGTCCTTGTTCTTATGTTTAGGTTTTTGATTCATTTTGAGTTAATTTTTGTATATGTTATGAAATAAAGGTCCTCTTTCATTCTTTTATATATGGATATCCAGTTCTCCCAATACCATTTGTGGAAGTGACTATTCTTTCCCAATCGAGTTGACTTGGAATCCTGGTCATAGATGTGAGGATCTATTTCTGAAATCTCAATTTGATTCCATTTGTCAATATATATATCCTTATGCTAGTATCATGTTGTATTGACCACTGTTTCTTTGTAATATGCCTTAAGGTCAGGAAGTGAGTCCTCCAACTTTGATCTTCTTTTTCAAGATGTTTTTGGTTATTCAGGGCCCCTTACCCTTCCAAATAAGTTTGATAATTGGCTTCTCCATTTCTGCAAAGTAGGCTATTGGAATTTGGATTGTGGTTGCATTGAATCTGTAGAGCAATTTGGATAGAATTTGTTCATGTTTATACCAGCTTTATTCATAATTGTCCCAAATTAGAGCAACCAAGATGTCCCTCAATAGGTGAATGGATAAACAAAATGTGGTACATCCATACAATGGAGTACTATTCAGCGATACAAAGAAATGAGCTATCAAGCCAATTAAAGACATGGAGGACCTTTATTTGCATATTTGGAATTGACACCTTAACTATATTTAGACTTTTACTTCATGAACATGGATTTTCCTTCCATTTATTTAGATTGTCTTTGATTTCTTTTAACAATTTCCTTTGTAGTTCTTTGTCTATCAGTCCTTTATATTTTGGTTAAACTTATTTCTAGATATTTGATTCTTTTCATTGCTATTATAAATGGAATTTTTTTCTTGATTTCCTCCTCAGGTTGCTCATTAATAGTACATAGAAACATTACTGATTTTTGCATGATGATCTTGTATCCCACCACTTTGCTGAACTCATTTACCCGTACGAACTAGAAAGAGAACAGCAAACTAAACCTAAAGCAAGCAGAATGAAAGAAATAGAGATGATATTGCTATTGACCCTACAAAAATAAAAATGATCATAAGAGGATGCTATGAAAAACTGCATGCCAACAAATTAAGACAACCTAAATGAACTAGACAAATTTCTAGAAACACATGGACAATTTACACTGAATCAAGAAGAAACAGAATATCTCAAGAAGAAATAGAATATCTGGACAAACCAATTACAAGTAAAGAGATTGAATCAGTCATCAAAAACCTCCCAATAAAGAAAAGCCCAGGACCAGATGGCTTCACAGGTGAATTCTACTAATCATTCCAAGAATTAATATAAATTCTGCTCAAATGCTTCCAAAAAATTGAAGAGGATGGAACACTACCTAATTCATTCTATGAGGCCAACACCACCCCCAATAAGATAAAGATACTATAAGAAAGAATATTCCAATTTTTCCTTTGAATATAGAGGCAAAAATCCTCAACAAAATATTTGTGAATTGAATCCAACAGTACATTAAAATAATTATACATCATGATCAAGTGATTTTATCCCAGGTATGCCAGGGTGGTTCAACATAAGAAAATCAATGTAATACACCCCATTAACAAAACGAAAGGGGAGATGTGATTTCATCATGGCAGTGTTTGCAAATTCAGACATGTGAGGGGGTTCCAATCTGAAGGCTCTGACCAGGGTGGTAGAGAATGTAACTCACCTTGTTTATTCAGTTGTTGCCATCAATCATGTTGTTGACTTTAAGGAAAAGACAGAGCAAATTGAAAAACCAGGGAAAATCAAGACCGATTAAAATTTTAACTAGACTGACAATTATTGTTTCAGATCCATCTCACTGCAAGGTTTTGAGAGCAACTTTTCAAGGGTCCAGCTATATGATATCGTTGCAGTTTTTCCAAAGACAGAAAAACTTTTTCATAAAACAGAGAGCTCTAATTTTAACTTGAGTCTTAAAAAAATGGATAAGATTTGGACAGATAAGAGAAAGTACATTTCTAATAAAAAAAAAAAAACAGTTCCCATGTAACTTTTTTAGTGTATTTATACAGTTGATTCCAAACAAATACTTTGTGAATTATCTATAGTGTTCCCCCATCTTCCAGAATGTTTCAGACTAGGAGAAAATTCTAGGGAAACATCTTCGAGATCTAGTGATGGCGATAGTTTCTTAGGCTTTACACGCAAAGCATAAGAAACAAAAGGAAAAAATAGATAAATAGGAACTCAAAATTAAATATTTCAGTGCTTCAAAGGACTTTGCCAGCAGGGTGATAGGGAACTGACTGATTTTTGGAAACCACATATCTGATAAGGGTTTGATATCCAGAATATATAAAGAAGCCCTAGAACTGAACAATAAAAAGACAAACAACCCAATTTAAAAATGGGTGAAAGATGTGAATAAGCATTTTTTCAAAGAGGAGTCCAGACAGCTAAAAAGCACATGAAAAGATGCTCAGCTTCACTAGCTATTAAGGAAATGTAACTCAAAACTACAACGAGATATCTCAGGCCTACTAGAACGGCTGCTATTAAAAAGGCAACTACAAGTATTGGAGAGGATGTAGAAAAATTCAAACACTTATTCACTGCTGCTGGGAATGTAAAATTGTACAGCCGCTGTGGAGGACAGTTTGGCAGTTCCTCAGGAAGCTTAGTATAGAGTTGCCTTACGACCCAGCAATCCCGCTACTTGGGATATACCCAGAAGATCTAAAAGCAGGGATGTGAACAGGTGTTTGCACACCAGTGTTCACAGCAGCATCGTTCATGATTGTCCAAGATGGAAACAATCCAAGTGTCTATCAACAGATGAGTGCATAAATAAAATGTGGTATATACATATGATGGAATATTATTCAGCAGTAAGAAGGAACCAAGTCCTGAAACATGCGACAACATGGATGAATCTTGAGGACATTAAGTGAAATAAGTCAGACACAGAAGGACAAATATTGTATGATATCACTGATATGAACTAATTATAATATGTAAACTCAGACATAAAATATAGGCTGTAGGTTTCTAGGATCTAGAATGAGGCTAAAGAATGGGGAGCAGTTGCTTAATATGTGCAGAATGTTGAGCTAGGTTGAACTTAAACATTTGGAAATGGACAGAAGTGGCGGTAGCATGTTATTGTGAGAATAATTAACAGTGCTGAACGGTGTGTGAATGGTGGAAAGGGGAAGTTTAGAGTCATGAATGGCACCAGAAGGAAAGCTAGAGGCTTAAACATGGAAATGTATAAAACAGTAAATCTTGTGGTGGTCAATGTCTGTGATTAACTGTATAAATATTAAAAAGTTCTTTCATGAACTAGAACAAATGTATGAAACTATTAGAAGGAGTTAATAATAGAGGGGTATATGGGAAAATCATACACATTGCAAACTATGGACTATAGTTAATAGTCATATTTTAATACTTTATCATCAACAGTAAAAAATACAACACATCAATACTATGGGTCAATAATGGGGGGGTATAAGGGGCATGAGAGGATTTGGGATTCCTTTTTCATTTTCTTTTCTGTAGTAATGAAATGTTCTAAAATTGATAATGAGCTGTATGTACAACTCTGACGATACTGTGAGCCAGTGATTGTACACTTCAGATGGTTTGTTTGGTGTGTGGATATATCTCAATAAAATTGCATTGAAAAAACTAAAAAACAAAAAAAGAAGGGGGAAAGAACCACATGACCATCTCAATTGATGCAGAAAAGGCATTTGATAAAACCCAGCATCTTTTCTTGATAAAAACACATTAAAAAATTGGGATAAAAGGAAACTTCCTCAACATGATAAAGGACATGTATGAAAACTCCACAGCTAACATTGTATTCAATGGCAAAAGCATAAAAGCTTTTTCAGATCTAGAACAAGACAAAGATGCCCACTGTCACAACTGTCATTCATCATTGTGTTAGAAGTTCTAGCAAGAGCAGTTAGTCAAGTAAAAGAAATAAAAGGCATCCAATTTGAAAAAGAAGCACAACTTTCACTGTTTGCAGATGACATGATCCTATATACACAAAGTCCTGAAAAATCTACAACAAAGCTATCAGAGCTAATAAATGAATCCAGAAATGTGGCAGCTTTGGGGTTTTATGCTTTACTTAGAAGTTCTTACTCAATGTATTCTTTACACTGAGAATTTAATCTCGGTATTTAATCTTGGGGGGGGGGGTAAGGAATGAGATAGGGCCCAGTTTCCCCTTTCTGTACTCCTGATCTGTTTCAATTTTGTATCTCTTCTTGAGCCAATTAGGGTTACTATTCCCCCTAGGAAAACATCATTTCATCGAGGTTTTAAAATTTATTTGCATGAAATCACAGAAAGTAATCATAATTTTGAAATTCCCTTTTCCATTTATAATAAATTCCTTATTCCCATTTCTAACTGTGTGCTTTCTCCAATTTTGCTTATTAGGCTAGAGATGCTTTGCTTTATTTTATTAATTTTCCACAGAATCCAGGTCTTGTATGTCTTAGTTCCATGGTTTTCCTATTTTATTAATTTATTAGTTTCTGCTTTTACACTTATTAATTCCTTTCTTCTTTTTTCCCTGGCTAATTTTGTGGTTCTTTTTCTAAATTCACTGGTTAAATGTTTAATTAATTTATTTTAATTTAATTTTAGTTTTAGTAACATGTTTAAATCCATAATTTTTTTCTTCCTGAGCATAGTATAGTCCTATTCCATAGGTCTTGATGAGTATTATTTTCGCTATCATTGTTTTCTAGATGTTCTGACTTTTGATTTGTGCTTTCTTTTGGACGTGGACTTCAGGGTTGAATATTTTCATTTCTTTTTTTGTAATTATTTAAAAATTTTATTTATTATGTTTAAAGAATGGCTTCTGTTTTCTTTTAATATTTGAGAAGTCATAGAAGTTTACTTTTGTCACAGTAGGTTACAAATTCCCATTGTCCCATAGGTATTTTGTAAAAAGAAAAGAGGTGTATTCTCTGATATTAATTCATTCAGCGCCTCAATATGCTCACTTATGTTTTTACACATGGATTTATCAAGAGTTGAGAACAGTGAGTTAAAGCGTTGGTTTAGAATTAGGTCTATCATTTATTTCAGTGTTTCTTCCAGTTTTTTGCTTTATTTTATTTTGATATGATAGGCTTGGGTACATAAATTAATCAGGACAGTTCTAATTTTATTTTGTGAATTGCAGCTTTTATTTGAACAAAGTCCCTGTTTTTCTTGCTTGATGTTTCTTTCCTTGAATTCAATCCTGTCTGAAATGATTGTCATTAAGTACTACTTTTCTTTTCTTAATTCCTTCCTCTTTTTGCCATCCTTCTCATTTTTCTTTTTTTCTCTTCCCTTCTTTTCCTTCTTTCCTTCCTTCCCTCCTTCCTTCCTTCCTCCCTCCCTCCTTCCCTCCCCTCCCCTCCCTTCCTCTCTTTCTGCATTTGTTCAAATGATTTGCTTATCTTTTCTTTTTGAGTCATTTTCATGTAACTACATCTCCTATATATATCACAGATAGTTGGAGGCTATTTCTTTTGAGTCAGTCTAGGAGTTTATTTTTTTAAATATATGTTTATCTTATTCCCCTATATTGTTATATATTTGCCTATAGGTTTGGTCTTAATTCTGTAATGTTAATTTCAAGTTATCTTTCCCGATTTTAAGGATATGAACATGTGAATTTTCCATTTGCTAATTTGGAAGATTTATATACATCTTTTAGTACCTTAAGGAGTTACCTTCATAAATTGAAATTATTTACATATATAAACATTTCAATAACTATATATCATCATATGACTGTATCTTAATTTATTTTTACAATTTCTTTTTGTTGAAAATTTAGGTTGCTTCCAATGTTTTGCTAATAATGGGTATTGCCCAAGAATCTTTGAGCCTATGTTTTCTCACTGTATATTTCAAATTCTTTCCAGAGGACAGATTCCAAGAATAAAATAATGATGTCAAAGAATTTAAATAATGAAAACTTGATTTCTATTACAAAATTACTCTCCATATGGGTCATGCCAACTTATATTCCAAACATTCACCTGATTGGGGAAAAATGTCTAAATAATAGAAGAGGTCCCCAATCTTAATATTAAGGCTGCTATATTCTTGGGATAAAAGTGTCCCCCACGACTTTAATTCTGAGACAAATTATATGAGACTGTTCCATACCCAGGTAAGAAGAGCCAATCAACTTCACTTCCTTCTGATTTTGGGCTCTTTTTTTTTTTTTGGACTCCTTTTCTTGATCAAGGATTTCAGAGATGATATCTCTTCATATTTCTATGGGTTTCTTACACCATATATAACCCTTAATAAGCTACTTAGTCTCTTTTCTAAATTGTAATGTAAAATGAAGAGTGTTCTGAAGATTTTTTTAAACAAACATAAATATTATGAGTTTATGGAAACTTATTTATAAGATCATGAAGTTATTACCAAGTTGTAATGAAGTCCAAGTCAAGAAATTAATTGAGGAAAAATAGCATCATAGCAGTTCTGGCTTCTATTTTATGCCAGCAGGTTTTAGAAGTTCTTGCAGCAAGTAGGTTGGTTGCTGAACTATCGCTGAGTGACTTGTGGTTACATTCTTTGCGCATGGAGTCTAATCTAAGGGTATTTAGATTATTTCAAGCTAACAAAACATAGTTGAAATAAAAGGAATTTCAGGTATTTATACTGTTGTTTGTTTGTTTCTAGAATATTTTTGCTTAATTAATTATATAAATTCTTCAGAGTTTGCACATGAACTTTCAAAAGCATTCCCCAGTGCTGTTGGGTGGTAAGTCTTCTTTTGCTGTACCTTAATTATAGCCTATTAAAGATGAGAATTTGCAGTGTTCCCCATCAAAGTTTAAAATCTGAAAGCAGATTTAAACACTATGTGTTTCAGTCTCCCTCATCTTCCACTCCAAATTTTTAATAGGGAATATACTATGATTTTGCTCCCTATAATTTCTCCCCAGGCTGACTGCCTTCCTTACAGGAGATGCTCTACTGAATCAGAATCTGCCTTTTAACAAGATCCCCAGGTAATAGAAATAAAATTTAAATTAAAGTTTGAGGAGAACTATCTAAATCACGTTTCCAGACATTAAACGCACTATACCCTTATTTATTCTCATATGCCCACCCATCTGTGCATCTCCATACAGAAGTCTTACCAGTTGAAAAGAGACAGATTCTCAGTCAGGGTGGGGGAGCTGGGGTTGAAATGAAAGGAGATACATGTGCTGGGGGAGCCCATGAACCACACTTTTAGTGGCAAAGGGTCTACACTATTGATATTTGCTTCTTCAACAGACTTGGTTGCCTTTCCATCTCTGAATTTCTTATATGGCAAAAAAAAAAATCCTAGATGATTATGGATGTCTTATATATGATATCTTATTGCTTAATCTTTTCGTGTCTTTACTTATGCTATTTATGATAGACCGTGTGCTGGTTTGAAAGGAAGTATGCCCCCTAAGAAAAGCCATGTTTTGATATAAATCCCATTTCATAAAGGTAGAATAATCCCTATTCAATACTGTATATTTGAAACTGTAATGAGATCATCTCCCTAGTTGATGTGATTTAGCCAAGAATGGTTGTTAAACTGGATTAAGGGATGACATGTCTCCACCCATTTGGGTGGATCTTGATTGGTTTATTGGAGTCCTATAAAAGAGGAAATATTTTGGAGAAGGAGATTCAGAGAGATTCAGAGAGAGCAACACTACAAAGCAGAGAATCCACCAGCCAGCAACCTTTGGAGATAAAGAAGGAAAACGCCTCCTGGGGAGCTTCATGAAACCTGAAGCCAGGAGAGAAAACTAGCAGATGACGCCGTGTCTGCCATGTGCCCTTCCAGCCGAGAGAGAAGCCCTGACTGTGTTCGCCATATGCCTTCTCACTTGAGAGAGAAGCGCTGAACTTCATCGGCCTTCTTGAATCAAGGTATCTTTCCCTGGATGCCTGCGACTGGACATTTCTATAGACTTGTTGTAACTGGGACATTTTCTTGGCGTTAGAACTGTAAACTAGCAACTTATTAAATTCCCCTTTTAAAAAGCCATTCCATTTCTGGTATATTGCATTCCAGCAGCTAGCAAACTAGAACAGACCGTTTCTTAGAAATTATTATTAGAACTTACTATCTCTCCTATACATACCAAATCATGAGATGAGCTAAGTTTTCCTTCAGGTCTCTGATACTCTTCTTCTTTTCTCACTCCCTCTTTCATTGGGGACCCCAGTCATAGGCAACCTAAGCTGTTCTCCTGCCTTCTTACTCCTGGGACCTTCCATCCCGGTTACTCCCTCACCCTGGGGCCTCCAAGATCCCCTCTCCTCCCTCCAATCTGATGGACACGGGAGTCTGAAAGGACTTAGGAGAACATCTATTCCAACGCCCTCATTTTGCAGGGTGCACACTTGGACCTAGAAAGTAGAGGTGACTCTCCCAAGGTGGAAAAAAGGGACCAGGAAGTCAAGTCACCCTACCACAAGTCTTGTATTTGTGCGGCCCTTCAGGGTTTAGAAGGCACTTTCACTCACATAGTCTCATCGGAAAGTTGTGACAATTTTGTGGGCAGAGAAGCAAAGATGAAGATCATTGCCTTGCAAATGATATTACTGAAACTCAGAGAGGTTAAATGACTTCCTTAAGGTCATATAGCTAGTGAGAGAGAGAGAGAGAGAGAGAGCACTCTATGGTCTCCATTTTGAAATTCTGAATTCTTGAATAATAGGTCTTACATTTTCATTTTGCACTGTGCCTTGCAAATTATTTAGCTGGTTCTGTCAAGAATAGATAGTGTCTATCTATGCCCATCCTAAAAAAACAAATTCTAAACTCTAAAACAAATTCTAAAATAGGAATCAAAAATATCTGCCTGCCACTCAAGGTGGAAGCATTCCAAATGTGGGTGGTTGCTAAACAAAACAGCAATAAAATATCTAGAATATATTTTAAAATGAAGACAACAAACTAAAGCCAGACAGAGTTTCCACAAATGAATTTGCTGTGTCTACTATTGTTGGCCTGAGAAATGAACACAAAAAAGCCATCACAGCAAACTAAGCCCAGACAAGGGCTAAAAGCCAACACATTCCTTCTACTCTCCAAAAAAAGGTGGGAGCTTTCAGATCTTATGCCCTCAAGTAGAACTATGCAATGCTTCTGGCCTTGGCAATGACAGGTAAAGCTGAGAGCAGTATGCATTCCCAAGAGATGACTTTTAAAGCAAACAGAATACTTTTGAAATGGCCAGCTAAATTTTTCCATAATGTTTACATTGCAGGAGAGATTAAGTTCCATGCGGTCAAGGAAAATTAAACGAATTGCTGATAAGCCTTAAACCTGGCCCTGACCTTTCCAGTATAAGCAGAGAGAGGAGGGCCTGGATTTTTTCCTAAAATAAGAGATAAGGTGTCAACTTCAGGATGGAATCACAACTGGCCAGAAAGTTGAAGGGTCTCCTTATCTGCTCCATCTGTTCTGAACAAACCTTTAGGGATTACTCAATTGTGACTTCTTTAAAGAAATCTTGTCAAGTGCACAATTTCCTCTACCTTTCTTTAACAAATCTACAATCTTTCCGAAACAGTTTACAAAAGACTGATGGTCTAGATCTGGGGTGGAAGAGTTGGCTGCCTCTGTATTTGTTCCTTTCTATGAGTGGGTCTAAGAGGTTTCCCTGGAAACAGATCCGCCAGGAACTGACTAGCCAAATAGTCCCCATTGAGAGGCCTTCCAATAAAACTGATTAGCTGAAATGTGATTATTTTGTGAATATATGGCAGGTTTCAAGAAGACATCATGAATGACAGTCGATAATTTGGCATCATGGCAACATTTGGGGTATAACTTACCAGAAGGAGCCAACTTGGATATTTAAAGAGGAAGGACTGCGGAGAGGACATTGCTTTGAGGCATGAGGCAGGGATACAAACTAAGGAACCCCAGGGAACCCCAAAGATTGCTGGCAGCGAACACCAGAATGTTATAGGCTTTGGGGAGAAAGCATTGCATTGATGATGCCTTGATTTTGGACTTCTCCTAGTCTCAAAACTGTCACAACCCTGGCTTTGCTAGAAGAACCTGTTGGAAACATTTATCCAAGCTCTCCTGAAACTAAGACTTCTCACACATATCTTATGGTTCTTAATCTGGAAATGAAACACATTCTCTGTGAACCTGGGGAACTGTGTCTGGGAGTCTCTCAGGTTCTCCAGTCTTGCTTCTGCCTTCTTTTTCATGATGTATACATCATTTTCCTTTATTAAATCCTTAAAAAAAATCAGAAGGACTTGTTTTTATAACAAAAGGACAGGCTCAACAATAGCCCATGATTTTGTTAGGTTTTGTGGAAAGGAAATTCTATAATATCTTTTCCTTCCACTCTCTTAATCTCCAGGCACAAATCCTGTGCTGTTTTCATACAACCTTTCGCGTGGCAAAAAGGGCTCCAGGAACACTTACCTAGCTTGCCTTCAGGGGTCAACTAATTCATGTTATTCAGGTACGCCCTAAAGAGGTGCATCTGGATTTCTGAATACTTATATTTAACTCTACTTCTCAAGTTTAAAAAATGGTATAGATTCTGGTCTGCTCTAAAATTGCTTGATTTCAATTCTGTTGGAAGGTTGAGTGACATTGTAATTATTTTTACTTACCTGTCCACCTCATCCACAGATGTACTTCCTTGAGGACAGGTATCACATTATATTGATCATTAGATTCCCAAGGCCTGGATCACAGTCAGTGGTTAAGAAATATTTCTTGGGCAGCTATATGAAGCAGAGAGAGACCCTTTCAAGAACTTTTATAGCCCAAGAGTCCATGATCAAGCACAATGACAGGACTAGACCACTTGGTCTCGAATTCTGGCTCTGCCTCTTGTTGTTTGTAACTGAGACTAAATTATTTTATCTTTCTGTGCCTCAGATTCACCATCTTTCAATTTGTTATAATAATAATAGTATCTACCTTATAGTGTTGTGAAGATTAAAGGAGCTAATATATGTAAAGGACTTAGAACATTGCCTGAAAAATGGTAGGCACTCAACTCTGTTAACTATTATTTATTTATTATCAAAATTGTGGATTTACAGAAAAATCATGCATAAAATGCAGAATTCCCATATACCAACCTATTATCAACACCTTGCATTGGTGTAGAACATTTGTTACAATTGATGAAAGCACATTTTGGTAAAATCCATGGTTTAACTTAGGGTTCACTGTTTATGTTGTATGGCTCTGTGGATATTTTTAAAAAAATTTATTCTAGTAACATATACAACCTAAAATTTCCCCTTTACCATAGTCATCACCACCATCCATTACCAAACAATACATATTATCTTAAACATATTTAAAGATATGTTGATGAACCACTTCCATGAATTTACAGCTTTGTTTCACCCCCACTGCTTCCCAACAAATAATCCTTGGATAAAACATTTCCTAATAATGTATCAGCTCCCTTGCAATTGCTCCATTCTATAGGGCAAACAAACCCCATGGGAATAAATGTTTCCAAAACCAAACTTAATAATGCAATGCTTAATAAATATTTGTCCAATTGGAAAATGGGGGTTGGGGTTGGGGAAGGCACTTTTGAAGCCATTTCAAACTTTTAGTGACCTAAGCATTTGTAACATCTGATAAATTTTGATGAATCATTTTCAGTAATTAAACATTAATCGTCAAAACTATTTGCTCATCCATGGCTATGCTTGAGTACATTTGACTATTATCTCTTATTTTTCATTAATCTAAACTATGGGAAGGGAACAAGGTCACAATGGTGTGTTAAAGCTCTTTAAATTAAACTTTCTGACATCTCTACCACTTCAGAGAATGTCTGCATATGTCCTGCTGGAAGGTTTGAAAAGTTATAAATAAGCCAAGTGTGTCCTGATTCATTCTTCTGAGCATGCCTCATATGCTGGTGGGGAGGCTTAACTTTCCCCTGCACTCGCCAGTTGGTGCAGGAGGGTGCAGCAATGAGTTGGCTTCCCTTCCTGATTGGAAAATGGTGCCACTGTTATGGAAAACTGTTTGGCAGTTCCTCAAAAAGATGAACACAGACATACCACATTACCCAGCAATTCCACTCATAGGTATATTCCCCAAAGAATTGAAAACAGAAACTCAAACACGTATTTGCACACCAATGTTCATAGCAGCAGTATTCACAGTAACTAAAATGTGGAAACAACACGTGTTCATCACCAGATGAATGGATAAATAAAATGTGATCTAT
This sequence comes from Tamandua tetradactyla, assembly GCF_023851605.1. Lineage (NCBI taxonomy): Eukaryota > Metazoa > Chordata > Mammalia > Pilosa > Myrmecophagidae > Tamandua > Tamandua tetradactyla. The sequence continues at coordinate 162,187,812 of NC_135353.1, read as the reverse complement.
TCATACAATGGAATATTAACTCAGCCATAAAAAGAAATAAAGTTGTAGTAGGTATGACAACACGGATGAACCTTGACAACATTATGCTGAGTGAAATAAGGCAGACATGAAGGGACAAATATTGTATTATTCCACTTACATGAAATATCCCGAGTAAGCAAAGTCATAGAGACAGAAAGCAGATTAGAGGTTGGTAATAGATGGAGGTGAAGGTAGCACCACATTGTGAATACAGATAATGCCACAGAATAGTACACTTAAAAATGGTTAAAATGGCAATTTTAGTGTTATACATGTATGTTACCACAATAAAATTTTTTTTAAATTTAAATGTACCAGATACTTCGCATACATTACTTCACTCAATCCTCATATTCTGGCAATCAAATATTATCCCTGTTTTAAAAGGAAAGGAGGGAAAGGAGGGGAGGGAGCCACCACCATCACCACCATTGGAAGAGGATCTGGGAGTTGGCTATTGCTTTTATGGCTGAAACATCTCTGAAACAAAGAAAGATGGCTTACATGAAGAAATAAAGCCCCGGTACCAAGAAGCCATAGACAGGATACATACCTCGGCACTCTTGGGGGCCTTGGAAATGCTGGGCCAATAGTCACCCCGAGCTCTAGTGCCTGCCCAGCCCAGCTATTCCCAGGGCTAATCACCTACTCCCCAGCACAGGCCACTGGATGCCTCAAACGGCTGTATGGTATCACTAAATGAGCAAAAAATATATAAAAAGCAATATACAGATTAGTCTTAAATGTGTAGAAAGAAAAAATCACACTCAGGAACATGATTGGAGGAAAAGATACTAGGAGAGGTTACACTGGGGTTTTAGTCTGTAGCTGAATTTTATTTCCTCCTTTATTTATGTTCATGTGTCTTTTCCAAAATGTTATAATAAACTTATGCTGCTAAAAGCATTTAAAAGGGAGTCAAGTTCTATTTAGAAAAGTATCCATATGGCTGTGAGAACTGGCTAGCCTCAGACTCTGTGAGGGCAGCTCACAGCCACATATAAAGAGTTCTGCTCTTTTACTTCTAGAAGCTTTCTGAGAATATGTCTCCAGCCCCCTCCTTCCACCCTCCTCAATACATGGTGTCTGAGCTGCAATGGAAGCTCTGAGCAGAACAGGAACCAGGAAGGAAGCTGTGGGTATTCAAAGCCTACTGTTCTGCCAATTCTTCCATGAGGCCCATGGGACCACACCAGAGTTATATTGACCTAAACTGTCTGTCATCAGCACTTAATACCTCCCTTGTGTGACTCGTGCTTTGCTGCTTCACGTCAGCTCAGGATGCTAACAAAGGAGAGGATCTGTTTGCTCACCTGCTGAACCAGAACAATTTTATTTCTTCAAGATCAGGGAGAAGATTATGATTTCATAAAATCCCCTTCTCTTTGCATCAAAAACTAGACCTGTTATAGACATTTTCACTTTCTAATGAAGTTCTCTGTTTGGCTTGCATTTGGAAAAGATATTTGGTGCATTAAAGTTCAGAGGGTTTTTGAAGCTCCAATGTGGAAAACAATAGTGAAAATATTGACATCCATTTAACAAACTGCCAAAGTATATATTATTTGGACAAATGCTAATGATTTGGGAAAACATGGCTTTAGAGAGATTATAATAATAATTTTTTTTCACTTTCTTATTGTATAGTATAATATGTATACAAAGCAAAGAAAGAAAAAAGCAATAGTTTTCAAAGCACTCTTCAACCAGTAGCTACAGGACAGATCCCAGAGTCTGTCATGGGCTACCATACCATCATCTCAGATTTTTCCTTCTAGCTGCTCCAGAACATTGGAGGCTAGAAGGAATGAATATTTTTTTTTATCATCACAATCGACTTTTTTCTTCTTTTTTGTGAAAAATAACATGTACACAAAAAAGCAGTACATTTCAAAGCACAGTGCCACAATTAGTTGTAGAACAGATTTCTGAGTTTGGTATGGGTTATGATTCCACAATTTTAGGTTTTTACTTCTAGCTGCTCTAAGATACTGGAGACTAAAAGAAACATCAATATAATGATTCAGCAATCATACTCATTTATTAAACCCTACCTTCTCTGTATAACTCCACTGATCCTTTGATCTTTTTCTAAAGGATTATTATTATTTTTATAACATAAAGGAAACCCCAATCTAATGAGAGGGATTCCCAACTACTCTATAGATTTCTGATCTGATCCAAGAACTCCATTCCCGTCCTGATTTGCCATGATTTCTTGTCTAGACTTCTATTGTTTCACGTGACCACTGGATTCAAACCATCTGTGTATGTGTCCTATCTTTCCTACTCGACTAGAAGCTCAGCAGAGGCAAGAGTCAGGCCCATGTAATTTTGTAAGGTCCACATTATCTGTCTCAAATCTTGGCACTTGCTAGTAGGTCAATAAATTATTGTCAAATGAATTCTAAATGTACTCATTGGCCATTCATTCATTCATTCAGGTATTTCTTGAGCACGATTTCAAGGTGCTAGGCATACAAACCATAAACAGGTCAAACTAAGATCTCCATCCTCAGTAAACTTACATCCTATGGGGTGTGACCTGTCACGGTGAAAACCTTTAATTTTCTTGTTTATGTGTATAACTGATGCCTGGGGAGTCAACCAAACAGGAGTGGAGATATAATATATTTATATTTGCAGCCTTTCCTTTCTCTAAAGATGTGATCAAGACCAGGAAACAAATAAAGCTCATAAAGAAAGCCTATAATTTCAAAATTTTGGCCCAGAACTTGGTGTGGCTGAAGGTATGGCCCTTGATAGTTCCCTCTGTCATTGAGGAACTGGGACCCATGCATGGTCTGAAATGGAGAGGGTGAAACAAAAGGAGATAACTCACCTGTGACAATAACATCCTTGAGGTGTCCCCTCTTCCCTCCCTCATGGTTCTAATGTTAAGAATTTGGAGATTCCATGACTCAGAAAATCAGGAGCCGGGTTAAAGTTCTCTGGGTGATGCATCAAGAGCCCGAAAAGGACCTACGATGAAGAAGCAGTGTCTGAGCCTGGGGCTGGAGTTGGGATTAAGAGGAACCAGGCACCCAACCAGGAGGAGGGAGGCAACCCACCGGATCCTCAGAAATTTTAGGGTAGGTGCACAATTCCTATAGTTTGCACGATAGAGCCCTAATGTATTTAGACATTACAGGAAAGGACAGCCTGGGAAGGATGGAGAACTTGGGGATTTCAGACTATTCCAGATTATTCTGCAGTCTTGACCTTCTTTTCCAGCCTGGGAACTCTTTATAGGCTTCTGAATGTGTTTATCTGGCTGGTCTTCATGTCCCTTCATTTCTAACAAATCCAATAACTTTAAAAGAACTCTGGCAAGAGCATCCTTAGTAGAAAGGCCTTGTTTAAAAGTCTTTCAGTCATACTTGGAAACAAACTTTTCCCTAAATGAAAAGTAGATGAGCTGTCAATCTAAGTTTACATAACACAATGCTCTGAACTAACTCCCATCATTTTGTGACACTTTTTTTCTGTTTTATTGACAGTGGACTCGTGGGTCTCAGTAGTCCATTACTTTTCTCTGAGGGACCCAGCACTAGCCCCAGGAAAAAGCACATGGTTTAAACACATTTCTTCCCTGTGAAGACGCTGTTTTCCATGCAGCAATGCCACTTAAATGCAAAGCACATTCATCAACAATCTCTTTGCACAAGCTGACTTGAATGTGCAAACTCAAAATGAACAACATTGGCCAAAATTCCCAGCAGTGGGGGCAACATGAAGAACAATGAGTGACAATGTTTTCTCTTTCCCAGGCTCTTCATCAACCCCCTCCATCACAACTTTCAAAAAAGCAGCTAAAGAACACCTAGGGCAATATATAAGATTCCACAAGGGTTCCAGGCACTAGAGTAACTTGCCAGAAACCTACAACCTCCAGATGGGTCCCTGATCTAGATAAGTCCTGAAACCTAGCCCAGCATCTCCAGAACATCAGATAGTTCCATCTTCCTACCCCATATTAGTGACAGGCCCTTCCAATATCAACAATTTAAAATTGCCATAGCCCAATCAACCGCAAAGAGAGGTATGGAAAGATCAAAGGTGATGGTGGAATTATACATAGAATATAGGACTTAACATATGAATATGAATGCTGAATCACTAAATTGATATCTCTTTTAGTCTCCAGTATTTTAGAGCAGCTAGAAGTAAAAACCTAAAATTGTGAAACTGTAACCCATGTCAAAGTCTGAAATATGTTCTACAACTAATTGTGGTGCTGTGCTTTGAAATTTATAGCTTTTCTGTATATATGTTATTTTTCACAAAAAGAAGGAAAAAAAGTCGATTGTGTTGATAAAAAGTATTTAAGCCCTCTAGCCTCCTATATTCTGGAGCAGCTAGATGGAAAAATATGAAAGGATCATATGGCAGCCCATGACAAACTCTGGGATCTATCCTGTAACCACTTTTTAAACAGTGCTTTGAAAACTATTGCTTTTTTATTTCTTTGCTTTGTATATATGTTATACTATAAAATAAAAAAAGTTAGAATGAGCGTAGCCCAAATACCCCTGCAGAGTGTGAGAAAGATCAGAGGTAATGGTGAAATTATACAGAGAAAGTTGGGTTTAACAAATGAGTGCTGAATCATTTTACTGATATTTCTTTTAGCCTCCAGTACCTTTGAGCAGCTAGAAATAAAAACCTAATATTGTGGAATGATAACTCATACCAAACTGAGAAATCTGTTCTACAACTATTTGTTGTGATGTACTTTGAAATGTATTGCTTTTAGATATATATGTTATTTAAAAAGAAGGAGTATAACAGAGAAGATAGGCTTGAACAAATGAGTATGACTGCGGAATCAATATATTGACATTTCTGTCGGTCTCCAGTGTCTTAGAGGCACTAGAAGGAAAAACCTGAAAAATCTGAAATTGTGGAACTGTATCCCATACCAAACTGTGAAACCTTTTCTATAACTACGTTGAAATTCATTACTTTTTTGTATATACTTCACAATAAAAAAAGTTTAAAAAAAAAGCAGCTAAACCCAGGGGAAACTAAGGCTTCATTAAAGTGACAAATTCAATTTGATTAGAACAATCTCTCTCCCACTTTCCTCAAAGTTACACACTCCTGTACTGCTCTAGCTTCTAACTTAGGGAAGGAAGTTTCCAAAGATCACCTTGGTTTGATGGTGACCCATGTTGCAAATGACCTCTCTTCTGTTTCTGCAAAAGGGGAGGATTCAGAGAAAATGTGGAACCCCCAGACTTGTCTGAAAGCTTAAACTTTTCTGTGGAAGAGGATGTTGAATTTCCGACAACCACCATCAAAGCAGGTTGTCATGGCGACACCCGGGCAGCTTAGCCAATAAAACCCTTTGACTTAAACCTCTCCCCTTCGGAGGGTGAAAAACAAATTGAATAATGGAAAACATTTAGCATTGGAGGATTTAATAATCTTTTCCCCATCCATTTGCTCTCATAAAAGTGCTTCGAAGAATGGAGAAGCTTTTCCTGTTGTCACCATTTAGCTTTTACAGAAATTCCCCCACACCTATCCCCTTTATGTAATCAGAACGCTCAGGGTCATAATCTAAGATTAAACATGTTTAAAAGTTCATTTAATTTTTTCAATTTTTAATTTTGAAATACTTTCAAACTTACAGGAGAGTTCCAAAAGTAATACAACCCCCATACAGAGAACTCCAACATCTACCAACTTTAATATTTTGCCACATTTATCTTACCATTCTATTTATTCAGCAAATGAGCAATCCATCTACCTACCTATTGCTCGGCCACCTGTCTATCTATTTATCAATCTATTTTCTGAACACTTGTGTGTTCTCATATACCTCAGACTCCTTGAACACCTAATATTTGCCATGTTCATTTCCTAAGAACAAGAATATTCACTTATGTATCCATAGATACGCAGATGTATCCATTAAGTTCAGTTATCAAGTTTAAGAAATTTAACATTGATATAAAGCTTATAGTCTATATTCCAATTTTTTCATATGTCCCAATCATGTGTTTTTGAGCCTTCTCTCCTCCCTTGTTAGAGCAAATCCAGGATCATGTATTGCCTTTAATTGCATTTTCTCTTTAGTTGCTCTTTTTTTTTTTTTTGGCATGGGAAGGCCCCAGGAATCGAGCCCGGGTCTCCGGCAAGCCAGGTGAGAACTCTGCCACTGCACCATTGCCCGCCCTTTAGTTGCTCTTTTTTTTCATCGTGGGAACATATATGTAACATAAACTTTCCCATGTCATTCACTCCCAAGCATATCATTCAGTGGGATTTATCGCATTCACTATGCTGCAGTATCCTCTCCATCTTTCATTACTAAAATTTTCCCATCTTTCTAAACAGAAATCCTACACCCATTTAGTATTTTGCATTTTTTTTTTTTTTTACCCATTTTGTATGAACTCCCAATTCTCCTTGTTCCCTGCCCTTGGCAACCTGTACTCTACTCTCAGGCTCTAAGAGGTTGCATATCCTCCAATATTTTCCTTGTAGCTACCATGGGGCTTAAACTTAACATCCTAAATCTATAACAGTTTTGCTTACTTTGATACCAACTTAACTGCAATAGTATACACAACTATGTTCATATAGCCCTTATCTCTCCATCTTTATGTAGTTCTTGTCACAAATTACATGTCTATACATTCTGAGTCCCAAACCATTGATTTATCATTACACGTTATGCATTTGTGTTTTAGTTTTTGTAGGAAGTAAAAGTGGAGTTCCAAACCAAAAGCACAATAGTCCTGGCATTTATAATTACCCTGTCATTATGTTCACCGGAGGTCTTTCTTTCTTCATGCAGCTTCAATCTCTGGTTTGTTGCCCTTTCCTTCCAACCTGCAGAACTCTCTTCAGCATCTCTTGTAGGGCTAGTCTAATGGTGAAAAACTCCCTTGGCTTTTGTTTACTTGGGAATGTCTTAATGTCTCCCTCTTTTTTTTTTTTTTTTTTGCATGGGCAGGCTCTGGGAATCGAACCCGAGTCTTGGGCTTGGCAGGCAAGAGCTCTACCACTGAGAGACCATTGCACCACCCTCTCCCTCATTTTTTTTTCTTTTTTGCATGGGCAGGCACTGGGAATGGAACCCGGGTCTCCAGCACAACAGGCGAGGACTCTGCCTGCTGAGCCACTGTTGCCAGCCCTCTCCCTCATTTTTGAAATAGTTTTGCCTGATATAGAATTCTCGGTTGGCAGGTTTTTGCTTTCAGCCCTTTAAATATGTCCTCCCACTGTCTTACTGCCTCCGTGGTTTCTATGAGGGCACTTAATCGTATTGAGCCTCTCTTGTATGTGACTTGTTGCTTCTCTCTTGCAGCTTTCAGAATTGTCTCTTTATGTTTGGCATGCCACAGTCTGGTTGTAATATGCTGCAACATGGGTGTATTTGGGTTTATCTTGTTTGGAGTTTGTTGAGCATCTTGGATGTGCATATTCATGTCTGTTAAATTTGGTAATTTTGCAGCCATTATTTCTTTGAATATTCTCTCTGTTCCTTTCTCTTTTTTTTTCCCCTTCTGGGACTCCCACAATGCATATTATCAGTACGCTTGCTGGCATCCCACAGGTTCCTCGGTCTCTACTGATTTTTCTTCCTTCATTCCTCTGTCTGCTCCTCAGACTGTTCCTCTGGGGAGCAGGAAAGATGACTACAATTGTCTAATCTTCAAGGTCAGTGATTCTTCTGCCACCTCCAAGATGCTATTGAACTCCTCTAGGGAATTTTAAATTTCTTTACTGTGGTCTTCAGCTTTGTTTCACTGCTTTTCATAATTCCCATTTCTCTACTGATACTCTCTTTGTGTTCATCTATTATTTTCCTGATTGCCTTTATTCTTTGTTCATAGTTTTCTTTAGTTCCTTCAGCATATTTGGGACCATTTTTTAAAAGTCCTTCTCTGGTATGACCCAGGTCTGATGCTTCTCATTGATAGTTTCTAATGCTTTAATTTTTCTCTTTATCTGGGCAATAGTTTCCTGTTTCTTTGTATGCTTTTAAATCTTTTGTTGAAACCTGGACATTTTGATAATTTAATGTGCTACTGCTAGAATTTACACTCCGAGGCATCTGTTTTTGTATCTAGGTAGTGTTATGATAAGAGCTTTCCTTGAATGCCAGGAGTTAAGAGCAACTAAAAAGAAGTTTAAAAAGAAAACACTCTTTCCAGCCTTTGCAGATTGATCTGTGCAATTGCTGCACCTTGGGGCTTATCCATACAACGAGTTTAGAGAGTAGCTCTAGGCCAAAGGCATAAAGGGCCTCTCTGATCATTTCTCTGTGTGCCTTTTGTCTTGGGCCTGGATGTGTGGCTCTAGTGATTCCCGGTTTACATGGACACAATTGTCCCCTCTTCCCTAGGAAATGTTCTTCTTACATCTTGGGCATTACATTGCTTGTCCTACCGCCAGTAATCCCTTGACTCAGCAGCCTACTCTCTGTAGGAGAGGTCTCTGAGCCATCTTCTACATTCTGGGATGGTGAGTCCAATATGTGCGTGAGGCTTACTCTGCTCCCTTCAGAACTGGAACCAGGGTGGGGGAGGGGCCAGCCAGGGTGCCATGCAATAATCCTACCAATTTTTTAAGTGATCCTTTTCTTGATTCATCACTTACACCATTACTGCAGTCCTTTAACTGTTTTCTGTAGTTTTGAGAAAGATATTTCTGCCAGTTCTTACTAGTTGTTGAGAGCATCTGTGGGGTGAATGCAGTCCCAAAGTATTTAACTCTGCCATATTCTCATTTCCTTTGGTCACATTTTGCTGAGTCTTTCTACTTCACAGAGAATTTCTGTATTGAAAAATCCACAATTCCAGTTCAGCTTAAAATTGAGTTTTCCAAAAGTTCCCATTGGTCTACTTCAGTGTGAAAAAGGGAATGCCTTAAATGCTGAGAGCAGAGGGCAGGCAATGAGTTGTGTCAGAGCGAAAAAGACGTCTAGGAGTTAGCAACAAAATAAAACAAAGCCCAAGACCCAGGCTGCTCTTCCCTCTGTCTCACAGGTTCTCATATGCCTGGTGAACTTGCCCTCTTCAATCTATTAAGAATCAGCTCTGGCATTACTGTGAAGGCCAAGTTTATGCTTGATACTCCTGTGTACCTTAAGCACCCTACAGAGTCTTCTTTCTAGCACATACCTCCTATTTTGTAACTATTTGTCCACTGGTCTATCACCTCTGGCATCCAACATCCTCTTCTTAGTATGTAATCCTTGTATATACATATACACACATATATGTGTGTGCATATATGTGTATATATATATATATATATATATATATGCATATCCTTAACTAGTATGCAATCAATAGTATCTATTCTTATTCCCACAGAACATGGCTTCTCAGTCTCAGCACTGCTGATATCTGGAGCCAGATAACTCTTTCTGGTGGGGGGCTGCTCTGGGCATTGTGGGACATTTAGTAGCATCCCTGGCTTCTATTCACTAGATGTTAGTAATATTCCCTCAGATGTGACAACCCAAACTGTCTCCAGACATTACCCAATATCTTCCAGGGTCAAAATCGCCTCCAGTTGAGAACCACTGCTATACAACCAATAATAAAAATGTTGGTTCAGTGATTTGGTCCACAGGATCTGTAGTTACATGGATTCTCCAAAGCTATCAAAACTGTTCTTTATTATTTTTTTTTTTAGAAGAAAACACAAGATTTTCCCAATGCAGCTTGCAGAGTCTACTTAAAAATACATTTTTAAATACATTAAAACCAAAGGGTGTTTTTTGTTTTGTTTTGTTTTAAAACAGAAAAGTAGTCCTGAGAATTGGGTTTACTAGCAAGCCATCTAAGGCAGTTAAGAGCTTAGAGAATGGCACCAGTTGCATGAGTTTGAAATCTATTTCTACCAGATACTGCCTGTGTGATCTTAGACAAGTTACTTAACCTCTGTGCACCTCCTCAGCTACACAATAATCCAATTAATCTAACTCTTAATACAGAACAATAATACCACCTGCTGACTAAGGTTGTTGGGAGGGTTACTGTTTGAGTTAATATTTGAAAAGCTCTCAGAACAGTTCCCAGCACAGGGTAAGCAAGATATAAACATTAGCTCAAAGCCAAGAAGTGTGGGAACGTTCAAGGAGCCTCCGAATTAGAGAACATTTGTTTAGAAATGTTTGGAAGATTTATATTTCTACTGCCAAAGGGATTAGAGTAGATCTTGCAAAATGTACGGAACATCTTTTACCTCCAACATTTTAGAATTGAATTGCAAGATTAAGGTCACTCTGTAAGTTTTTACACTAAGACTTGAGCTTCCTTCAACTTGGACCGCAACTTATTTTAGAAAGTAAGAATATATTGAGTCTCAATAGATAAGAACCTGAGAAATCTAATTGCCTCTTGGATGCACTACTCAGCGGGTTCACACTCAACTACTAGAAGGAAAATTACGGTGGAATCCAGTTGGCCTCCATTTCTGATAACACATTTTGGTTTGGTTTGTATGTTCTGGGGCAACAAGCCGTTAATCTCTAGGAGACTTCTCTTTATTTTTCTTCTTTCAATTGGTCTTCATATATTAGAGCAGGGGTTGGCAAACAAGAATTTAAAACATGTCTTGTTTTGTTCTTACTGTGCAATGGTGTTTAGACGGTCATCCATGACAATAATTTCTTCTGTTCCCATTCTTCAACATAGGATATTAGTTTAGAGGCACCATGGTGCAGTGGTAAGAACATGGCCTAGGGGTTCAAATTCCACTTCTGCCACCCGCTAGATGTGTGGCCTTGGGCCAAGCGGCTAATCTGTCAACCACTCAGTTTCTTCACATATAAAGTTGGATTGATGTTTCTATTCTCATTGGAGAAATTTTGTGAGACTGAAATGAAAGGACCCATCCTCAAAAGTCAGCGCAGAGCAGGGCACATAGTTAAAGATCCATAAACATCAGCAGTTACCATGAATAATATCCTGCAAACATAGAGGAGTTAATACTCTTCCAAGCACATTCATGCTCATTATCCCATTTGACTGAGTATTGTTCAAAAAGAGGGGGGAAGTCAGAGTAAAACACAGAACTACCATATGATCCAGCATCACACTTCTACACATAAGAATTCAAAACAAGGAATTGGACAGATACGTGCACACCAATGTCATAGCAGCATCAGTCACAAGAGCCAAAAGGTGGAAGCCACCCAAGTGTCAATCAACAGATGAATGGATAAACAAAATGTGGTGTATACATACAATGGAATATTATTCAGTCGTAGAAAGAAATACAGTTCTGATACATTCTACAATGACTGAACCTTGAAGACATCATGTTGAGTAAAAGAAGCCTGTCACAAAGAACAGATATCATATGATTCCACGTATATGAACTACTTGGAATATGCAAATTCATAGACACAGAAAGTAGATTTGAGGTTACTAGGGATTGGGGTGGGGAATGGGGAGTTATTGCTTAATGGGCATAGTTTCTGTTTGGGGTGATGAAAAAGTTTTGGTAATGGATGATGGTGATAGTGGCATAAAATTGTGAATATAATTAATATCACTGAATTATACACATGAAAGTGGTTAAAATGGGGAAATTTGTGTTGTATCTATGTTACCACATACAGTTTATTTTTAAAAAGTGGGGGGAAGGTGATTTCAGCTCCACTTTAGAGAGAAGATGACTAAGGCAAAAAGCTGGTGTGAAATTTGCCCAAAGGTCACTGGTGAACTAGCACTGGTTGAACCTGGAACCTGATTTCTAAGATTCTGAGTCTTGTGCACTTTTCTTGACTGTGCCTTTGGAGCAGTAATGTACATACAGATGATCTGGGAATCTTGTTAAAATACGATCCTTATTCAATAAAAAGCCTGTAACTGGCTGCATCAATCTTTGACACTTCTGATATCCTGAAACTAATTTCCACCAGAGTTCAAGGGGAAAAATAAGGCATGTGGAGAAATCACAAAACACACCATCGGGATAATCCCCAAAGTTTTCATTCTCTCACTTCTGTGAAGCTACTGGAGTTTATTACAGAAATACCCAGCGAATCTCAAAGTATCAGTACAAGCAGGCAACCTTAAACTTTGTCAAGACTCACAATCAACAAAGGCTTCCTCTCTGTTGGCTGATGGGAAGTCCCACTTGTGTCCACAAAATTCCCTCCCTCCTTTCCCTTCCCTTAGCACCAAGGAGCTCAATTACCCATGGGGGGGGGGGGGGCTCTGTGTAAAAGAACATTTCCCTTTCTTCTGAAAGCCAATTGCTCCCTCTCTATATATGTTTTCCATTTACACAGATATTTAAACTATTTTTGATTTATTAATGTCACCTAGGTAACTGAAACCAGCTAAAATAAGAAATAATTCAATCTTTGCATCAAATTTCAAACCATACCTGAGCAACCCATAGATCAAGCCACAGAAAGAATGACAAGGTTCTCTGTGAGCAGGGCTGTCCTCTTTCATCTGCTGTGTGCAGGATGTCAGTAAAGTAGGTACAGCTGTGTGGAAGAGGCTCAGGTGTGGTTTATGGAAAACAACTCATGAGCAGTGCATTTTTTTCTTCCTTTTTCTTCTTATTGCTTTTTTGTATTTTTATGTTTGACAAGCAACTGGTCTTTGTATATTAGAGCAGGGGTCAGCAAATCTTTTCTGTAAAGGACCAGACAGTATATATTTTAGGTCTTGCAGGCCATAGGATCACTGTCACAACTACATAACTCTACCACTGTAGCTTGAAAGTGGCTGCAGACAATAAAGGAACAGATCTGACTGTGCTCCAAGTAGATTTTATTTATGGACAATGAAATTAGGTTTTCAAATAATTTTCATGCATCATGCAATAGAATTCTTCTTTTGATTTTTTCCCCTCAACCATTCAAAAATGAAAAAATCATTCTCAGTTCACAGGCTATGCAAAAACAAGCGGCAGGCAGGATTTGACCCATGGGCTATAGTTTGCCAACTCCTATGTTAGAGCACAGCCAAATGAGCATTCCCACCTATTGTAATATTAAAAATTGGATGTAGAATAGACCTCCCGATTTCCTGCATTTAGGATGGCAGGTTGAAAGGAAACCAAAGCAATGTGCTGGGGATTGTTCTAGGTGTTCTGCTAATGATTTTTTCATGGGGGGATTCCATGCATAGCCCAGAAACTGTCTTAAATGTAAAATTTATCTTTGCATCTACTCTTTAGTTTAGAGGTGGTGTGGTACGGTGGCAGGAACATGGCCTTGGGGTTCAAATACTACTTCAACAATGTGTGCTTGCTTTGTGAATGTACTGAATTTTTTCTCCTTTTCTGTTAGATGTTCTACGCTTACTCCTGATTTTCAATTAGGTACAATCACACAATCACCTACTAAATTCCCTCTATCACTAAAAACGTACCCTTTAACCTCAACAGCCTCAGCTGCAGGAATTTTTTGAAAGTCACAAAATTAATTTTTTCCAAACACCTCATTCGTTTATTCCTCTCTTTGGTAGCATTAACTTAAAGCACAGTGCATGGACTGTCAGGCTTGAGATTTTTTTTTTATGACTTCTGTAAACCATCACCTAACTGTTGATCTGACAGCTTGCATACAGAATAAGTTTATTAACCAGAATATCTTTTCTGACCCTATAAATTTAATTTATTTCTGCAAAATGAGTTTATTTAGGGAACAGGTCACTAAGAGACATGTGACTCATAATCTCTTTTGGAACTGTCTTTGTACTCCATAAAAATAGCATTGACTCATAAGCCACTCCCAATATTTTTTGTGTTCCTTTGGGGATGGGATATGGAATGGAATATCCCTCAGTTGCGAGGGCTGAAGGATGCCTACAGACCTAGGAGAGGCCTGCCCCTGCTTCCGTCCCTGATAGGAGGCAATGATCTTGGGCTCCTCTTCAGATAATTTGCTTGTGTTCTGTTGTGGCTTTGATGGGGGTATTAGGACATAAAGGCTTTGTCAGAAGAGGAAGAGGGTGGGGAAGCAAAGGCAGCAGCTGTGATCCAGCTGACAAGCTCAGCATCAGCTTTGAGATCTCTGTCCTCTCTGTGTGTGTGTCTTCTGTCCTGACCTTTCACTAGCCCTTCCCTGGCTGGGAGGTAGTACTCCCAAGGAGGCAAACGCAGGTCCCAACATCCTGCAAAATCAATGAGGTCGCTGGGCGGCCTAACAATAAAAGTGCAGCATCCCAGAGGAAAGAATAAAAGGGGGTGGGGTTGGGTTAGGGGAGCGAGAAGAACTCTAAATGAGCCAAGGCTATGATATCATAAATGTCATGAGGGCCAAGCTCTTCAGTGTCTTTTTAATTGCCAATTTATTGAATAGAAAGAAATTGAGCTTAGAACTATAAAAAAAGAAGCACATCCAATTGGCCCATCTTTACTTGTTTTCAATGATTTAATGCTTTGAAGAAAGTTGATTGAAAGACAAACACAGTCATCTGCAAATAGAGACAAGCAGTTAATGCTCATAAGCAACTGTAGTTCAGGACTCAGGGTACTTCATAGCATATGCCCTTTGGATTTCTGTCCACGGGGGAGGTAAAATGAAGGAGCCTCCCATTAATTCTCAATTAGCCGCACTGCTGGAGGGAGGCAGACATGGACACAAGCCAAAAGCCATTTTTGTTTAGCTCGGGATGAGTTATATGGTGTCTGTTCCATCAGATTTACTCTTCTGATGACATTTGGTTTACACTAATTTTAAATGTGCTGCTATTCCCTGAGTGCACCTTCTGATGAAATTCACCCCAAACAGAAGGCTCCCAGAGCTGTTTCATTGCTGCTTGGGTAACTTTTCTGCCGCCACAACACAGGGGAATCTGTGGAATTTCACCTCTAGAGACTGTGCCCAGGGAATCATGCATTCCCTCCTCTTGCTTTTCTTGCATTAGTAACCCTCTTTCCCCTACTCTGTCAACCGAAGCAGTGGCTAAGCACAGGCAGGTATGGTAAGCACACGCAGCTCTTTACTCTAGCCCAACATTCCTGGCCCTCAGCACTTCTGCCATTTGGGGTTGGACCATTCTTTCCTTGGGGCCATCTTGTGCCTTGCAGGATGTGCAGCAGCAGATGCCAGTAGCACTTGTGATAACCAACAATATCTCCAGGCATTGCTAAATGTCCCCTGGGGGGCAAAATTGCCCCTGGCTGAGAACCCCCACACTAGTGTGAGGGAATTGGGGGTGGGTTGGGATGGGGTGCGGTGGAGTACAAAGAACAGTTAATTTTACTCTTTTTTAGCTTGGCTCAGTTTGAAGTAATAGTCATCTTTTTCCAGACTTTTCACACTCAAGACAGTCATCCAAGCTAGACTGCAAGCTACATGAGGAAAGCGTCCCTGCTTTATTCCTAGTTCCTACCCTTGCTGTACAGTGTGATGAGTTGAATTGCATTTCCTTTTTTCTTGCTAATTCTCCTTCATTTCATCTTCCATTTAAAGTCTAGGATTGATGAATCACTTCTAGAAACTGGAAGAAAAAAACCCTTTGGCTTTGGATTGGATCCCCAGTCCTGGCTGTTTCACATTTAAATTTCCTCTTTTCAAACACACGATCTCAATTAAAGGGTGCCCCAAGAACCTTAGTCCTGAAAGAACATTCTGGTGCTGGCTTAAGCTTTATCTCCATAGTTTTCCTTCCTCAATGGAGTTTCTCCAACTCTCTTCCCCACCCCAGCTCTCACGTCCACCCACGGTCCAGACTGGCCCTCAGTCATCTCCACATCTCTGCTGCAGGTCTCCACATTCCCATTACTCAGGCAGCCCTTTTTCCAGGACCTCAGTCCTCAGATTTGTCTCATCACAGATAATTGTTCATGAACAGTTGAGAGCTGGGGCCCTTAGGATAGAGCCCGTAGATAGGATTTAGGGAATCAGTCAATTCCTGAATTGTCAGGAGACACTTTATTTGTAGGCATTTAAAACATGCCCTGCGCAGAATGTCTACAGCTTCCATGACATATCCAGAGGGATTTAGGACACAAAAAATATCCAGAACCACATCTCTAGGCCATGGCCCATCATGGTTAAACTGCACTTTGAGATCCTTGGTTTTAAATACATTTGTGGCTCATACTCTATCCGCATTCTTTAGGGGAAGGGACCGATTTCATTACTTCAGCAAATGCACATTGAGCAGCTATTATATACAAGGTACTAGGCTAGATACTAGAGATAGAACAGTAGCAATAGAGAAACAGACCCTGCCCTCCTGGAGGTGACAATATTGGGATGAACCAGTTCAAGGAAAAGAGAAGAGAGTCCAGCACAGAACCCCGAATGCAGCCGCAGTCTCTGATCATTATAGAAAATTCAAAACAAAAAAGAAAAAGAAAAAAAAAACCACTGTGTGCAAGTTTCACAGCGAAAGAAACTTTTTGTGGATCCGTGTAGATGCAAAGCATGACTAAGTGAAAACAAATATCTAAGAAACATGGAATCTAAAAAACCAAATGGGTAGAAAAGATATGTAAGCCTTTGTATATGGGGAAAACTTATCAAGGACTTGTGGTCCAGGTTTTTGAAAGAAGAAATTTTAAGTTTTCACACTTCTTTTGAAAAGCTAAGAAAACTTGAAGACTTCATTGAAACACAAATTCAATTAGAGTAGAGAAGCTGTTAATAATAACATGAAGTTTTTTGTTTACTTTTGTTTTGTTTTTTTACCCCTTCATCTTACAGTGCTAGAAAAGGAAAGAAAAGCTGCTGGGAGATTTTGGTGAGCGGATGGCTATGGAAAAATGATGTAGACCGCTATTTCTCTTGATTGAGTTGTATAATAAATGCTATTGGAAAGGAGTTGTTCTAGTTTGCTAACTGCCAGAATGCAATATACCAGAAACAGAATGGCTTTTAAAAAGGGGAATTTAATAAGTTGCTAGTTTACAGTTCTAAGGCCGAGAAAATGTCCTAATTAAAAGAAGTCTGTAGAAATGTCCAATCAAAGGCATCCAGGGAAAGATAACTTGGTTCAAGAAGGCCAATGAAGTTCAGGGACTCTCTCAACTGAGAAGGCACATGGTGAACACAGTTAGGGTTTCTCTCTCATCTGGAAGGGCACATGGCGAACATGGCATCATCTGCTAGCTTTCTCTCCTGGCTTCCCGTTTCATGAAGCTCCCCAGGAGGCGTTTTCCTTCTTCATCTCCAAAGGTCTCTGGCTCATGGACTCTCTGCTTTGTGGCGCTGCAGCATTCTCTGCTCTCTCCGAATTTCTCATTCTCCAAAACATTTCCTCTTTTACAGGACTCCAGAAACTTACCAAGACCCACCCAAATGGATGGAGAGATGCCTTCAGCTAATCCAGTTTAAGAACCACTCTTGATTAAATCTCATGTCTAGGGAGATGATCTGATTACAGTTTCAAACATACAGTATTGAATAGGGATTATTCTACCTTTATGAAATGGAATTTAGATTAAAACATGGCTTTTCTAGGGGACATACATCCTTCCAAACCACCACAGGAGTCAAAGGTTGTATCAGATATTACCATATAATCGATTCTCCCTTTTTAGAAAAGTACAGTCAAAAGCCATTTTCAAAAGTATATTTTTATTTTCCAGCAGACTACACTTTGAGGGATGCATAACAAGTCACAAAGCCATCCTGTCTCACTCATTAATTGTTAAATAGAATATTGTCCAATAAAACACAATTGATACTTCAGTAGAATGCTCACCTTCCATGAGGGAGACCTGGGTTTGACTTCCAGACCATGCACACACACACACACACCTGCAAAAAGAAGACAATTGAATGGACAATGATTTTGTTCTAGATCAGAAAGGCATGGTTATCCCAAGAAAAAGAAGTATGAAACCAAGAACACCTTATGTCTCTAGACAAGAGAGAAAGCTTGCAATAGAGATATATGGAAATATTAACTTAAGAAGCACTAAGAGAATTTAAATTTTGATTAGAACCACTTAAAAGCAGCTTGATTTTTTTCAAATATTTCCAAAATGTGCAAATGCTAATATTTGTAAATATTTTCAGGTCTCCTTGTTGGGACAAGATACTTTAGGGTGCTGAGAAAACTTAATCTGAGCCCTCTGACCCACTACTGTTGATCTTGAGAACTCAGAAAGAATATGACTAGCACCAAGAAGACTGAAGGTCAGAATTTGGATTCTAAATATTGCTGACCAATGGACAAGAGGCTAACATGATTACCAAATGTAATCTGAGGACAGAAAACCCAACAATCACCAGAATTTACAGAGGGTTCCCTAAGGAGAAGTCATGTTAGGGCAACCTAATATTTTTTCTAAATCAAGTTCTTATTTTGGTGGGCCAGTGATATGAGAACACCAGGAAGAAGACAATGACAAAGGTTCCCTGACTCTACGGGACAATCAACTGGCATCTAGGCATATAACATAATACATAGAATATTATTTTGAGAGAGAGAGATGGAAGGCCCTATGTTAAGCAATGACAACAATAAAAACAAATGTCTTGTGGTTATGTGTATGGTTCATAGTACTTGTCTTTGAACAAGAGGCAAATTATTTGAGGGTCTAGAATGTGAGAGAGACAGTACATGACTTGTAGACATAAAAGACAATATTGCCATGTGGATGTACTATGTATAAGTGTTTGTAAGTTGCACATGGTACATAAAACAGAACACTGATATGAACTATTCCAGAGTGTCCCCTGTAACCTAACTGGTAGAAATCATCCTGGAAATCCTAGGGGTCTGGAGTTTTTGCTAGGGGGAACATCACTACTGGAGTTAAATTAATCAATTCTTCCCACATTCCCAACCTCCCCATGTGCAACTGTCTCAGCCATGGAAACACTGGATCAGCAATTGCAGGGACTCAGAAGACAGTGTGGTCTAGTTGGTTACTATTTTTGTAACAAATTTACCTCCAACATAAAGAGAATTCTCATTGTTTAAGTTTAAGGAAAAGTGCCCAAACTGAAGGGTAGCCTCACACAAGAGCCCTCTTTTACACACACATGCATGCACACACACGTGATAAATAGTAGGACATGATTCCTTTTGTTTTCAAATACTCTTCTCTCTCCCCAGACTCTGTGAGATCTATTACTGAGGTGGCAAAATAAATAAACAAATAAATTACCATCCATTACTACTAGATCTTGAGCAATTATTTCTAGCGCCTAGAACTCAGGCAAACCTCTGTTAGTGGATGGAGGTATCAGACAGGATAAGTAAAGGTTGTTTGGGTTGAGATTTATTCCAGAAGGCATAATGACCTTTCTGGACCTTTACAATGTGTCTTCTCTCTCCTGGAAGAGGAAATGACTGATGCTGAGATTGGGATAAAATATGCTTGTTGCAGTTTGTTTTTCTTTGCCTGAGAAATTCCACCCAATGTGCATGGCCTAGAAAATAGGTTTTGGGCTTGGGTAGAAAGCAAGTACCTTCTGAATGGCAGAAGATGCTCTCTGGGTAGCTGCCACCACCAGATTCCATTTCATTGCTATAATTATAACTTCTAGGTTTATCCATTTGTTTGCACAGGGCTTTCTCATTTTTACATTATTTTGTTTATTTTGATTTTGTTCTGGAATCCAGTACCATATACACTATGAGGAATAGCTTTGAGGCACTGTTTATGAACAGCTGAAAGCGAGGATCAAGTTAAATAGCACATATACTCCCAGTGGGATTTTCCTCTTTGCACTTCATAATCTTCAGATTGCTAAATTCCTTAAACTACCACTGATTCTCTCTAGAACTGCCAAGGCGCTGCCAAAGCAAACTTCAAAAAGCTAGAAACATAATCCTTGTACAAATATATGGTGAGCATGTGTCAAAGGTGTATATAATTCATTAATGAGGGAACCAGTGGAAAAAAGAATGCTAAAATAAGATTGCAAAGATACATACAAAACTGTTTTAAGGCCCTGAAAGGTAATAAAATGGTAAACTTTCGGGTTATCTTTTCCACCCGATGGAAATAATTTGTGATTCAACTAGGCAAAAATTATTTGTAACTTATC
Source organism: Tamandua tetradactyla (assembly GCF_023851605.1). NCBI lineage: Eukaryota > Metazoa > Chordata > Mammalia > Pilosa > Myrmecophagidae > Tamandua > Tamandua tetradactyla. The sequence goes on along the minus strand of NC_135353.1, from coordinate 162,167,840 downwards.
AGACTGCAAGTTAATATCTGACTTCATAGAATCCAGGTCCTAATCAGTGACAAATAGTAAGTCAAAGATACATTTCCCTAGAGAATTAAATAACCTGGGATGGTCTTGCTAGACAGTTTTTGGATATGACTTTGAAAGGACATGCAGCTATCCTTTTGCTTACCTCCAGGGATTGTACACCTTTTCTTAACAAGGCTACACCTAAGGCATCCTGTATAAAATTCAGTGGAATGAGGTCTTACGGATTTTGGTCTCTGAAATCCCCTTATAACTCCCCCTAAAGTCCTACGTTAGGAAGAACTTCAGTAACCAAAGGAAAACCCAGGTATTTCAAAATGGAGATTTTGGAGGACTGGTTCCGTCTGCAAACAAGTTTTTGCCGTGCACCCGAGACAAAGCTACCTCCTCCTCCTCACCCAGCAGTTTACTGATTAAAGACCAGCAGTCTCCAATGAACAGTGTTTGTTGCTACTCTACTGTAATCTGAGATTTGGAAGGGTGTGTCTGCCCAAAGCCAGCCACAGTTCCTCTGGCCACAACTTGCAAGCCTATGCTTGTAGGCAGCAAATCCTTCAAAATGTTTCAATGAGCACAACCAGAAGCCCACAGGCCAAGGAAACCACAGGCAGGCTGGCTGCCTTTCACAGGCTCCCAACTCTACTTGACCCTGTTCATTTTTTAGTATTCTAAGTCCTATGACTTTGGCCAAGGTTCAACACGTAGTGCTGACTGGAGTGAGGCAGAAAGAGAATTGCAGCCCTTGATGTGGGCTTTGGGCACACAAGAATTAGATTCAAATCTTGTGTCTACCGTGTACACAAAGAGCTTTACCTGCCCTGAATCTGTTTCCTTATCTGTGCGGTGGGAAGGATGAGACTTCACTCACCTACTCTACAGAATTGTTTTAAGAACAGGCAAACTTGCACATTAAAAAATCTTGTTATACAGGCAGAGAGCAGTCAAGGGACCCAGAGGGTAAACTAAGGGGCAGTACTCACCCCCTAACCTGCATTTCTTACATCGACAGAAGCATGTATCTGCATATCTTTATTTCTTTATGACTATAAGTTAATTTGAGAACATACGGACACCTCAGTACCATGTTGTGCACAGAGTAGATGCTTAACTTGCATCCAATAAATAAAAGTGAATAGACCAACCTTCCAAAAAAAACCCCTGATTACCATAATAATTATTATCATTATTATTAAAAGCTCCCCTACCCTGGATACCTCCTGAGATGGATGCTTTCTATACATGAACTCCAATCCCATAAAGTGCCACACAGCTGTTGGTTAGTAGGAGAGTACATGGCAGGTACCATTACTTGCTTACCAATGTCCATTCATGCCCTTCTGTGCTAGCATAAATTCAATATTGTTTGCCGTGGCAGTGTGCCCAGCACTGTTGCCCAGACCCTCTTGTGGCTGGAAGTAGCCATGTGACCTGATTCTGGGCAGTGAGACCTAAGCAGACAGGTTCCTGGGGCCATGGGGAACTCAGGGAAGCTTTTGCTTCTCTGACCAAGAGACTGAGCGGGCCAGTGTGGCCTTTCCCTCTTCTCTTTCCCTCTTGCCTTGAATGCAGAAGTGATGCTTGGAGCTATGAACTTGAGGAAAAGGCCAAGAGAAGGGCGGAGACAAGGGCCAAGCCAGGGTCGGGTGGAGCTCTTTAAGGAATATTGACAACAATTGCCTATCTCCAAACTTCCTGGTGTGTGAGAAAATAAACTCCACCTGGGTTTAAGCTGCTCTGTTGTGCTTTTTTGGTTACTTGCAGTTGAACATACCACTAAGTGATGCAGTGTGCATGAGGCAATGAAAGAGCTCTGTCTGAAGGAGTTTGAATTAGTCAGCTAATGCTGCCTTCTCTACGGAAACCCAAAGGACTCTCAATTCTGGTCCTTGGCTTTTATCATGAACTGTGGTGGCCTCTATAACAATAACAAAAAGTTTAAAAAATTATCTGCCATCTACCAATGCTTTAAAATTAAGCATGGGTTTGTTTCTCAAGACTAAGATCGGTTCTTTATAACATGGAACAATTATTCTCATTTTCTCCAGTTATTCCTGTAAATTACAGAAATACCATGTAAGTGGAAATATTTTGCCATAAAAACTTTTGTCCATTGAGTTTTTCAAATCTAACATCTATTGGCTCCCTGCTAAGTGCCTGACTTTGGAAAGATAAATAAGAATACGACACATGGCACTCACAACCTAGGGAAGAAGACTGGTAAATAAATAATTTCAAAAAGACTGGAAGGAAAGCCATCAAAATACTCTCTGTTGTTGTATTGAATGAGAAGGACCCATGGGTTATTTTAATTTTCTGCTTTGTATATTTCAAACACATCCTAAACATTCTGATATTTCTATATTGAACATACATGGTGTAAGGAAGCCCAGACAACTTCTTGAACATAAAAATCCTGTGTCGGATCATGGCTCCTCCATTTGTACTTGAGAAATATGGTTACTATGCTGTGATATATCCCTCAGGGTGGAGACAGATGTGTGTGGATCACATTTTTGGAAGTGACCATAAATACGTTAACTTCTGTCTGACCACACTCAGCTCATGGACTGTTACAGCCTGTGCTGGTTTGAAAGGAAGTATGCCCCCTAAGAAAAGCCATGTTTTAATATAAATCCCATTTCATAAAGGTAGAATAATCTCTATTCAATACTATATGCTTGAAATTGTAATGAGATCATCTCCCTGGATGATGTGATTTAGTCAAGAGTGGTTGTTAAATTTGATTAGGTGAAGACATGTCTCCACCCATTTGGGTGGGTCTTGATTGGTTTATTGGAGTCCTATAAAAGAGGAAATATTTTGGAGAATGAGAGATCCAGAGAGAGCAGCACCATGAAGCAGAGTCCACCAGCCAGCAATCCTTGGAGATGAAGAAGGAAAACGCCTCCTGGGGAGCTTCGTGAAACAGGAAGTCAGGAGAACAAAGCTAGCAGATGACGCTGTGTTTGCCATGTGCCCTTCCAGCCAAGAGAGAAGCCCTGACTGTGTTCGCCATGTACCTTCTCACTTGAGAGAGAGACCCTGAACTTCATCGGCCTTCTTGAACCAAGGTATCTTTCCCTGGATGCTTTTGATTGGACGTTACCATAGACTTGTTTTAATTGGGACATTTTCTTGACCTTAGAACTGTAAACTAGCAACTCATTAAATTCCCCCTTTTAAAAGCCATTCCATTTCTGGTGTATTGCATTCCAGCAGCTAGCAAACTAGAACACAGCCCAAAGGGACCTTAGGGATGACCTAAGCCAACTTCCAGTTCTCAGATGGGAAAATTGAATCCAGAAGGTAAGTAGCAGACTAGGACTTGATCCTAGAGCACTGGACTAGAACAAAATGGTCCTGAAACTCTGTAAATTAGACTCACTGCACATAGAGCATTTCAGGGTTAAAAGTTGTCAGGAAGCCCAACAGTTAGAGGGAAAATGGCCTGGTTTTCTGCAAGCATTGAGCGAGCACATTTTTTTGTGTCAAGGACTTTACCAGTATTTCTAACATTTAATTCCTTAAATAGCTCAATGTGTGAATATACTTTGATATTTTACACTTGAAAATGGGTGGCTATGTATACCACACAGCTTAGCAGTTTGCTTAGTTTTAAAGTAAAGAGCTTCACAGATATAGGGCATTACACACTTTTCTACCAGAGAAATCCCATCAGCTAGTGGGCAGCCACTAGGTGACTAGGTGGCTGTCTGGAGGCCTGACCCAAAGTTGGCTATATATTTGAAATATAGCCTTTAAATATAATTTCATATGTATATATAAAATAATAACATATACCACTGACCACCCAGGCAGATGAACCGTTTATCCCCTGTAGTTTACCTTCCTTCATTTCCTCCCTCTTTTGTAAAATATGCACAAAAATTGTTCAGAACTTTGTAAGTACTTGATTTATGAAGGATAAGTAGAGGGGACTTAGAAGGCCACCTGTCATGATGCTGAGTCTGGGGTCAAACTGAATTGGGTCTGCCACTCCCGACCTTACTGACCTTGGGCAAGTCAATCAAGTGTCCTTCACCCATTTCTCATCTATAAAAAAATGGGCACGATGACAGTACACACCTCAGGGTAGATATGATAATCCACCTCAGGTTAACAGTGCGCGGAATATGTTACATGCTTAATAGATTCTAGTTATTGTTATCAAGGGCTTTTGCACTTATCAAAATTGACTCTCTGGGGAGAAAATATTTGCAAATACTATTCTGATAACGATCTAGTATCCAGAATATATAAAGACAAAATAAGCCAGAAACAAAAGAATAAGAATAAGAATGGTATGTATGGTCATCTTTAGAAAATGCTTATAAGAAAACAGGGGCCTTGATTGTAAGCTTTTAGAGCAGACACATCAAGTCTGGAGGGTGATTATTACTTCTGGATTTTGAGAGGCTGTTGTATATATATAACCTCGTATTTAGAGATAAGAACAAAGCCGAACAGGTTGGGGTTAAAGTAATCAGAACACAGGGGTAAGGAAGACAGTGTCTATATTTTAGAACCACACATACTCTTTGAGACCAATGGAAGAAAGGTTTATTTGATCTGGAACTGAAATTTTCTGTAGTGCATAATTTAATTCAACCTATCTGTATAGCTCATTTGAACAACTGAAACACAGGAAGCACAGAATAAGAAAGGCGTCCTTTAATCCTGTATAGATTATTGTAATGCCTAGATACATCCTAAAATATTTTAAGCAGATAATCAAAAAGTATTGGCAAAGTCCTCTGAGGGATGGGAGAAAGAATATGGAACTATTAAACCTTATCATCAGGGTATCCCCTGATACTGTGTCCAACTTTAGGGATGCCCAAATCAATAGGCCATGCCCTCAGTCATGAGGCTTACTCTTGTGAAGCTTATGTAGGTAGCATAGAAGCTTAGACTACCTATTAGGCATGCCTAAGAGTTACTTCTGGAGGACCTCTGTTGTTGCTCAGATGTGGCCTCAGTCTCTCTAAGCCCAACTCTGCAAGTGAAATCATTGCCCTCCCCCCTAGGTGGGACAAGACATCCAGGGGTGAAAGTCTCCCTGGCATCATGGGAGATGACCCACAGGGATGAGCCTGGCCCTGGCATCATGGGATCAACAATGCCGTCCTGACCAAAAGGGGGGAAAGAAGTAGAACAAATAAGGTATCAGTGGCTGAGAGAGTTTAAATAGGGTTGAGAGGCTACCCTGGTGGTCACTCTTACACAAGCTTCAGTTGAACATTGCTATCTACCATAATTTTCAAAACATGACATCCAGGGGTAAAAGTCTCCCTGGCAATGTGGGAGAGAACTCCCAGGGATGAATCCAGACCTGGCACTGTGGGATCAACAATTCCTTCATGACCAAATGGGGGAAAAGAAGTGTATTTAATAAAATATCAGTGGTAGAGAGAGTTCAAATAGAATCGAGAGACCACTCAGGAAGTTGCTCTTATGCAAGCTTCAGTTATACACTGCTACCTATTATAACCTGCCAACCCCCAACCAGGACCATTCCAGCCAATCTTTAAGAACACCTAGGACAATATATAAGATTCCACAAGGGTTTCAGGCATTGGAGTAACTTTCCAGAAACCTACAACCTCCAGATGGGCCCCTGGTCCAGATAAGTCCTAAAACCAAGCCCAGCCTCTCCAGAACATCAGATAGTTCCATCTCCCTACCCCATATTAGTGACAGGCCCTTCCAATATCAACAATTTAAAATTGCCATAGCCCAAACACCCCTAAAGAGAGATATGGAAAGATCAAAGGTGATGGTGGAGTTAAACAGAGAAGATAGGATTTAACAGATGAATATGAATCATTAAACTGATATCCCTTTTAGTCTCCAGCATTTTAGAGCAACTAGAAGTAGAAACCTAAAATTGTGAAATTGTAACCCATGTCAAAGTCTGAAATATGTTCTATAACTAATTGCAGTGCTGTGCTTTGAAATTTATAGCTTTTTGTATATATGTCATTTTTCACAAAAAAAGAAGGAAAAAAGTCGATTCTGATGATAAAAAAATATTTAAGCCCCCTAGCCTCCTATATTCTGGAGCAGCTGGAAGGAGAAATATGAGAAGATCGTATGATAGCTCATGACAAGTTCTGGGATCTGTCTTGTAACCACTTGTTGAAGAGTGCTTTGAAAACTATTGCTTCTTTATTTCTTTGCTTTGTGTATGTGTTATACTATACAATAAAAAAAAGTTAAAAATCAAAGAAACAAACAAAAACAATACCATGTACATTGTGGTAGTTAGATTCAGTTGTCAACTTGGCCAGGTGAAGGCACCTAGTTCTGTTGCTGTGGACATGAGCCAATGGTACCTGAACCTCATCTGTTGCTGATTACATCTGCAGTTGGTTAGGAGGCTTGCCTGCTGCAATGAATGATGTTTGATTTAATTGCACTTAAATGAGAGAGCACAAGGTAGCACAGCCCAAGCAGCTCAGCATACCTCATCTCAGCATTTGCAGCTCAGCCCAGGCCTTTGGAAGTGCAGAAAGAAATCACCCCAGGGAAAGTTGTTGGAACCCAGAGGCCTGGAGAGAAGTCCAGCAGAGACCATCCTGAGCCTTCCTATGTAAGAAAGAACCTCAGCTGAAAGTTAGCTGCCTTTCCTCTGAAGAATTAATGAAATAAATCCCCTTTTATTAAAAGCCAATCTGTCTCTGGTGTGTTGCATTCCGGCAGCTAGCAAACTGTTTTGAGTTATAAATCAAAGGGGGAAGAAAAACAATGCTAACAGTCAAGATCTTCGAAGTATTTGTTAATATAAATATGTCATTGTGATCTCAGAGAACTGACCTTGGCAGGATTATTAGTTCTTACTGATGCCAAAGGATAAACTTTTTTTTTTAATCTGTTTTTCTACCAGGACATTTTCATAGGTATTTTAAAATTGAGATTATCATCAGACCAATAAATTCACTTTATCAGTATTTTTTCTGGTGGAAATGAGCATTTCAAACTAGCAGAATAAAGTATGTTCAATTGGAAGATGTAGAGGGAGGGAAGGAAGGAAGGAAAGGGTAAATTTATCTAGAATTCCTAAAAAAAAAAAAAAAGAACTCTTACAACTCAACAATAAAAAGGCAAATAAATCAATTAAAAAGGGGTCAAAAGCTTTGAATACACATTTCTCCAAAAAAGATATACAAATAGCCAACAAGCACATGAAAATATGCTCAAGATCATTATTCATTAGGGAAATGCAAATCAAAACCACAATGAGATTCCACCTTACACCCACTACAATAGTTATAATAAAAAAGATCAACAATAACAAGTGTTGTGGAGGATGCGGAGAAATTAGAACACTCATACACTGCTAGTAGGAATATAAAAAGGTCCAGCATCTTTGGAAAACAGTCTGGCAGGTCGTCAAAATGTTAAACATAGAGTTACCATATAATTCAGTAAATCCACTCCTGTATGTATACTCAAGAAAACTGAAAACATACGTCCACATGAAAACTTGTATATGCATGTGCTGGTTTGAATCTGTGGTGGACCCCAGAAAATCCATGCCATTTAATCCTCATTCAATATTGCTGGGTGGGAGCATTTTGATTGTTTCCATGAAGATGTGACCCACCCAGTTGTGGGTGGTAACTTTTGATTAGATGATTTCCATGGAGGTGTGTCATCACCCACTGAAGGTGGAGTTCCTTGCTGGAATCCTTTAAAGGAGGAAACATTTTGGAGAGAGTCCCTTTTGGTAGAGCCACATGAAAGCCAGCAGATGCCGCCATGTTCACCATGTGCCCTTCCAGCTGAGAGAGAAACATTGAACATAATTGGCCTTCTTGAACCAAAGTATCTTTCCCTGGATGCCTTAAATTGGACATTTCTATAGACTTGTTTTAATTGGGACATTTTCTTGGCCTTAGAACTGTAAACTAGCAACTCATTAAATTCCCCTTGTTTAAAAGCCATTCCGTTTCTGGTATATTGCATTCTGGCAGCTTGCAAACTAGAACAGGTCTTCTCTGTCTGACTGTGGGTCACGGTGAGGGGCCCCCACAGTGGTACCCGCCCTGCTACTGGTGGGCTAATTCAACGGGCTGAGCAAGTCCTACTACTCTGTCACCTCACATCTGGCAGCTAGCAAACTAGAACAATGCATATTCATAGAAGCATTATTCATAATAGCCAAAAGAGGTAAACAACCAAATGTTCATCAGTGGATGAATTTATAAACAAACTGTGGTCTATCCATACAAAGCAATATCATTCAGCTATAAAAAGGACTGAAGTACTGACACATGCTACAACATAGATGAACCCTTGAAGACACTGCGCTCAGTGAAAGAAGTAAGACACAAGGTCACATATTGTATGTTTCCATTTATATGAAATGTCCAGAACAAGCAAATCCATCAAAACAGAAAGTAGGTTCATGGTTGCCCGGGACAACTGCCTTCTAATAGATACAGGAATGAAAATGTTCTGGAATTAGATAAGGGTGATGGTTGCAGAATTTTGCCAACATATAAACCCCACAGAACTGTATACTTAAAAGGGTTAATTTTATAGCATAGGAATTATATACTATATATTATATATATGAATCATAGCTCAATTTAAAAAATGGATTCTTCTGCTAGGTATCAAACAAGACAAGTAAATGTTGAGATTGGGATTTACTCATAAGGCACTGGTTTCTAGACCTTTACAATGTAGTCTCCTCTCTCCTGGAGAAGGGAATGATTGCTGTTGAAATTAGGCTAAATTTGCTTGCTGTGGTCTGTTTGTCTTTGCATGAGAAGTTGTGCGAAGTCAAGATGCTGCATCTTTTTCATCATCTCACCTTTGGTCCCTAGCTCAGTGCCCCGACACAGGCTTCCATTAATAGTGGTTAAATGAATGAAAAAATCAAATGAACACAAGATGAATGCTATATTGTTTCACTTAATAGTCAGAATAATTCCTTGAGGTATGTGTCATTGTCTGTTTATGGAGGAGGAGGTTGAGGTTATTGTGAGTTAGCTAATTTGCTCAAGGTCACATAGCTAGCAGAGCAGGAGATGGGGTCTATGAGTTCCAAGTCAAGGCAAAAAAGGGAGAGCAGGAAGAAAAGAAAAACGATCTCCTCCTTCTGGTACAATCTTACCCTTCAAAGATAGTACCTGCCATCTGACTGTTAAATATTGGTATCAGTGTGCAAACATAGGTTTACAGTACTTTTTGTCAAATTGTCTTTTTAAGATAATAGTATACAGTGAATGTCATTACATATTCTTGTATACAATGTTTCCCAAAGTGCAGCAACATCAGCATCCCTTTGGAATTTGGTAGAAATGCAAATTCCCAGACCCCATCCTAGACCTCCTGAACCAGAAACTCCAGGCATGGGGCCTAGCTATCTGTATTTTATTAAATAAACCCTCCAGGGGATTCTAATGCACACTCAAGTTTGAGGGCCAGTGATGTCTATTATTTCATCACATGCATATAATATATTTTGTATGACAGTTTCCCTTTCATTGGAAGCTGAGGTGTTTCCTGACCATTTTTTTTTTCTTGTGAAAAATGCAGTGGTAAACCTTTGTGTGTGTCCATGATTGTTTCCCTAGAATAATCCAAGAAGTGAAATTGCTAGATCAAAATGCATGCTCGATTGTAAGCACTCAGGCTTTTTTGGCCACAAGATCACAAGGTGGTCAAGGCAAGGTGGACCGTGGTGAGGAACCAGGGTCTTTTGCTCTATGAATCCATGGTCCCCTGGTCCAGGCAACCTCATCGAAGCTAGGAATACTCCACTGTGTGTTGGTTTGAAAGGATTTATGTACCCTAGAAAAGCCATGATTTAATCCTAAGCAATCTTGTGGGAGCAACCATTTCTCTTAATCCCTTTTCAGTACTATAGGTTGGAGATTCGATTGCATTATCTCCATGGAGGCGTGACTCAATCAGTGTGGGTATTAAACTTGATTAAATAGAAACATGTCCCAACCCATTCTATGTGGGTTTTGATTAGTTTACTGGAATCCTATAAAAGAGGAAACATTCTGGAGAAAGGAGATTCAGAGAAGAATGACAGAGCCACGAGAAAGCCACAACAGAGAACTCCACAGAACCACGAAGCAGAGAGTCCACCAGCCAGTGATTTTTGGAGATGAAGAAGGAAAATGCCTCCCAGGAAACTGGAGAGGAAGCCAGCAGATGATGCTATGTTCACCATGTGCCCTTCCAGCCAAGAGAGAAACCCTGAATATGTTTGCCATATGCCTTTCCAATTGAGAGAGAAACCCTGAACTTATCGGCCTACCTGAATCAAAGTATCTTTCCCTGGATTCCTTAGATTGGACATTTCTATAGACTTGCTTTAATTAGGACATTTCCTTGGCCTTAGAACTGTCACTAGAAACTTATTAAATTCCACTTTTTAAAAGCCATTCTGTTTCTGGCATATTGCATTCCAGCAGCTAGCAAACTAGAACACTCTGGATATCCAGATGCCAGCACAGGAAACCATTAGATTATGAGAAAGATTCTGAGACTTAACGGAATGAAGGAGGGAAGTAAGATGAACAGCAGGAAAAACTCCTCACAAATAAGTAAATGGCCAAGGGAGTTAAAACAAATTTAAATCAGGTGAGACTGACTGATTAAATTCAAATGCAAAGTGAAATTTAAACTCAACAGCTATGAGGAATTAAGTATTAGCTATTACATTAAAATTCCTTAATGCATACAGATCAGGAAATTATTAAAACAAAACATTCCAAGCATTGTAAATGTTTCCAAAGACATCTGAGTCACTTTATAAAAATAGACTATTTTTCTGTTATTACTAAGAGTTGGCTCCAAACTTTAGAAATAGAAACCAGAAACTCCATGCTAGGGCTGGAGATACATGACAAGGAACTGAAATTTTCAGTAATGGAGAGCAAGCCCCTGCTCGGATGGGGGTCCTTGTTTGAGACTCATGACTGCCAAAGCATATGTGGGACATGGGACAAAGCCAAATCAATGAGAGTGAGCTTGTGCCCTGGAGACATCAAGCAAAAAGGGCTAGAGGGTGGCTGAGTATTAGACTCCTCTTCTGACCTATAAAAGGTGGTGGTGGCCCACAGACAAGGTTCTAGTCTCAACTCTGTTATTCCATGTGTGTGACTTTGAGCCAGGTCCTCCTCTTAGCTTCTTTATCCTCATTGGAAAATAGGCTTGCAATATGTACCCTTGTCTAGCTCCTAGGATTGTGGTGGACACGAAATGAGATAATAGCTTTGAAAATGCTTCATAAAGAAGGGCATAACGGTATGGTATTGCCATTACAAAAGGCGGACTTAATGAGGTGGTGGCAAAGCTCAAGGAGTTCTCTTAAAACCCAACTAGTCTATGGCTTTGGGTAAACACCTAGAGTGGATGTTGGTGGTGCTCCGTACAAGTCCCCTTTACTGGGCCAGTGCACCATCTCCAGCTACTGGGTGTTCACAGTCTTCCACTTTTCCAGAGAACTGACTATGATCAAAGGGAGTTGTATTGCCTGGCAGGTTATGGGTCACCAGGTTGGTACAAAAGGCATGCCCCCTTATCTCAAGGTACAAATGGTGCTATTCAGAGCTCCTATGGGGTCAGGCTGAAGCTAGTCTCCAGCTAAGACAGAATGCTTGTTTTGCTCCTTGTTCCTTCCCCTGCTCTATCTTGCCTCCCTTCCTCCTTTTCTCTTGAGACAGCTTCCTCAATAATTCCCACGCATCCAAACTCATGTCTCGGGCTCTGCTTCCAGACAAACCCATTTCAGACATTTCACTTTCTTAACTTCCCTGCTGTAGCTTTGTCCCAGAGTCATTCCTCAGCCTGAAATGTTGGTCAAAACTCTGGTCACCAATGTGCTCTGTGATTCCTATAACAAGACGTACCTCATCATTATTCTAGTTAAACACTCATTTTGGCACAATATGTTGCTCTTTAAATGACCTTGGTGCTTCTTATGTTACCTGCATTCTCATTTCATTCTACTTTATCTGCAAAGGTACCACTAGAAATGACATGAAAATGAACTTTCTCCCCGTAGGTGAAACACAATTATTCTTGAGCAAACTGGAGCTTAAAAGTTAGTCAGTTTTGCTGATCCAACCAAGTCAGAGTCCTTGATAGTTCTGTTCCCACCACTGTAAATGAATACCCTATTCTTTTAATTTTGTCTATAAAAGCCCTTTCTCCCCACCAGACTGTCTCTCTGCAGCTTGGGTAAAGTCCCAGAGGCCCGTGTTCCTGAGCACAACAGGGTTGCTACTGGAATCTCACGAGCTGCAGACACAACTACTGTTTCAGGAGGGAGCGTTTACCATAGTAACCTTCCCATGGGATCTGTCAACGGGGGGGGGGGGGGGGGGGGCAGGGAAAAGGTCTAATCTGCAACATTTAATAGAGGTCTGCCCACACTTTCTTTCCAGGGGCCATGAGAAACAACAATCATATCACTGCTGACATGTTAGTATGCCACATAGTTCTTCTGAGGATACACAAAGACCTAAAAACCATAATCCACCAGCAAGTGTTCCTTTATACATTCAAAAATGACAAAGTAAGGCTGTGAGGGTGGAAGCCACACTCGCTGGCTATCAGGTGAATGGATTTCCAAAGTCTCTCAGCTTCCCTCAAGCTTCACTAACCTGCATAAATGTCACTCTATCTGCTGATATTCACAAACGTCACTGCTCTCCTCGGTCCTTAGGCTAAGAAAATACACAAAAAGCAGATAATGGAAGAAAAGAATTTAGAGTTTTATGTTCCTCCTGAACCCTAGAGTCTCATACCAATTCTATAATATTTACTTAGTTTCTCAGGGTACTCTACAGGTGACATGGAGTCAAAGGAGATAGAAGGTGCATTCTTTGCTTTTAAGGTGCTAATTATCCAGTTGACTAGATGTATAATGAAACAAGTGAAGCAGAGTTTTCCTCCCAGAGTGTGTTTTTTATAGGAATTTGTTCAATGAGATGTTAATGAGCAATTTTCAAAAAGAGTTCCAGGCATACAAATAAGTTTGAAACACACTGAATTAAAGAAGGTTAAGTGGGTGTGCCTATGGCAGGATTTGTCAGGGTCTTTAACATGCTAATGTGATTTAGTATTTTCCAAGATGGGTATATCAAGGTCACGTTTGAGCCTGGTGCCATCTATTTTTGAGAAGAGTTTGAGTGATGCTGGAGTAGAAAATAATGCTAAGGGAGCAGCAAAATTCAAGCAGACAAATAATTATTTGAAGGTTACCAATGTACAAGATTAAAGCTATAAAATTGAATAAACTTCAGAGTTCCTCTTCTCAGGGAGCTGTTAGGGATGGAGATATGACAAACATGCAAATCACTGGCAAAATATAGTGCCTGCACATGGAAGGCACATAATAGAAGACATGTAAGGAAGGAAAAAAATTTTAAAAGAAGGGAGTAAACAAGTCTTTTAACAATTTCAAAGGAAGGAGAATGCTCACATGTTTAGGGTAAGGGCAGTGGGTTCAGGAAAGATTTCATGGTGATGGTGGTATTTGAGATGGGTCTTAAAAGATGGGTATGATTTTGATAAGTGTAAGTGGGTAAGAAAGAAAGATATAAGAGTTAGTGGGCAAAGATACAGAGGTATGAAAGCAAGGAAGGTCTTCAGGAAACAGTGAAGTACAATTTGGCAAGACTGTAGGGGAGAGATGAAGATGGACAGGATGTCTTGGTTTGAATTTGTTAGGCAACATAGAACAACTGACATTTTCTGCTGAGGATTGACATGATCAGAGTCGTATTTTGGTTCTGGGTAGCAGAATGGATTGAATTGGGGGTGAAAAACCAAGAAGAAGCCTAGTCACATCAACTGGTTGTGGACCTGAACTAAGATGCTTGCAGTTGGTTTAACAAGGAAGAAAGAGATTGTTTACTCAATAGGCCTTGAAACCTAATGCAACGTGAGCAGGGATGTAGGATCAATCATCCCAATTTGCTGGAGCTGTCTTGCTTTCATTGCTGAAAGTCTTCAGAACTGGGAGACCCTTCAGTTCTGGTCCAAATGGGATGATTGGTCATCCTAGTCATATTTAACTCCTCCCCCTCTTTCCTAGCTAGGGTGGCCAACTGTTCCAATTTGACCAGGTCTGAGGGTGTTCTGGGACACAGATCATTTACTGCTAAAACCAGAAAATCCTAAGCAAACCAGAATGGGTTGGCCACCCTGGTATGGCCCCAATGTCTTTGGCCCTACTCAGCTACCAATAGTGAGCATCTTCACCTACATCTTCAGTTCTATGCAGATGTTGAGATATGCCCTGATAATACCCTGAAGGTAAGGTGTATAATTAATTGGGCTGCTAGAAGGACCAGGGATTTAGCACTGGACTAGGAGAACAATGATGAAGATGTAGAATCAACAGAAAATGGTTACCCAGCAGGTGAAGGAGGCAAGGGAATGGAGAAAATGGAGAATGATCCTCAGGTTTTTGGCCTGGACAGAATAAAGCTCCATAGTGAGAGAGACCATGCCTATCTTATTCACAGATCTCTTCTTTTGTTGGAATGATTCTTGGTAGGATTCTGCACATTTTTGCTGAATAAAATAAAGTGTGGCTCACAATGCCATCCACCAAGATGGGGAATGCAAGAGAAGGGGTGGGATTTGGAAGAAAGGCAATGAATTCATTTTTGGTCATATAGAGTTTGGGAAGCAGTTGGATATTTGAGTCTAGACTGGAGCTCAGGAGGGTGATTGGAATGTAAATGTTGACTTGAGGTTTAGAATCCATGGGGAGTGAGGATGTGCAGATGGACAGTATAGACTGAATTTAGCTTTTTGTTTTGTGTTTTTATTTAAAAGAGGTTGTGAAGGGAACAAGACAGAATGGCAGTTGGGATAGAATTGTGGGTTGCAGGGAATGAACAAGAATGGAAGGGGATTTGCTTTTATCTTCCCAATGGTTTTGTTTGTTTGTTTGTTTGTTTTGTTTGGGCGTGGGCAGGCTCCGGGAATCGAACCCAGGTCTCCGGCATGGCTGGCGGGCGAGAATTCTGCCACTGAGCCACCATTGCACCACCCCTTCTCAATGTTTTTATGAGGAAAGTATAGAAAGAAGGAAATGAAGAACAGAACTAGCCTCAGTCAGGAGCTTCTATGTGTCAGATAATATTCGGGTATGCTTCAGTCATCACAACTCTCTTATAAGATGGACATTGTTATGCACATTTCACGATAAAGAAAAGGAGGGTAGAAGAGCTTTACTAATTGTCTGGGGTTACTCAGCCGAGTGAGATCAAGCTGGGACTCAAACCCAGGTCCTCTGATTCCAGGTCAACCCTCTTCCCACTGCCCCAAATTGTCTCTGTTCATGAGTGAGGAATACTGTGACTGTAGAAAAAAACAGATTGAGAAAATGAGGAATTAGAGCTACTAGAAAAATCCAAGGGTGACATGGTAGAGGTCTAGAGTACGATTGCTGTGGAACTACTACAGAAAATGTGCATTCAAGAAGCCCCATTTTCTGATTAGTGAACAAAGCATTTATACTGTCCAGGAATTCACTCAAGTATTTCCTTGAGTAAAAAAATTAAAATAAATGTGAATATATTATGTGCTCAACATTGTGCTAAGTACTGTGAGGAGCTAAAGTATAAAACAGCATGATCGCAGAGAATTTATATTCTTCTTGAAAACAAGTTTTATAAAACAACATTAGTTACCAGGAAGATGCCTACTCACTGAGTTCCCCAAATAGCCATGTTACTAGCTGCTTGATCACAGGGCTCACATGTGTATGGAAGATGATTAAAGAGGTTTGGTCCTATTGCAAGATAGAGGGTGAGGAAGGGGTTGTCAGTTGGTCCAAGAGTTAAGTACACTCTTGGGAGAATTTTTATATTACACATGATAGAAGCTGACCACATTATGCCTGAGGCAAGTAAATATATCCTGTTTTTTTCTGAAGTGAGAGGACCTTTTTGCCTGCTGCTTTTGTTTTAGCAGACAATGTAAGTCAAACAGGCAATCCAAGGTCAAATATCTGAAAATTGGGTTCAGACTTGACCTTTTGGTTCATGAGTTGCTCTAAGGAAGGTAAACAGAAGTCTGTATCTGTGCTGTAAGATGTCTGGGTTAGGATGCAATAACCATAAGGGACAGAACAGCTCCTTTTCTCTCTTCCGTCGGCTAAATATTCAATGAGTAACTGCACTACCAGGTACCCATGTAATGGCATCTAAGGACATTTTTTATGCTGAGACACCAGTAAATTGGATTTCACTTCACCATGAATGAATACTTTAATTTGAAAAGATCTTATTATTATTTAGATTTAGTTCTGGGAAAAATAAAGAGAATACAGTAACAAATATTAGCAAAGGTTAGCAGTGATACTATCCAGAATTTTCTTGAGGTTTCTTTAGACCTTTCCCAAGTGTCTGCATAAAATTCAGTTTTCTCTTCTTATGCTGTCTCCTTCTCTCACTTCTTTAAGTGCTAAATAAATGCAGTGAGTAGTTAGTAAACGTTATCTAAGGTGCACTGGGTCATGGTCCCCATCACAGCCTGATTCTTGACTTGAGCTTATGTTGTCCTCATAACATAAGCTCAAGTCCAGCTGAAAAGCATATGTTGTCCTCAAGCCCTATTCCAAATGTTACTCACCGTCTGAGCCCAGCTCCAGGCCCACCTCCCAGAAGCATCACGGCAGCTCACGCTGGACAGAAGGGTCTAGATCCTAGAGGATCCCTGGTTCACTACAGATGGTGTGGGACTCTGGAATTTTTTCATTAAAATATTTTTTGAGGTGATTCTGATGACCAGCCAGAGTTGGCAACAACTAGCTTAGTTTATTTATCTCAGTGTTTCTCAAAGTATGGTCTTCTAAACAGCAACATCAGCCTCACCTGGGAACCTGTTAGAGATGCAAATTCTCAGGTCCCCATCCCAGACCTACTGGATCAGAAACTCTGGGGCTGAGGCCCAGCAACCTGAATTTTTACAACATTCCCAGGGACTCTGACGTATGCTCAAGTTTACAGAGTCACTGGTTTACCTTCTAAGGTGCCTTCTACCCAGCTCCAGGGAATCTTTTATGTTTTAGGTTATTTATTTATTATTTATATATTTTTAATAATATCTGTATTTTATAATTTTTATTTATTTATATTTATATTTGGTTTATGTTTTAAATGTTCTACAGACAATTTTGATGTCTGCTCAGTCTCAGAGGCACTTGGCAGAGGATATCAAGACACGGTAAGGCTGTATGGCTGACCAAGTTCATGGTCACATAGTGACCCAACCAGGGACTAGAACCTCTGACTCCTGCTTCTCAGTTAGTTAGAACTCATGCCTACTCTAGGCAGCCTTTCAGCCTGCAAGGCATCCAGCCCTAAAGAGCTTTTTCCATCTCTAAACTCGTGAAAACATTTACAATGTTCTTGATCTGATCAGATTCTGCCTTGCCTTACTGGTAAACTTGCTGGTAAGATCCAAGCTGGTGCAGACTGTGGCCTCCTGGGGCACTGGCATGCTGTCAATATTTGTCTTCTACCAGGTTGGCTGTCCTACTGGTAGAGCAGCTCTCTCAGCTTGCCCTACTCCCCTATCCTTTTCCTGTCCTCATCATGGCACTGGACAGTTTGCTTACTAGTCTTTCCTCCTTTAGTAGAGAGACAGAAGACAGTTAATATTAAAAAATGACTTGAATAACCTGCCCGCCATTCTTCTCTCTTTTTATTTTTAGCAATTTTCCTTTAACATTTTATCAAATAAGTACATTATTTGTATTAAAAAAAGAGACAGTAGTAGAGAGACAGAAGACAGTTAATATTAAAAAATGAGTTGAATACATCTGCCCGCCATTCTTCTTTTGTTTTTTTTTTAGTAATTTTCCTTTAACATTTTATCTTTAACATTTTATTCTTATCTCTTTTTTTAAAGCAATTTTCCTTTAACATTTTATCAAATAAGTACATTATTTGTAGTAAAAAGGTTTTTAGGTAACATCATGACAATCTATTTTGACTTGGAATTTTTTTTGAGGCAAAATTCACATAACAGAAAATTAACCATTTTAAACTGTACAATTCAGTGGCATTAAGTGCATTCACAGTGCTGTGCAACCACCACCATTATTTAGTTCCAAAACATTTTCATGACCCCAAAAGGAATCCTTGTACCCATTAAGCAATCCTTTCCCATTACCTCCTCAACCCCAGGCCCTGGCAACCACTAATATGCTTTCTGTCTCTATGGATTTGCCTATTCTGGATGTTTTATATAACTGGAATCATACAATATGTGGCTTTTTTGTGTCTAGCTTCTTTCCCTCAGCATATTTTTGAGATTCACCCATGCTGTAGTATGTATTGGTACCTCATTCCTTTTTATGGCTGAATAATATTCCATTGTGTGGATAGATCACATTTTGTTTTTCCATTAATCTGTTAATGGGCATTTGGTTGTTTTCCCACCTTTTGGCTAGTGTGAATAATGCTGCTATGAACATTAGTGTACAAGTATTTATTTGAGTCCCTGTTTTCAAAAGTCAACTTTTGAATCTGGAGTGGAAATGGTTTTGGTGGGTGATAGGGGTCTGGGGGTGGGCTCCAAATGGACACTTCAATACTATACTCACTTTCATAGGCATAATCACATTTTTAGTCTTCTGTTGGGTCTCATATCATCATTGTTCTTACGTAAAAGTCCAAATGGATAGACTGGAGAAGCTAACAGGGACTATAACCCAAGGGGAGGGGGTGGAGTGGCAGCTTGACCAGCTTTCAACTTATTTGAAAAACTCATCCCTGATAGAAGGATGGGTAGGCATAACCTGGAGAAGAAGGTTTTTCATTTCCTCTGCTTATTCATGATTTCCTGGTTTTCTTTTTCAGGATTATGTATATTTAGTTAATATAAAAAGGCCTCAGATATTAGATAGGGGCTAAAAACATCTTCTGAAGATGATATTTTTTAATGACTGGGGAAAACTATCAATTTAATATTTTTATTAGCTGAAGAATGCCAGTGTGAGGCCCATGCAACCAGCTGTGGTAAATCAAAATTTCCCTAGTTTGGGGCTGTGTAAAATAAACAGCATTATCTCCAGTGGCTACCAAATGGAAACAAACACAAAAAGAAATGGAAGCTGCTAGAAGCTAACATCTCTTCAGAGACCAGGAGCCATTCCAGGAGTCTGTTCTCCTTGTGGTCTGGTTGCTATGGTGCTGTCTTCGTTAGTGCAAAATACTGTCTGATATACTCTGGTAACTAGTTATATAAAAGAGTGGATAAGCTCAGAGGTGCCTGCAGATCCCCATCTTTCAGGCTCTCCTCCCAGGCTGCAGCTTTGTGACTCAGCCTCTACTCCCACCTTCTTCTTGCTGCTGGAGAGGCCAGTGATTCAAGGGGCCCAGGAAGAAATCAAGGAAAAGCCACTCAGAGCTCAACAGCCACCTCAGTGCCGGGGCTTTCAGGGGCTCTGTGTGACAGCAATACCCAGCCGGAGAGCCTGAAGTGTAGGCCGGATTTAGAAGGGTAAGGAAAATGTTAGACCTCTCAAATTCTCCACTTAGATAACACAGGATGTGGATGAAAATGTGACAGCGTGACTTTCCAGTCTTCAGGTACGAATGGACCTCTTGGTGACCCACGTGGATGTAATTTGGAAAGGGAGAGTTAATCCAGGAAGCTTTTGAGAAACTATCAAAAAATGGTAGTTAACCACCCTCTTCTCTCTGCACCCCTCTCCTAGTCTGTGAATGGACCATCTCATCACAGGCCTCCTTCCCTGCTTTCTGGATGCAAGACAGGTTCCTTCAGTCTATGGGACCCCCTTCATCTTTTTTGTAAATCAGCTTTATTGAATTATAATTTACATCCAATAAATGACATCCATTTAAAGTGTATAATTTGTTACATTTTCATACTCAGCCCACCACAAGATACAGAATATTTTGTTTCCTCATGCCTTATTTGTTCATTTACTTTTAATTTTTATTAATAAAACCAATCAACATACAACATGAACATTCTTAACATTTGAACATTCCATACTTGGTGTGCAATCAGTGGCTCACAATATCATCACATACTTGTATATTCATCACCATGATCATTTCTTAGAACATTTACATCACTCCAGAAAAAGAAATAAAAGGAAAAAAGAAAAAACTCATTCATACTATACCCCTAATCCCTCCCTCTCATTGACCACTAGTATTTTCCTCTACCCAATTTATTTTAACATTTGTGCCCCCTATTATTTATTTATTTTTAATCCATATTTTTTACTCATCTATCCATACCATAGATAAAAGGAGCATCAGAACAAGGTTTTCACAATCACACAATCACACAATCACTTTGCAAAAGCTATATCATTATACAATCATCTTAAAGAAACTTGGCTACTGGAACACAGCTTTACAGTTTCAGGCACTTTCCTCTAGCCTCTCTAATACACCTTAAACTAAAAAGGGGTCATCTATATAATGCATAAGAATAACCTCTAGGATAACCTCGCAGCTCTATTTGAAATCTCTCAGCCACTGACACTTTATTTTGTCTCATTTCTGTCTTCCCCCTTTCAGTCAAGAAGGTTTTCTCAATCCCTTGATGCTGAGGCCCAGTTCATTCTAGGATTTCTGTCCTACGTTGCCAGGGAGGTTTACACCCCCTGGGAGTCATGTCCCATGCAGAGAGGGGGAGGGCAGTGAGTTTGCTTGCCATGTTGGCTGAGAGATATGCTACATCTGAGCAACAAAAGAGCTTCTCTAGGGGTGACTCTTAGGCCTAATTTTAAGTGGCTTAGCCTATTCTTTGAGGGGATAAGTTTCATATGAACAAACCCCAAGATTGAGGGTTCAGCCTATTGATTTTGCTGTCCTCACTGCTTGCTCCTTGTGCCTTTTTGCCGTCCATTCTCTTCTCTCTGCTTCTAACCTTAGGCAATCACCAATCCACTTTTGGACAGTATAAATTACTTTACTTTTTCTAGAATTTCATCCAAATGGAATCATGCAGTATGTATTCTTTTGAATCTGGCTGTTTTCACTCAGTATAATGATTGTGAGATTCATCTGTGTTGTTGCACGTAGCGATAAGTTGTACCTTTTGATTGTTGAGCTGTATTCTACTGCATGGATGCACTGCTTCTTGTTTATCTGCATTCTTGTTGGTTGGGTTGTTTCTGGGTTTGGGCTCTTATTTCTCCTCTCTCTTTAATTGCTTTCTCTCTTCTGCTTCTTGCACTTTAACATACAGATATGCTCAAGTCTCTTCCATCTTTAAAAACACTTTCTTGGCCCAGCCACCCTGTGCCCAGTTTTGAACAGTGATGAATCAGGCCATTCTAGGGTATTGTAAGGATTTCCAGGCACAATCCAAATAATCCAGACAGGCAACTCCAACTGTTTTGCCACAGTCATGGGATAATCAAACCTTTTCTGACATAGTTTATCCAATCTAGACCTTTCTCAGGACTGGCTAAGAGTTTCTGGAAGTGGCTACCTTAGATTGGGATACTCCTGTGTTATGTTTCAGCCCCTTTTGGGACCAACTAGCCATTCTATGCCTTATTTTTCCTCTCAGAAATTAGGAAAAACCTCTACTTAAACTTAGAGAGCCAGGCAAAAGTCAAAGAACATGGCTTGGGCAGGGAAAAGATAGTGAAGAAATTGTAGGTATGTATACCTTGTCTTAGGTATTTTAAATACATGTGTAATTAGGGTGAAAAATAATTACTTGTTTTAAATCATAAAGCACAGGACAAGTTTTGCTACTAAAATTGAAAATCTGCTGCAGATGGGCACTGGTGATATACAGAAGAGTTTAAGGTTAAATTGGTGGACTACTAGCACCCTGTACTATGCCTTGTGGGTGGTGGGTACTAAACAAATGTCAAAAGACTGACCTCCTCTCCCCATTGAGGCAGATAGGCAGGCAAGATGCTGGTGGTCACATTAATTCACCTTAGGTCCTTTTTGGGCAGCGAGTTGGCAACTGGACCCAGGGGGCTGTACTGGAGCTTTCACCATGTGTCCAGACAGGATGGGCTGGGAAGATGAGAAGGTGCCTCCACAGACCCAGCTGAAAATG
Source organism: Tamandua tetradactyla (assembly GCF_023851605.1). Lineage (NCBI taxonomy): Eukaryota > Metazoa > Chordata > Mammalia > Pilosa > Myrmecophagidae > Tamandua > Tamandua tetradactyla. Next base: position 162,145,760 of record NC_135353.1, on the reverse strand, counting down.
GCTGTAGTGACAGAGTAAGGTCAAACAGGACTCTCTGCAAGTGTTTCAAACCACTCAGAGCCATGGTACTCAGGTCAAGTCACTAAGCCTCTTCCAGCTTCAGTGACATCATCGCTAATACTGAAGTCCAAGTGTCATTGAAGGGTGATGTTTTTGTTTCCTGGGCTGCTCAACCAAATACCATGAAACAAGTTGGTTTAAGCAATGGGAATTTATTTGCTCACAGTTTTGAGGCTGGGAAAAATGTCCAAATCAAGGCATCATCAAGGCAATGCTTTCTGCTTGAAGTGTGTGATGTTCTGGAGGCTGGTTGCCAGTGATCCTTGGTTCCTGTGTGTTACATGGCAAGGCACATGGCAGTATCTCCTGGTCTCTATTTTCTCTTCCAGGTTCCATTTCAGCTTCTTCCTTCCTGTGGCTTTCTCTCTCTTTTTGTCTGAATTTCATTCTCCTAGAAAGGACTCAAGAAATAGGATCAAGACCCATCCTGGTTGAGGGGGATACACCTTAACTGAAGTAGCGTCATCAAAAGGTCCTATTTACAATGGGTTCACACCCATAGAAATGGATTAGATTTAAAAAATATGTTTTTCTGGGATACATACAACTTCAAACCACCACAGATGACATGGAATAATGGAAATACAGTGTTCTCTACCTGTGCCCAGCCCATTATAGGTGTTTAAAGGCTGTGATGACAATGAAGATGATGATAATGATGTTCATGATGCAAGAATCCTCCTCTTGGTTGTGTTTCTGTGGTAAAAAATGGCTCCCCAGATATATCCAGATCTTAATCCCTCTGAATATGTCACCTTACATGGCAAAAGGGATTTTGCTGGTATGATTAAGTTAAGGATCTTGAGATGGGGAGATTTTCCTGGGTTATCTGGGTAGTGCCAACCTAATCACAAGGGTCCTTATAAGAGGGAAGCAAGAATGTCAGAGGGAGAGGGAGATTGGAAGATGCTATGCTACTGTCTTTCAAGACAGAGAAAGGGACCATGAGCCATGGAACGCAGGTGACCTCTAGAAGTTGGAAAAGGCAAGGAAATGGACTCTTCCCTAGAGCCCTAGAAGGAACCAGTCTTGCTGACCTTCTGACTTTAGCTCGGTGAAAGCCATTTCAGACTTTTGGCTTCCAGAACGGAAAGAGAATAACTGTTGTTTTAAGCCACTAAGTTTGTGGTAATTTGTTATAGCAGCAATAGAAAACTCATATAGTCTCTAAGGCAAAACAAGTGCTATTAGTTAGGATTCTAGTTCCCAAATTCTTGGTCACCACCATTACAGGTTTGCAGGGGAGATACACAGAGAGGACATTTCAGCAAGTGGATGCTGTTTGTTACTAACTACAGCCATGGCCCAAAGCCCTGGATGGGAGCTCTGGCTATGGGGAGCTCAGGCTTTGGTGAGCCCAGCCAGGCCCTGGTGGCCCTCAAGGAGTTGAGTAACCTCAAAAATGTGGCAGTAAGCCCATCTATGGAAAGGGCCTTTCGAGAGCCCTGCTTTGTTTACAGCTTTGACTTTGCATTTTTATTTACTGAGAGTTAAGTGTTTCAAATCTAGACCCTTTAAGGTAAACGATTTTTAACCACAGTCCCTTGAAGTCAAAGCCTATAATAATTTAACATGTTACTGCATATATATATACTAAATAGTATTCTAGTGTAGAAAACTCTTTTGGAACCCTAGAATATTATTACAGTAACTTAACCCTTGGTGTTGAGAGCATTTAATTGGATCTAATTTATGGAATTAAATTGTGTTTTAGGTCTTAAGGCGTTGAACCCACTGGTTTGCCAAGTGGTCTTGGGCAAGTGTGCTGGTCTGAATCTGTGGTGGACCCCAGAAAATCCATGCCCTTTGATCCTCATTCAATATTGCTAGGTGGGAGCATTTTGATTGTTTCCATGAAGATGTGACCCACCCAATTGTAGGTGGTAACTTTTGATTAGATGATTTCCATGGAGGTGTGTTTCCACTCACTGAAGGTGGAGTTGCTTGCTGGAATCCTTTAAAAGAGGAAACATTTCGGAGAGAGTCCTTTTTGGTAGAGCCATGAGAAAGCCAGCAGACACCACCATGTTCACTGTGTGCCCTTCCAGCTGAGAGAGCAACATTGAACGCTTTTGGCCTTCTTGAACCAAGGTATCGTTCCTCGGATACCTTAAATTGGACATGTCTATGGACTTGTTTTAATTGGGGCATTTTCTCAGCCTTGGAACTGTAAACTAGTAACTCATTAAATTCCCCCTTTTAAAAGCCATTCCGTTTCTGGTATATTGCATTCCGGGAGGTAGCAAACTAGAACAGCAAGTCACGTCAACATTCTCTTTCACATTTCCTCTGTGAAAACGCTAAACATGAGTAGGATTCTATTTGTTTCCATGTTCTTAATTTCTTGCTGACCTAGTCAATTTATGTTGAATATGGACCTATGCTAAATGCTTTCATATCTGATTCACTGGTATCTCTCAAGAAACCATGTACCAAACAAACTTTTAGAAGAAATTAGTTAGCAAAAGGGGATTTAGAGTACCATATGCTTAGTATGTAACCACATTAGCATAGTCATTTATATAATTTATTATTCATTGACTTTGCTTAAATACCTTTGGGTCCAATGCAGTGTACACAGTAGGTTCTTCAACAATATTTATTAAAGTCATGAATGACTACATTTTAAAAACATGTATGATTCTTGTCATGCTTTGGGTTTATTGATGGTGAAATGGTACCAGAAACCTAATCAAAGACCCTAGTTTCCAGGCATTCTTAAGTAGATCAGAAAACCCATGTCCAAGGGATGCACAGTTTTAAAAGCAAGATATATCAATCCATGAGTGAAACTACAGATTTCTTTCTTTACACTTAGTCATTTTGCATCAGTATGGTAGTTTAGGGGTTGTGTTTGATATACCCACATTGCCAGGTACACTATCATCTCCAGTTCTGGTTCAATTTAAATTCCTTTATTATAACTACTCAGAATTATCAGTGCAATCAACAAACACAAGTATATAAATTTCTTTTTATTGCCAAATAATATTCCATTGTATGGACATACCACATTCACGAGTTGATGGGCATTTGGGTTGTTTGCACTTTGGGGCTATTGTGAATAATGCTACATCTGAATGGTCTGAAAGCTACAAATATTTTTTTACCTTTTTAAGTAGTTGGGGAAAAATCCAAACATTAATATTTTGTGATACATAAAATTCAAATTTCAGTGTCCATAAGTAAAGTCTTATCAGCGCACAGCCATGCCCATTTGTTTACATATTGCTTATAGTTGCCTTCGTGCTGTCGCAGCAGAATTGAGTAGCTGTGACTGAGACCATAGGGCCCACAAAGCCCCAAATATTTACTTTCTGATGCTTTACCAAAAAAGTTTGTAGTCCCTGGGTTAGAGAGAAATTTGGGAGGCATGGCCTCCTAATTGGGATATTTAAAGATGAACAAATGAGTGTGATAAAAACTGAGACTGCAGAGGAAACAGTGAGCTACGGCCAGGTCTTGGGGCTGCCTCTCTGTTCAGGGAACAGGAGGAGATAAAAGAGGTAGAATAATCAGTGAAGAAGGTAAATAAGTTTGAGTAAACCTCATCTTAATTAAAGATGCCAACTCCCAGACAATTTTACTGCTTGCTATTTAAAATATACTCCCAAGAAGAAGAATGATTAATAAAGTTGCAACCTGGGGTAGCTATTTGGCTGGAAGCAGGACCAGCCCAGAAGGGAAGTTTGTCTTTGGCAAATTCTTCTAGTCTTTTTTTCCCCTTCCCCTAGAACTTGGTAACGCATCTTCTTTCTGCCTTACTTCAAGAAGGCTTTCAACTAGTTGCAACAGAAAGCAGTATGAAAAAGTCAATGGTTGATAAAAGCTCAAAATGCTATTAGTGCTCTAAGATTTGGACTTTAATAGGGGAATGGAGACTCTTAAGACACTAGGGAATGCTTCTCCACTCTGGAACTTTCAGGCCCTTGCAAATGGGTGGGCAAAAAGTTGTATAAGAATATAGGGGAGGGAGATCCTTGCACTGCTACTCAAATCAGGCCAACTGTGTGTTTTAGGTCTTAAGGCATTGAACCCACTGGCTTACCAAGTGGTCTTGGGCAAGTCACTTCAATATTCTCTTTGGTAATTCATCTGGAAGTTGGGAATAAATTCTAAGTCACTTTAAAACAAGAGGGACAAAAGCATTTGAGTCTCTAGTATTTGCTTAGTTAATCATTGCAGGCTTGCTATGTCAATAATAAGGAGGTTTAGAGGAAAACACCTTCAATAGAGTTGCCAATGAAATTGTTTTCTTTCTTTTCTTGGACTTAGCACAAGGAGTGGGGAACAGGAAGCTGTTCCCAAGAGTTCCTTCCCCTCCCACCCCTGAGTACATGGCAGGGCCAAGAGTTGTGGCTGAATGCCCAGGCCCAGAGGCACAAGTACAAATATGTGGCCTTGAAAGCAGGAAACACATTGTCCTCATGGTCTCTGCTCTTTGGGAGCAAACACCAGCAACTCTTATAGGTGGTCTTTATGGGCCACAATCCAGTGGAGCACCTACTGTCTCTAACTACTGCTCTATTACACATGTTAGTTTTTTCTAAATAGGAACCCTTTTTCCTATTTCCAAGAGTATCTGACTTCCTTTCAGATACTCTTGTTGCCATGGCTATTGCAACTGGAACATCCACTCCATCCCCTACTGCTATTTCTCAAACCCCAAATACCTCACCTTCTTACAACAGCTTGAATTATTATTATCATTATTTTGTTTAACTCAATTACTGTATTTGAAAGATACATCAAATAGTCATATATCAAGACTCATCTTTTAGCAAAGCAAATAAAACATGGAAGACTTCTATGCATTACCATTACTATCACCTCAGCCATCACCATCTCTATCACAATCACCATGACCACCACTGTGATGGTTGGATTCTGGTGTCAACTTGGCCAAGTGATGAGGCACAGTTGTCTGGTCAGGCAAGCTCTGGCCTGACCATTGCTGCAAGGATATTTCATGGCTGATTGATAAACTAGGATGCTGGTTTATCAACTCATCAGTCAGTCGATTGCCTCTGTGGCTGTGATCAACCAAGGTGTGTCTCCCACAATGAGATAATCCAGTCAGTTAATGGCTTTTAAGGAAGAAGAGAGACTTTCACTGCCTCTTTAGTCAGTGAGCCTCTCCAGTGGAATTCATCAGACCCTTCATTGGAGCCGCCAGATTCATATCCTGCCCTGCATGATTTTGGATTCTTCCATTCCTACAATTGCATGTGACACCTTTATAAATCTCATATTTACAGATCTCTCCTGTTGGTTCTGTTTCTCTAGAGAACCCTAACACAATCACCATCAACACTATAACTATTATCACTATCACCACCTCCACTTCCACACCACAGCCATCACTATTACAAATACCATCTGAACCCCCACCTTGTCTACCTGGAAACTCATTATCATCATTCAAGGACCAGTTCACATACTGTTGTCCCTTTCATCTTCTTCTCTGACCTACCAGGCCCACATTTTTCTCCATACTCATAAAGTGTTTTGAACATAATTATATTGTAGCTCCTATCTCACTGTGCTGAATGTTTTCATTTCTATCTCCTGCATTAGATTATGTGAGCTTTCTAGAGGCTCTGTGTCCCGAATGCCTATTATGTTTTGGAGAATATGCTGGGTCCTCAATAAATATTATTCGAGTAAATAGATGAATGTTTTGTTACATTAAATTGTTAATATCTTTTGGATAGAATCTAAGCTTCATTTCACTACTGCTTTTGTAAAACACATTTTGAGTTTCAAATAACCAATTTAATAAATGCCAATATCAGACTTTTATGCTCTGGAGAGCACTATATATATGCATTCTGAAGAACCTGATATTAGTTCAGCATGCTTATTAGTTACTACACAGACTCTTTCCCCTAGCTTCCTCTGTACTTAATTCACACTTTGCTGCTCATATTTTTGCTCAAATGTGGAGGATTCCTTTGGGGGTAGTAGTTTTTATTTGTTTTGTTTTTGGCAAATAAATTTTTTTCAAATGAGATCTTTGGGGAAATTCTAATATGGAAAATAGATAAAAGTACTGCTTTAGTTTCCTAGGCTGCTAAAAGCAGATACCATGAAACGGGTTGGCTTAAACAATAGGAATTTATTAGTTCATAATTTGAGGTCAAGAAAATGTCCAAATCAAGGCATCATCAAAGCTATGCTTCCTTCCTGAAGACTGGCTGCCAGTGATCCTTGACTCCTCTGCCACATGGCAGGGCACATGGTGGCATCTGTTGCTGTCTCCTTTCTCTTCTGGGTTTCCTTGCTTTCAGCTTCTTGCTTCCATGGCATTTTCTCTCTCACTGTATTCATTCAATTTCATTCAAGTAAAGGACTCCAGTAATAGGGTTAAGTTCTATTCTGAATGAGTGAGGTCATACTTTAAAAGAAGTAGTCTCATCAAAAGTTCCTATTTAAATAGGTAACCCGCAGGAAAGGACTAGATTCAAGAACATGTTTTTCATGTACATTCAGCTTCAAACTGCCACAATTACTGACTTGGACCTCTTAGGAAGTACTGATTGGCATCGGTTGCCACATAAAGTACACAGGTAATTAACTGTCCATAACTACACATACTCACCTACTCCCTTGTCTTATCTCACCCAAGGGGCTACGAGAGGTATAGTGGAATGTTATTAGCAGGTTTTGTGACTTTGCTTGGGGAAATCAGACCCTTGATTTTCCTTCTACTCCCTGCAAATTAGTACATTCTCAGGTTTTGACCTAAGTTCATGACCATGGCAAGTTCACAGTTGAATTTACCTCAATGCCCACCCAATATGATACCATCAAAACTTTCATAAGTCAATGTAATTGCTAACCTGGGACCAGTCCTGGCAGTCATCTGGTCCACAAAGCATTGCCCTCTCCCCACTCCCTTTTATATATAAGGAAACTAAGGCCTGGAGAATCAAAGTGTTTATAGAAGGTAATAGTTGAGGAAACTATTGCATCCAATAGACCATGAATTCCCATGTCACCCTGAATTGAAGGCTGTAAGTTAGAGGGTAAGTGTGAAAACATTAAAAGTGGTGACAATGCAAACCTTATATAATAAACTACAAAGATATATAACTATATAAAGATAGTTAGATAAATAACTGGATAAAAATAGCCATGTAGATGATAGATGGATGGATGGAGATAGAAATAGAATAAGTTGATGATATGATAGATGATAGAGATAGAAAATAGGCAAAAATGTTTGCTGTAATTGATCTATGGGTGGCAGGCAATTTTAATGTTCCAACTTTTGATTATTTGTATTTTACAAATTTTAGAATTTTCTTAAAATTGGTAAAGAGCAACAATAGCAATGCTAATGATAAATATAACTTTTTTTTTTAAAGGGGTTGATTAATAGTGACAAGTGCAAACCATTTGAAATTTCTAACTCTGTTTTTTAGTAATTCTGCTTTTGCTCAGGCACTTCTGCATTCCTCATCCACACCAGGGATCCAAGAAATTCCATATAATTTAAGTCCAAACCCCATCTAAGCTTGATCCTCCTAGACTTAACTCTTTCTCTGATCCTTTCCGGAACTGCCTTGCTTAAGATAAAATGTCAACAGATTCAACCACAGCAATTCAGGTTCTGGTTCTGTCATTTGGTTTTCATCAATATTGCATCAATTCACCCATGTGAACACTTCAGTGGGTGTCCCTGATGTAACTTCAGGGATCTGATTTGCAGAATCTGAAACTTCTTGACAAACCTAACTTGAATCACAAACAGCTGTGGGCACAAATCCAAACCTTATCTTTTAGCTCTGAGAAACTAGTTGTTTTAATATGTTAATCATTCAAGTCACTGTTTTATCTACTGATTGCTTTTAAAAAATACCTTTAAAGCATTCCTAGAGCTAAAATACATGCTATATATCTCAGCTATTAAAAACATCATGGGATAATAAGTTTTGGCATGGGGCACGGAGAAATAGGAGTGCAGAGATTTTAGTGATATTTGAATCAAGTTAATTTTCTAACCCAGAACAAAGAAGGCTACTTATTCCAAGAAAAAGGTATGTTATCCAGCATGTTCTGGAACATTCATTTTAGGGACTTAGAAACATTTAGGTGGGATTGTAATAATCTCTGAGAAACATGAACAGTGATTTTTTTTTTTAACGTCTGTTGACTTTGTGATATTTGTGCTTCATTTTTTTGGTTTCAGGGGTTGAAACTAGAGATATTTTCATTTTTACCATGGGTTTTTATCTCTGTTGTGTGCTCAGGACTGCTGTTTTTATAGGGAAATCAAAATTGAATAAGATTTGGTGGCATGACTGGAATATTGTAGAGGCACAATAAATAATTGTTCTGTTAACGAATGCCTAAAATCTGGTTTTATTCACCTATGAATGAAAGTGTCACCCAACCCTATGGTTAAGGGGAGGGTTTTTAAATTTCTGCTCCAGGTTCCTGGAAGCCTCACAAGCCACATACGTTCCTTGTAGAGGATATTCTAACTAGTCTTTGCTCCGATGTGGACTAATTAACATGAGTGTCCATGATAAGAGATCTTAATGTAATAAAAACATAACAACAATATTAGCTAGCATTTACTGAAAACTTACCTCTTGGCAAGCGTAACTCTAGCTATTTTACACTTATGAGCTCATTTACTCTTCGCAATCAGTCTTTTTGTTGTTACAGATGAGGAAACAGCAACACAGTTAGGTTAAGCAACTTCCCATCATTTAGAGCTGGAGAATATTGAGGGCAGAAATCCAAACCAGGATTCAGATCTCATAGCCTCTATGCTACTTTGTCTGAATTGTGAGACTCCCTCGAAAACGACTAGGAAACTTGATTGTTTAAGGCAACTTGTAAGTTATAGTTTAGAGGTTTTGTGTATATGATTTAAGTGATAAATCATCAAATCAACATTATTGTTTTTGGAAGCTGATGCTCTCAACCATATAGAAAATAGACTGGAGTCACAAGGAACCTGGAAGCTAGTCGATTACAGTGATTCAAGGGACAGAGGATAAGGATCTGTAACAAAAGCCAGGAGGGAAATGGGCTAATTCAAGAGATATTCAGGCAGGATTTGGTGCATCCATTGAAAAGGGGAAGAAGACAGAGGGTCTAATATAACTTCAAGGTTTTTAGAGTGGGCATCCGGGCAGAACGTGGTGGCATTTCCATTAGAAGATTGGAAATAGGGCAGGAGGAGGGAGTTTGGGATGGCGGGTGCAGGGTAACAGATAATGAGCTTGGTGTTGGAGGTGTGTCTTTGGAAGCAATTATGAGATTAAGAGGTGGGAACATGCAGAGGGCTGTTGGAATACAGGATTGGGGATTAAGGGACATGTTGGCAGTAGAGTTAAAATTCCCTGCCCCCAAATAGCACATATGCAAGAACATCAAAGGGCACAGATATTAAATCTTAGGGTTTTTCTTTGAGTTTTAACTTCTCAATGATTTTCAGTAGGAAACCAAGCTAGATACTAGAAGCCAGAGCACTTCTACCATTTTTTTTTGTTCAGAAACACTTAAACTGATTTCTATCAGCTCACAAAGGCACACAAAAACCTTCCCTGGTTTTGCCCAGCTATTTATGTAATCCTTTCTCATGAATGTCCTTTCTCCAAGATTTGAATAAAATTTATCTCCTGAGGGAAGGCAGAGCTTTTGACATCCCAGGGTTTGCCCGCTGGCTATTCCGTGTCAGTGGCAGGAGAAAGCCTCTTTGTTGCTGTTTTATGGTATCTTATAATTTGGACTTAAATTTAAAATTACAGTGTAGGCTGCAGCTGCAGCCTGGGGCTTTGCGCAAAAGCTGCAGCTTGGCCCTTTCTTGCATGACATCATTGCCTTTCTAATTACAGAGCTTCACTTGTACTTAAGACAAGTGACAAAGTTGAACAATGGGCACCTGGCATCAGGGAGGTCTTGGTATGAAAAAATAAACAGCCAGCCTCACTTGGGTAGAATTCCTCATCCTACTGGGAACTTACAGGAAGGAAAAACTTGCCTTCTGCCAGTCAAACTTGGGCAAAGAGCAGTTTTTGACCCTATGCATACCTCACTATGCGTTCTGACTTCTACTGGAGCAGGAACTTCCCTGGAACCCTACAAGAGCAGCTGTTTCTCATTATGAAGAATACAGCCCTGACAAAGGCGATTATATTTCTAGCAAGGTCTGTTCTGAATGTCTTTTTGCACTGAACTTGTGAACCCATGGACTTCCTGCTCCGACAGGAAGTCTGCCCTCTGATATTTCTTCTCTCTTAACCCTACCTTTCAGTTTTTGTGGAGGTAGTCTAGAGTTTTCATTCCAGTCTCCTCTTAGCCGCTCTCTCAGCAACCTAGTATGAGAAAGAAAAAGCACAAAATCAAATAAACAAATAACAAAAAACACTAGCATTTCTGCAATCCATTTGAAGGTATATCAAGCCAGCCATTCACAGCTGAATTTCCGCATAACTCCAGGATTTTCTGGAAAACAAATGTTGGTTTTGGTGAATATTATTGGCATAGTCCATGCTGTGATATAATAACAAGGCTGTTAAAAGGTTAAAACACATTCATTTTTTGAGTGGGTATAAGAAAACTGTAGTCCCTAAAAGTTCTTTACCATGTAGCTGGCGGTTTGCCCCTTGCAGGGATCTGCTGAGGAATGCTCTGCTCAAGAGGCCAAAAGAAATCATCCTATACTTCTGGCTTTCTCCACATTAGGAAATGAGGTTTTCTTCTGTCAAAGAATAAGTGACTCACAAAGGGGAGCAATAAATTGAGAACAACTAAGGAGTTTTCTGTTGACAAACACAAGGATTTGTACATTTAAGTCTAGTTGTTTTGAACACTATACAAATTCCTATCTGGCTTGGGTGGTTATGGTCTAAACTTCTTTGTTTGTGGCAAAATAATATAGATATAATTGAGTGTTTCATAAGTCTCAAATACTTGGATAGGTGAAAAAAGGCGACAAGGTTGAAGATGTTATGAATAATTCCTGTGCTGGCTTGAAAATATTATGTGCCCCAGAAAAGTCATGTTTTAATCCTGATCCAATCTTGTAAAGGGCAGCCGTTTCTTTTAATCTGGCTTCAATACAGTAGGGTGGAAATTTGTGATTATTTTATCTCCATGGCGATGTGGTATGCCCAATTGTGGGTGTAACGTTTTGATTAGATGGAGATGTGCCTCCACCCATTCAAGGTGGGTCGTGTCTCGCCCATCACTAGAGTACTTTAAAAGGGGAAACATTTTGGAGAAACCGCAGAAACAACAGGGCTGACACAGGAACTTGGAGAACAGTTGCTTCAGAGCTGACAGAGATGCGGATGTTTGGAGATGCGTCAAGCCCAACAGACGTCTCAATGTGCCTTCCCATGAGAGGCTAAGCAAGCCAGAACCCAGGGTTGTGTCCCAGAGGAGCTAAGTGAAGGCCCACTGATACTTAGAAAGGAAACCACTGGCATTAAAAGCTGGAGGCAATGGAACCGGGACAAGGACCGAAAGATGCCAGCCATGTGCCTTCCCAGCTGATAGAGGTGTTCCAGTGTTCAAGACGTTATCAGCCTTTCTTGAGTGAAGGTCACTTCTTGTTGGTGCTGTAATTTGAACATTCTTTCAGTCCTAGAACTGTAAATTTATAATGTATTAAATTCCCCTTTTAAAAGCCATTCCATTTCTGGTATATTGTGTTCCAGCAGCTTAAACCACTAATATAATTCCCAACAAAGGAAAGCAGAGAGGCAAGGTGAGCCTGAGTTCAAAGGGAGCAGCTTTTTGTATAGGATTCTTTTCAATAAACAACTTTTAAGATCCTTCCAATGGAAGATCTCTTCCAAAAAGGGGTGAGCTACATAAGAAATTAAAATTTCCCTTTCACTCACATGCAATTTTTTCCTACTTTATAAACAAATATCAAAACATTACAAGATCTTGGATCAAGAAAGAGGTTGAAAAATTCCTTGGTCGGATTTCAAATTTTTAATGTTCTGTGCATAAACACTAGCCTGGAATCTGTAGTTAGTGCCAAGTTAATCAGATTGATTGGGGGAGCTGGTTCACGTGAAGATGTTGCTAAGGAAATACCACTAGAGTTAGTCAAACTAAATGTTACCTTGGTGTGTAGTTAAATTTCTCACAAACATGACTGTCTATAAAATCACAGAAACTTCTACACAGCCATAAGTGAATGGCAGATCTAGCTTGAATGCCTTGTTTATGATTATATGATTGCAGCTCTAACTATACAATAATTATTTGAAATCTGAAAGAAAAAAGTCAATCTACCAAAGTCAGATGAAGGATGCAAATGGGTTGATTGCTTGATTGATTTGTTCACCTCATCACTGAGCACCTGGTGTATGCTAAGCACCCTGCTAATCACTATAAACATAAAGATATACAACAACCACTTTATTTCTCAAGAGCTCAGAGACTGTGCTGGAGACAGACACATATGCAGTTATTTACATGATGTGAAACATTCTACAATAAGAAAATTCCCTGCAAAGGGAACAGCATATGCAATGGTACAGAGGTGTGAAGAAACAGGATGTATTCAAGGAAAACCTAGAATTTGAAATGGCTGCAGAGTAGGGTACATGGGAAGTTGGCTGTGAAGAGTCATGTTGCGTCTTACCCATTAATGACAAGGGTGGTTGTTTTTTTCACATATATGTTGATCAGGCATATCTGTAATTTTGGATTTTGATTTAAGTGGCATGCTGGTTTGAAGCTATTAAGTACCCCAGAAAAGCCATGTTCATTAATTTGCATTCAATATTGCTGGGTGGAATCTTTTTGATTGTTTCCATGGAGATATGATGTACCCAATTGTGGGTAGTAATTTTTCATTAGATGGTTTCCATGGAGATGTGCCTCCACCCATTCAAGGTGGGGTTGCTTACTGGAGACCTTTAAGAGAGAACCATTTTGGAAAAAGCTTGAGAGAGCCACCAGAACCAACAGAGTCAACAGAGTCAAGAGAGCCACACAGCCAGAGATCTTTGGAGATGCAGAAGGAGGACACCCCTGGGGAAGCCTTATGAAATGCAAAACCAGGAGAGAAAGACAGCAAATGTTGCCATATGCCTTTCCAGTTGACAGAGGTGTTCTGGACCTATCGGTCTTTCTTGAATCAAGGTATCTTTCCCTGGATGCCTAACTTTGGTCGTTTTCATGGCCTTAGAACTGTACACCTGTAACTTAATAAATTCCCACTTTTAAAAGCCGTTCCATTTCTGGTATATTGCATTCTGGCAGCTTACAAACTAAAACAAGTGGAATAGCTCAGAATTAGCCAAATAAAATCATGTGAACATATTTCAAAATCAAATAGCATAAAAAAGTTATGAGAAAAACAATAGTTTCTTGCCTACCCTTCTCCATCCTCAGTTCCATTCCCCAGAAGAAATCATTTTCAAATCTTTTGGCACTTTCTTCTGTCATATCTACCTTCTGCCAAATACTTAATCTTTATCTACCATAATAGAAAATGGGTTTACTATATCTAAAACTTTGAAAATATCCCTCATTCTATCTGTCCCTATTCTCCCAATAGTGATACCACAGTTTTTGTTAAAACCGATATTTATAATATTGTTACACTACAAATATTACTCACTGCTGATTCAAGTAGCATATGATGATTATATAACTACCCCCCACCTCGAGTCAAAATCACATCAGTCTCCATTTGCTTAGTTTTTATGTACATATTGTCAATTATTCTCATACATTCCAATATATGCATGGTCAAAAATACACTAAAATAAAGCAGATTTATTTATTTGTTTCTCATTTATTTCTCTTGGAGATGCCTTTCCTATACTCTCCAGTCTTCCTGCTCCAATCTGAACTGGTTGTTTTCTAGACCTGCTATACAACTATCCTCTTAGTATTTCTTTCTCCTAATTTTCAGTGTTGCATCCCCGATTCCCTGATTCCATATGTAGTGGCTTTAAAACATGGCTGCAAATTCTTTGACACTCTTTCTATCAATGGTGGTGTCTATATACCTTCCCCTTGGGTCTGGGTGGGCTGGTGACAGCCTCAACAAACAGAAGTAATGCTATGGAAATTATGAGGCTACATCTTAAAAGGCCTCAAAGCTCTGCCTTGTTCACTGGGAACACTTGCTCTAAGCATTCTGAGCTACCCTGCAAGTCCCTCTCTCCTGAGACCACCTGTGCCAGTTTTAATCTGTTGTGGACCCCAGAAAAGCCATGTCCTTTAATCCTCATTCAATATTGTTGGGTGGGAGCTTTTTGATTGTTCCCATAGAGATGTGACCAACCCAATTGCAGGTGGTAACTTTTGATTAGATGGTTTCCATGAAGATGTGTCTCCACACATTCAAGGTGGGGTTGCTTACTGGAGCCCTTCAAGAGGGAACCATTTAGTAAAAAGCTTTAGAGCCCATGCAGCCAGACACCTTTGAAGATGAAGAAGGAAAACACCCCAGAGGAGCTTCATGAAACAAGAAGCTTGGAGAGAAAGCTAGTAGACTTCGCCATGTACCCTTCCAGCTTAGAGAGAAACCTAGAACTTCATTGGCCTTTCTTGATTGAAGATAACCTCTTGTTGGTGTCTTGATTTGGGCATTTTCATAGCCTTGCCTTAATTTGGACATTTTCACGGTCTTAGAACTATAAACTTGCAACTTAATACATTCCTCTTTTTAAACGCCATTCTGTTTCTGGTATATTGCATTCCAGCAGCTTGCAAACTAAAACACTACTATACTGAAAGAACACATGGAGATAATCTACTAGATGGTCCCATCTGAGCCCTGTCCTTCAGTCATCCCAGACATGTGAGTGAAGGAACCAAATCAGAAGTGGATCCTCCATCCTCAACTATTCTAGCCTCCGGCCATTTAAGTGACTCCCAGTCATTCGAGTCAGCCCATTTGAGACCCCACATATCATGAAGCAGAAAAAAGAGTCATTCTTGCTGAGCTCTTTTTGAATTCCTGACAACATAATTGCTTTATGCCACTACTTGTTGGGGTGATACTCAGCAAAATATATCCCATACATCACATTTTTTCCCTTCTTCCTTTCATCTTTTTTGTCATTATTTTTGTTTGTTTACTCTCTTATTTTGGTGGAACATATCTATCAGTGTTTTTCTGAGAAAGACTAAATGTGAAGTAAATTTTTAAGTATTTTTTCTGTCTGAAAGTGTTACTATTTTAACTACTCATTTGATCTATACTTTGGCTGGGTACGGGTTTTTAGTTGAAAATTTGAAGATTCTGCTCCTTAAACTTCTAGCATCTTATGTCCTTATTAATAAATACAAAGTCAATCTTATTCCCATCCATTTGTGCATTTGTATGTTACCTGCCCGCCAACCCACCCCCCTCCTCAGCAGCTTTTAGAATTTTTTTTTTTAATTCCAGGTGGTATGAATTTTCACATTGCCTTGCTGTCAATCATGTGTTTGTTTGTTTGTTTGTTTTTGGCTGGACTCACAATCTGGAGACGAATCCTCTTCCATCTCAGGATACATTCCTATGTTATTTTATGATTTTCCTTCTCTTCTTTACCTGTTTCTCTATTTCTGGAACTTCTCTTTAATGGATAGTGGACCTGCTAGACAGATTTTTCTTACCCTTTCTCTCCCACTTACCATTTATTTGTATTTTATTCTCCTTTGGGCTACTTACTTGCACAAATCCATGGGCCACCAGATAAGGCAGTATGGCTGGGAGATTACCTTGACTTTCTCTTCTAAACCTTTTAATGATTTTTTTTCATTTGGGCTATAAGAGCATTTTCTTGTTTCTGTTTGCATGTCATCCAAATCTTGTTTCATGTTTAAAACGTTGTCCCTTATAGTACTGAGAATATCAATTTTAGTTTAATTACATGTTTTCTTCTTCTTGATTCATCTTTGTCTCCTTCAAGTTCCTTTATTTGCATGTGCTTTGGTGTCATTCTTTAGTGACTTTCTTCAGTTTTCTATTTATATTTAAGACTAAAGCATGGAAAATAAAATAAGCTTTGAGGCAGAGGTGGGACTTAATGGCAGTTGATTCTCCCCATGGGGTAATTTTCTGTTGAGCTAAATTGTGTGTTGTTGGACCTGTAGCTGTTAATATCTATAGTTTCTTTCTATGAAGCATTCATTTTCTCTAGTTCCAACTCTACAGTTTGCTATCCAACTTCTAAAAAATGTTGGTATCTGTATCAGTGAGTTACTATGACAGCCACAACCAATCCCCAAATTACAATTGCTTATAATAGTCAAAATTTATTTTTTTGCTTAAGGTACATGAGGACTGCTCTGCTGTGCTCTGCTAGGCTCGGCTTGGCTTCATGTGTCTTAACATTCTGGGATTCCGGTGTAAGAGCAGACTCTATCTGAGGTATTTTGTTCCCCTGGTGGACAGAAGCAAATGAAAAGAACCAAACTAAAGAAGGGCATTAAAGCTTCTGCTTGGACACATTTTAATCATGATCTGATCACATTTCATTGACCAAAGCAAGTCAAATGGCCATACCCAAAGTATATGGCGTGAAGAAATAATTCCAACTGTAGGAAAACAGAATAAATACAAGCAGGGAATAAATAGTTGTGAACAAACAAAATTTATCACACTTGATCATACTGACTAGTGTTATTCTTCTTGTTCTCTGGTCTTTTTGAAGTTATACTGTTTTCATCTTTTACTATCATATTAGTGGGAATGGGAGAGGATCAGAGATAAATGTAGGTATTCAGTTTTTGTGTTTAATCGAAAGTCTTTTGTTAATTTAAATTCTGGGCAACATTGATATTGTTGGTTCAAACAGTATTTGTCAGCAATAAGCATTATATAAAAAAGGGAGAAATAAGAATTAATATTTGTATTTGTTTGCATGCAATTCTGAAAAAAATATACAAGAAACAAAGATAGTGTTTACCTGGGGGTGGAAGTAGTAGTATGAATTGGGGTACGGTATACAGAAAGGACAGAGAACTTTCCATCATAGGCCAATTTTATACTCTTACTCTTGTACCTTGTGGATTTATTACTTCAGAAAGTTAACTTTACCACTAAATTCTAGTGTTTTAGTTTCCTGGCTGCTAAAACAAATACTACACAATGGGTTGGCTTAAACAATGGGAATTTATTGGCACACTGTTTTGAAGCTAGGAGAAGTCCAAAATTGAGGCATCAGTAAGGCAATTCTTTCTACCCAACTCTATGACCTTGTGGGGTTGGCTGCCAGCAATTCTTGGGGTTCCTCACATGGCAATACACATGATGGCATCTTCTCTTTTCCCTTCTGGGTTCCATTGTTCCAGCTTCTGGCTGCCCCCCTGGCTTCTCTTTCTGTGTCTGATATCCTTTGCTTATAAGGCCTTCAGGCATATTGGATTAAGGTCCATACTCATTCAGTTTTGGCATTCTTTAACAAATAACATCTTCAAAGGTCCTATTTACAAATGGTTCACACCCACACGACCAGGGGTTGGGACCTGAACATACCTTTTGTGGGGGACATGATTCAATTCTCAATATCTGGCAATGATGAACTTTAGAAGAAATTGACATAAATTTTCAATATTTTATAACTAAACTAGCAAATAAAACTGGCTCTCTTCTATTTGTTACCTGAGCCTAGCTGACTATTATGTAAAAGTAAAGTGTTTAATTTAATCTCTAATGCCCCTCCCTTTCCTATTATTATAATTTGAAATTGTGGGTGACTAATATATTTTCTTGAGTAAGCGTGGAAAATCAAATCTTTTACTAAATAACTCTCAATACTCTGTTTGGAAGCATGCTTAAAAATTCATATATTCTTTCTTGTCTGAATGAAAAAAAAATCTAAGAGAAAAAAGAAAATCAACTGTTTTGTTATTTCCAGAACATTAACAGAGAGGACAAGAGGGAAAAGGGAACTTGGTAAAAAGGATTAACTTCAAATGTCACTTTTCTGAAGATTTTCTCAATCCATCCACCGTCTACCCCAGGAGAACTCAATACTCTGTGTTGAGCAAAGTACGATGCCTGCACCGTAGCATACATAAATCTACAATGAAATATTGATTTATGTGTCTCCCTTTTCCACTGGGCTGGGTTTCTTGAGCACTGGTTGTGGCATTGTGACCCCAGGACTTAGCTCAAGTACCTGGCACTTATGAATTGCTAATGAACTAATATATGTTATTTCCCTTTGGAATATGGCTCAGATAAGTGAATACAATACTAACAAAAGAAAGTACTCTCTTTTTATTTCATGATACTTTATATTCCAATACTGACATTTATAGAAATTCCATTTCATTTCTCCTATTTTATTTTATTTTTCTCCTTAGCTGTTTTGTCTAACTGAAGAGCCACAGGGAGTAAAAGCCACTGACGTATTAATCTTTTTAAAATTAAAAAAAAAATTTTCAGATTATAAAAATAAGCATGCTATTGAACAATACAAGACAAAACATTTAAACAATAGAGTGTATGAAACGGAATGCGAATAAGCCATTCCTTAATCCTACCCTAGAGGCAACAGCCATTAACATGAAGGGAGACAACTGCAACTACTTGATATACACATACACACAAACACACATACACATACACTAACAATCAGGAAATAAAAATATAACCACTAAAAGAAGAACCCAATAGATCTAAGAACCTTCTAGTTAAACACAGCAGAATGAACACCCATATTTACCTCTACTTCTCACAAAATCCTACTAAAATGGAAATGAAGAGATTACTTTTTAAGGCTATAAACCAGTTAGAATGGGATGAGAGGTTACAGTAATAACATTTTGGAAGGTAGACAGTGGTTTGGTAAGAGGAAATTGACCAAATACACCTGAAAGCTAAAACCTAAGCTAGTGGCAGTCGAGGCACTAGAAGAAGATGACTCCTACTGTGAAACCACAGTAAGGCTCAGGGTTGGAGTTACCAGGTGAGCTGAAATGAAACCAGAAGTCCTTCTCCAAAATGGTGGAAGAATGTAGGTAAGAATCAGAAGGACTTCCAACTTGAGATTTCAGGCATAGCTAAGAAAAAAGTTGCAATACATCTAAAAAGGGAAAGGAAGTTAAGTGAATATATATTCAGCAGCCTCCTTCCCCTACTTTGATCCCAGAGCTCTATAGATAGTCTTACATATATACCCCAGGCAAGAAATTAAAAAAAAAAATTCTTCTCAAGAAGATACTGATCAGCCTAAGGAAAATACAGAAAGATACTGACAGTTAGGGGTTCTCCTCCCCCAATTAAATGGCTCAAAAGAATATCCTACATTCACCTCCTACGTCCACAAAGAAAAAAAATAATGATTTTATACATGGATTTTCCAATCTACCTCATTTTTAAATATAGAAAGACAGTCAAAAGTCTTACTTATTTGAGGGAAGTAAGTAACATAAAAGAGAGTAAGACATACAAAAAACAAACAAAAAGAACCTAGAAGAATCAGAGATAATGCAGGAAGCAGAAAAAAAATAACAGACCTACAGTTAACATTCTCAAAGATATAAGAGAAGATATTGCATTCATGAAATAAGAACAGCACACTATAAAAAGCAAGCATTCCCTGAATTCTTGTAAAAAAAGTAAACAAAAATAATTTTAAAAAGTAAACAAAAATAATTTAAAGTAACAGCAGACATAAGGGAATATTCTTGTTCTTAGAAATTGTATGTGGAAGTATTAAATGATCAAGGAGCATGATGTATATAGCTTACTCTCAACTATTTACAAAATAAATAGATGGTAAACTGATACATAGAATGATGTTGCAAAGGTGCAAAATGTTAAAAGTTGGTGGATATGGGTATCTGGGTGGCGATTATGTTGGAGTTCTCTTTATGAATTTGGTATTATTTTTGCAATTGTCCTGCAAGTTTGAAAATGTTTTGAAATTAAAACTTTAAAAAAATAACAATAGAAGTTCTGGAAAATAAAGTTGAGGAAATCTTCCAGGAAGTAGAATGAAAACATAAAGAGATGGACTGTAAGTGAGAACAGATAAGAAGATCAGATGTGTAGCCATCCCAGAAATAAAGAGCAGAGAAAACGTAAAGGGAGACATTCTCAAGGAAACATAAAATTTCTCCTGGAACTGAAAAACAGGAGTCCTCAGACTGAAAAGTCTCATCCAGTATGCAGCATCAGGAAAGAACATTGACCTAAACTAATGCATATCATCAGGAAATTTTACAACACCAGGGTTAAAGAGATGATACTAGAAATATCCACAGACAGCAAACAAGAGTTATAAAAATAGATTATTTAAAAGGATAGGGAATAAGCATAACACTGGACTTCCCAACAACAATCTGAAAGAAAGAGAAGTAGCTTCAAAATTCTGTGAAGCAATTATATGGTTATATACTATATGAAGAGTACTGTCAGGCCAAGAAAGATATATTTAGACATGAAGATTTTCAAAAATGTTGCCTCCTCTCTCTTTCATTGAAAGCTACTGGAGGAGAAGCTCCACCAAAATGAGATAATAAATGAAGAAAGAGGAAGTTATGGGATCTAGAAACTGTTGACCATATGCAGAAGAGAAGCAAAAGAAATCCCCAAAATTATGGTGGAGGGAGGTTCTATGCTAAGAGCAGGCTTAGAGTATAACCTGATGGTTGATATTTTGTGTTTGAATATACTGAGAGAATAATATCCTTCTATCAGAGTTATGAAGGGATAAATCAGTGACAGGTACATTGAAAACTAAGCAAATGACTAAATAATTTTAAAAAGCAATTATTAACTGTAGAGATAATCAAAAAGTGCAAAAGAAAGTAAATGCAATGATATCTTGAAGAATATTTGCATAGCCATTGTTCTAGTTTGCTAGTTGCCAGAATGCAACACACCAGAGACAGATTGGCTTTTAAATAAAGGGGATTTATTTCGTTAGTTCTTCAGAGGAAAGGCAGCTAACTTTCAAATGAAAGTTAGCTTCCACGGGAAGGCACAGGGTGATCTCTGCTGGCCTTCTCTCCAGGCCTCTGGGTTCCAACAACGTTCCCCGGGGTGATTCTTTTCTGCATCTCCAAAGGCCTGGACTGAGCTGCAAGTGCTGAGATGAGGTATGCTGAGCTGCTTGGGCTGTGCTATGTTGAGCTCTCTCATTTAAGCACCAGCCATCATTCATTGCAGCAGGCATGCCTCCTCGCCAACTGCAGATGTAATCAGCAACAGATGAGGTTCACATGCCACTGGCTCATGTCCACAGCAATAGATCTAGGCACCTTCACCTGGCAAAGTTGACAACTGAATCTAACTACCACAGCCATAAAAAGACAAGTACTGCATATGGACAGATAAAAACTTATCACGTAATTATATTGGGAGAATGGGGGGAGGAAAGAGAACTTCCTTATTAGCATATGGATGGAAAATACCTAAAACTGCAAATAAGAAATAGCTGTATTACTCAGGGTTCTCTAGGGAAACAGAAACAATAGGAGATAAGTATAAATATGAGATTTTATAAAAGTTTCTCATACAACTGTGGTGATGCATGAGTCCAATTCCATAGGGCAGGTTGCGAGCTGGCAACTCCAATGAAGGTTTTTGATGAATTCTCCAGGAGAGGGTGGTTGTCTGAAGTAGAGGAAAATTCTCTCTTCTGACTGCTGAAGTCATCATTTATCCTTTTAAAGCCTTCAAGTGATTGGAGTAACTGTCTCTCATGGCTGAAGACGCTCTCCTTTAGATGATTGCAGATGCAATCAGTCACAGTAATCCAACTTACTGATGGATTTAAGTTCATGAAAGGTCCTTGCAGTAATGGTTAGGGCAGTGCTTGCTTGACCAGACAACTGGGCACCATTACCTGGCCAATTTGCCACATAAACCTAACCATCACAGCTGGGCTTTGATTTTGGCTTCTTGTGTTTTGTTTTGTTTTGTTTCATTTACAACATGGAATTAAATATGAGAAGAAACAATTGAAAGATTTGAAAATGGCTGCCTCTGTGAAAAGCAACTATATAGGATGAGTGAAGAGAGAGAAGTGATGTTTTAAATTAACTATTCATCTGTAGTTTTGTGCATATGTAACTTTAATAAAATCAAAAAGTAAAATTTAAAAAAATTAATAGATGGGAAAACTAGACTCGCTATGGCACTCCCTGATTGAATTTCTTACGTGAAAGTAATTCTAAATCTGCGCCTAACTTATAGATAACTCAAAAGCCAATGAAGATGGGGGAGACCAGATGGGGTAAAGAAAGTGGGTGAAGAGAGAGGAAAACAGCAGAAGGAAGCAGACCTTGGCCAATTTTTTTGTATGGATATAATTAGATTCTTAACATTAAAAAAGTTTTATCTGTCATCATTTTAGATTCATTAGTGCTTCAGAAAACCTTAAAAATTTCTTTAGCATAATGAAATGAGGGTGTTTATTATTCAAAATGAGAAAGTGTCCATGTTTAGGCAATTTAATGAAAAATATATTTTATAAGTTTAACTTTAAGGATGAATGCAGTCTTTAAAGGAATAGGCAGCTACACCAATTAGTGACATGCGCATTTCTGGGAAAATTTCAAGGTCAGGTGGACATCTCCTGGGGAGAATATTCTTGCACTGGTTGGAAATATGAGCTTCATGACTGGTAGGGTATTGCTGGAGCTGAAGTTTCTAGGAATCTCTGGCATCTTCAGTCAGCCATTGGCATCTATTTAAATCCGTAGGGGAACATTTTTATATTTGGACAGAGCGCTTCATAGTTAAGAAAGGTCTTCAAAGAGCAACTTGTCCATACTCCTTATTTTACAGATGAGAAGACCAAGGCCCAATTTTATTAATGATGGCCCAGTCACACATTACATTTGTGGTAAAGCCAAGGTTAAGACTATAAATTTCATTATTTCCAATCCATATGGGCCTGTGGTTTTTAGCAATGAATATATCCAATTATCATATTTTCTACTTCATAGTTACTCCTTGAATATCTAAACTTTATTGGTGAGCTTTTGTTAAATATGGGTCTATTGAAATCCTACTGTTTCGGTTTATTAATGCTGCCGGAATGGATTGGCTTTTACAAAGGGAATTTATTAGGTTACAAATTTATAGTTCTAAGGCCAAGGAAATGTCCATGTTAAGGCATCAACAAGAGGATACCTTCACTTAAGAAAGGCTGATCATGTTCGCAGTTTCTCTGTCACATGGGAAGCCACATGAAGGTGTCTGCTGGCCCTTCTCTCCTGGCTTGGTTTCCAAAATGGCTTTCTCAGTTCCTGTGGATCCTTCTGGCCTCTCCCTGTATTTTCCCTCTCTAAGCTTCAGTAATCTCTCTGGTCTCTATATCGGCTCTGAGTTTTATGTTTTCTGCCTTTTATTCTCTTCATAGAGGACTCCAGTAAAAGGATTAAGACCCATCTTGAATTGGGTGGTTCACACCTCCATGGAAGTAACCTAATCGAAAGGTCCCGCCCAAAATAGTTCTGCATCCACAGGACTGGATTAAAAGAACATGGCTTTTCTGGGGTCTATATCAGAAACCAGCACACCTACCAAGAGACACTTTTTTTTTTAACTAAGAAAAATATCAAATATACACAAAAGTAGAGAGAATTGAACACTCATGTACCCTTCAACCAGATTCAACAATTATCAACTTTTGTCACCCTTAATTTATATCCCTTTTTCTCTTTGCTGAAGTAATTTAACAAGGCCCATCTATACTACCCCTAAATAGTTCCATATGCATCTCTGAAAATTTCAGGCATTTTCTTATATAATCATAGTAATATTCACGCTGAACAAAATTAGCATGCAATATTTTTAGTTTATAATTAATTTTTCCCCAATTCTCAAAAACCTTAACCTTTCTCCCTCTCTCTATTAATATATAGATGGTTTGTTTGTTTGAATACAAAGAGGATCTTATTACCCCTTATATCTTATCAATGGATGTGGTTAAATTTAAATGAGATCATTGGCATTTGGTGAGGCAAAATAAGTCAGACACAAACGAGCAATTATTGTATGGTCTCCTTTAGAAAATGCTTATAAGAAAACAGGGGCCTAGACTGTAAGCTCTTATAGCAGTCACATTTAGTCTGGAGTGGTAATTATCATTTCTGGATTTTGAGAGACTGTTTTATATATGTATAACCAGGTATTTAGAGATAAGAATGAAGCTGATAAGGTCGGGATTAAGGTAATTCAGAACATAGGGGTGAGGAAAACATTGTTTATATTTTACAACCTCACCTACTCTTTGAGACCAAAGGATGAACGGTTTATCTTGTTTGGAACCTAAATTTTCTATAGCACATGATCTAACTCAATCTGTCTGGATAGCTCATTTAAACAATCCAAACACAGGGAGCCCAGAATAAGAATGAGACCCTTTAATCCTGTATAGCTTAATGTAATGCCTGGATACATCCCAGAGTATATTAAGCAGATAATCAAAAAGTATTGGCAAAGTTCCCTGAGGGATGGGAGAAAAGCTTTACCACCGGGGAAATCCCTGATACTGTGTCAAACATTAGGGACACCCAAATCAATAGGCCAAGCCCTTGATCTTGAGGCTTATTCTTGGGAAGCTTATTTTTGTAGTGGAGTAGCTTACCTGACCTATAGGCATGCCTAAGAGTTACTTTTGGAGGACCTCTTTTGTTGCTCAGATGTGGCCTTTCTCTTTCTAAGCCAAACTCTGCAAGTGAAATCATTTCCCTTCCCCCTACATGGAACATGACATCCAGGGGTAAATATCTTGTTGGTGGCATGGGAGATGACTCCCAGGGATGAGCCTGACCCTGGAACCATGGGATCAACAATGCCATCCTGACCAAAAGGGGGAAAAGAAGTGCAACAAATAAGATATCAGTGGCTGAGAGGGTTCAAATCAAGTCGAGAGGCTACTCTGGAGGTCACTCTCATGCAAGCTTCAGTTAGACATTGCTACCTACCATAGCTTACCAAACCCAACCAAAACCATTCCAGCCAATCCTAAAGAGCTCCTAGGGTGATATATAAGATTCTACAATGTTTTCATGCACTAGGGTAACTTTCCAGAAACCTACAACCTTCAGATGGGTCCCTGGACCAGATAAGTCCTGAAACCTAGAGGGGCCAGCATCAACTAGTTCTACCCCCCATCCCATATTATCGACAGCCCCTTCCAACATGAAAAATTAGAATGGGCATAGCCCAAATAACCCTTAAGAGTAGGAGAAAGACCAAAGTTGATGATGGAGTTACACAGAGAAGGTAGGATTTAACAAATGAGTATGGTTGCTGAATCAGTATATTGATATTTCTTTTAGTCTTCAGTATCTTAGAACAGCTAGAAGTAAAAACCTAAAATGGTGGAATTGTAACCCATACCAAACTCAGGAATCTGTTCTTCAACTAATTGTTGCACTGTGCTTTGAAATTCATTGCTTTTTTGTATATATGTAATTTTTCACAAAAAAGAAAAAAAAAGTCAATTGTGATGATAAAAAAAGATATCCCTTCTAGCCTCCAATGTTCTGGAGCAGCTAAAAGGGAAAATCTGAGATGATGGTATTGTAGCCCATAACAAACTCTGGGATCTGTCCTGTAACTACTGGTTGAAGAGTGCTTTGAAAACCACTGTTATTTTCTTTCTTTGTTTTGTATATGTGTTATATTATACAACAAAAAAAGTTAAAAATAATTAGATCATTGGGTAAATATGAAATCCAGTTTTCTAATTTTTGTTTGAATAAGGTTTTTTTTGGAAATTAACATAATCAAAATACTTAGATAGGTTAAGTGAGATGTGATACAAAATTTAGATAAGGCTGACAGATCTTATCCAATGTAAATCTCACTATAAACCTTTCATCACTTCCAAAAAACTTAGGTATAAGAAATTCTTCAAAGCCAATTGGGCCTGGTTGTCAGAATCAGGGAAAATTCTTGTCTATAGTGACCCAAAGCCTAGATGCTGTTAGTTATTAAGGAATCCCATTTTCTCATCTTTCAAATGTATGGAAAACTCTCCCAACTTTGTGTACCCAGATCCCTCTCTGATAATTTACCTATATATCAAGGGTCATTAAAAAGCACTAGATAAGGAAGGAACCAGGTGAAGATGTTTTTGCTACCAGGTACCTTGATCCTTGCCTGCCTGCCTGTCACCAATCCACCTATCCACCCATCCATCATCCACCCATCCATCCATTCATTTATTCTCTTATCTATCTCAGTCTCTATCTATCTTTCCACCCACCTACTTACCTATCTATCCATCATCTCCTTCCTTACTTTACTTTTTACATATATTGCCAACTGATTGGACCCAGATCATGGCCTCTTTCCATTTTTAAAAAGTGAAATCTCTCTTCTCCCCTAATTATGGATCCAACCACATGCATTGGGTAACATTTTTTCATTCTTTGCCTACTTTCCCTTTTGATTGGAGGTCTGGGTTTCTCAGTTCAAAATGAGGAACAGGCAGGCAATTGTTACAGCCCCTAGCAATTGCAGAAAAATGTGTGAAGAACAACATCTGGTTGTTTGCAGCTTCCTTTGGTCATTTCTCAACCTTTGCTTCTAGAGATGCAAAGTGACTAAGGACCAAGTTACACTGATTTCTTATTTAGAGCCTACATTTTTATAACTTTAAAGGTCAAGCTCAGTACAAAATGCCCCTTAACAGAGCAGATAATACTTATCAGATAGTGTTTGTCTGAAAGCCAAATGGCCCATCTGTGAGGTTTTGGTCATCCATTCATTTGTAGGTTGGAATTGTTGAAAACTGCTTTCTGAGGGAGATATTGACCCTTTCCATGGACATAATCTTGATTTACCTCCCCCGTGTGATGGCTGTATGTACCTTCATCAGAAAACTTGTCTTGAACTGGCAGTTTAAATTTCCTAAGTTGACCTTAACTCTACCCCATATTTTCAATGGTTGAAACATATGGATTGCCCCTTAATTGGCAATAGAAAATGTCTAGCACTCTGTGTTCACATCAGGGGTAATTATCTTGAGTAATATACTCTGCAAACCTTATCAAAAGCACATTGACAGAAATATTTTTGGAGGGTTGCTTAAAAGTAATGAAATCCATCCTTAGATATTTTAAAATTTACCCTCGGACCAAGCCAATCCATCAACAAGCTTTACACTTTATCCTCATTGACTGGGCCCTGCAAAGAATCAATTAGTGACTTCCTTCTGTCTTATGTGTTTATCTTATAATGGACACTTAGAAGAAACAGCTCTATAAGACTTTTTTTGTATGCTTATTGCAGAAAAGATGCAAAGGTGGTTTTGGAGATTGAATCATCTCCCCCATAAAAGGTATGTTCAAGTCCAAATCTCTGGTCCTGTAAATAGCAGCTTGAAGATGCTATTGGTTATTAGGCTAAAGTTCTGATAAGCAAAGATTATTGGACATAGGAAGAGAGGCAGGGAGAGTAGCCAGAAGCTGGAAGTCAACAGAACCTGGAAGAGAAAGGAGAAGGTGCCACATGTGCTTTACCATGTGATGGAAAAGCCAAGGAACCCCAAAGACTGCTGGCTGGCTGGAATATACTGACCCTGGGAAGAAGGAAGCCTTCTAGCCCCTGAAACTGTGAGCCAATAAATTCCTGTTGTTAAGCCAACCCATTGTATGGTATTTGTTTTAGCAGCTAGGAAACTACAGCTGATGCCTCACATATTTGCTTTTCAAAGTGTGATTCTGGGAGCAGCAGTATGAAGTTCGTTATAACTAGACACTTTTGGAACCTATCCCAATCTATTGAATTAGAATCTGTATTTTAACAAGACCCCCATGTGATTTGTGTACACAATAAAGTTTGAGAAGCACTGCTTTAAACTACAGTCCTTTCTACCAGAAAGCCTAGGCAAAACCACTCACCACCACCACTACAACAAAAATCTCTCAGATTTCAGAATCAAATAAACATTTGGTTCCCCCCAATTATTTTTACTGCCAGCTTAATTATTTTTCTAATTTTATTTCCCTTTCGCCTGATTCTCATAACTACGGTATGAGTTTATGGTAGTGTTTCAGTTATCTACTGCTGCATAGCCAAACCATGTCAAAGCTTAGTGGCTTAAAAGTTTTACCACTGGGGAAACCCAGATACCATCTCAAACATTAGGGACTCCTGAGTCAATAAGCCAAGTGCTTGACCTTGAGACCTGCTCTTGTGAAGTCTGTTTCTGTAGCTGAGAAGTTATGTCTACCATGAGTTATGCCTAAGAGTTACTTCCAGAAAACCTCTGTTGTTGCTCAGATGTGGCCTCTCTCTCTCTAACCCCAACTCTGCAAGTGAAATCATTGCCCTTCCCCCTACATGGGACTTTACATCCAGGGGCGAAAGTCTCCCTGTCAACTTGGATCATGAGTCCCAGAAATGAAAATGGCCCTGGCACCGTGGGATCGACAATGCCTTCCTGACCAAAAGGGGGGAAAATAAATATAATAAAATAAGATATGAATGGCTAAAAGAGTTCAAATAGAGTTGAGATGCTATTCTGGTGCTACTCTTACCCTAGCTTCAGCTAGATTTTGCTAATTACCAGGGTTTGCCAAACCTCAACCAAAACCATTCCTGCCAACCCTAAAGAACACCTAGGGCTTTATCTAAGAGTCTACAAAAGTTTCATGTATTAAGATATCTTTTCAGAAACCTACAACCTTTAGAAGGGTTTCTAGGCCAAATAAGTCCTGAAATCTAGAGGGGCCAGCCTCCAAGAATATGAATTAGTTCCATCCCCCCTATAACTTATTATTAACACTCCTTTCCAACATGACAAAGTTAGAATGGGCACAGCCCCAATACTCCTAAGAATTAGGAGAAGGATCAAAGGAGAAGGAGCAGTTATAACAAAAAAGATAAGATTTAACAAATGAGTATGACTGCTGAATCATTATACTGACATTTCTTTCAGTCTCCAGTGTCTTGGAGCAGCTAGAAAGAAAAACCTATAATTGTAGAACTGTAATCCATACTAAACTTTGAAATCTTTTCTATAACTACTTGCTACAATGTACTTCGAAACTTATTTTTTGTATATATGCTATATTTCACAATAAAAAAACAAAAACAAAAACAAAAAACTTTGTGGCTTAAAAGAATATCCATCCACATTTATTTTGCTCACACACATGCAATTTGGGAAGGGCTTGGCAGGATATCTCATCTCTGTTCCACCTGGTATCACTTGGGTCTTGCTCACTCATATGTGGGGAAGTTACTGTTGGCTATTGGACGGGAAGACAAGAACAGCTGGGGCTATGGTGGAACACCTACACATTACCTCTCCATATGGCTTGGACTTCCTCACAACATGGTGGCTGGATGCTAAGTGTGAGCATCCTATGATTGAGCCAGGCTGGCAAAAGCTGTATTGCCTTTTATGACCTTACCTTGGAAGTTAGACAGCATCGCTTCTGCCATATTCCACTCCTCAGGGTGCTCACACAGTCCTTCCCAGTTGCAAGGGGAAGGAAAAGAGGCTCCATCTTTTAATAGGGGAATGGCAAAATTCTGGAAGAGCTTATGGGATGAGAAGTATTTGCTGTGACCGTTTTCATGAAAACAATTGTTACTGTGTTTACACATATAAACAAAACCTCCCATTTTAAACTAACCACTTTGATTTGTACAATTCAGTGGTACTAATTACACTTGCAATATTGTGCTACCTTCACTACCATCCATTACCAAAATTTTTTCATGGCCTAAAATAGAAACTCTGTGCCCACCGAGAAATAACGTTCTGTATCCATTTACCCCCCATTCCCCTGAAAACCTCTAATCTACTTTCTGTCTCTATGAAGTTGTTTATTCTAGGTATTTCATACAAATGGAATCATACAATATTTGTCCTTTTGTATTTGGATTATTTCACTCAATATGATGTCTTCAAAGTACATCCATGTTGCGGCATGCATCAGAACTTCATTCCTTTTTATGCTGAATCATATTCCATTGTACATATATATCACCAGGAAAAGAATTTAAAAAGATTTATGGAAATGTATCTTTTACACCTGATGTTGGAGGCTAATCTAATTCCAAAAGGTTCCAGCCAATGTATTATTTTGAGTACAAATTATGAACCAAAGTGTCTGCTTTAAAGTCTCAAATTCAATGTACATACACTGATCATCTGGGAGTCTTATTAAAATACAGATTCTGATCCAGTAGCTCTAGGATGGGGTCTGAGATTCTGCATTTCTTACAAACTCCTATGTGATGCTGATGCTGATGAGCACCATGCACCACACTTTGAGTAGTGAGGCTTCTGAATGAAGTAGCTCTAAGGTGTGTGGCTATAGGAATCTTAATTACCAGGACCACTGCCTGTTTCTGAATGGTAACTGAGAGGGAAGAGCTATTTATAAGATTGAGGCGCATCTCTCCTTTCAACCCTGCGGGCAAACTAAAACGAGGTCCACTGGAGATGGCTGATACTATTGTAAGTCTATCCAGAGGATGGGGCTCTAATTTCCTTCACTGTCTCCAAAGCTTCCACGGACTCGAAGGATCCAGGTTTAGGTGGTCTTGAGTGGCAAAAAACCCTGATCTCGTCAGTTTGCTTGAAGTTGTCCTTGACTGACTAGAGATCCTTCTTGGATCTCCTCTACCTGTGTCAATTTTGCTGAGTCTGGTTTTTCTGACCCTAGACTGTGAACTGGATCAGAAATTGTACAAATATCAATCTTTTCAATTATGCCTTCGTTTCCCTTTTACTCTCTCCTCAAATCACACTGAGCCTACCTTTGAAGATTTCATCCTAAAGTCATTTTAATACTGTGCCATCATATATTACATACTCTCCTCATACAAGGCAGAGAGAATTCTGATCTAATCCTGAGTAATTCTGGTTCTTAAAGACCCAGGAGACTCTGGTAGCATTTCTAGATTCCATAACTTTTCATTTTTTTGCTCAAGCATCTGACATATTGTGGCAAAGCACTAAACTTGGACTCAGAAGATCTGCGTATAAATCTCAGTGTACTGTACTTGGTCAGTCATTCCTATATGTGAAGAGCTGTGAGCCTCAATTTCTTTGCCTGTAAAGTGAATATAAAAATTCCTACCACAGAATATTGCTGGAAGGACACTTAAAGCAAATAATAGTTGCAAGTGTGCTTTTAAGATGAAAAATATTAACAAATGACAAGGTCCAGCATGTTGGCCTAGTCACCACTGTGGCAGCTACGGGTATGAGAGCAGGGATTTATGTTTTTATGCCTAATCTTTCTAAAAGTGCAGTTCAAGGACCAATGAGTGCATCAGAATCACCTGGAGTGCTTTTATAAATGTAAATCTCCAAGTCTCACTTAAGCTTTAACTGCATCTTAATTCCCTGCAGGGACTTTAGTAATCTGCATTTAAACAAGCCCCTCAGGTGGTGCTTGTGCACATTGAAGCTTTAAGAGCCAAGTTGCTAACCCTACCTTGGGGCAAATACACAATTCAGATTTTTTCCTGCCCATTCCCAAACCCCCAAATCCTGATCTTCTAAATTCCAGTCCTACCTTGGTTTCCCACAATCAACATGAGCATGCCTCCCATTTGTGACCTAGTTCCAAGCTCTGTTCTAATTTCTCCATATCTGGCTCTCATCCTAGAAATTCTCTGGGGTGTCCTTCCCAGAAACCTCAGTTTTTAGCTTTCCTCCAGCTTTCCACAGGCTTCCCAGACTGATTTCCCAAGCAAATGTCTGTTGTAATTATCACAATCTCTTTTTGAGCTAGTGTTTAGGGTATCTTGGCTACAACACATCCAGCGAGTCAGCCCTGTCAGGCTATAGAACCATCTCTTCACCTTTGGAAGAAAATGCAGTGACAACCTGCCCCTTCCCCAGTGTTTGTTGGGAAGCCAGAGGATTCCAGCAGTGGGCAAAGAGGAGGTTCCAAGCACTCGTCTCCTGACCTATTTCAGAGGAGCATCCAGACCTCCAGGGAGCTCCAGAATTGACCCAGTCCAGAATCATTCCCACTCACCTCCACCACCGTAGAACCAAGGGAAGTAGGGGACTATTGTGTGGGGCCAAGGTCACTCAGGGAGTTTCATCCACAGCAGGCCTCAGGGACATTCTACTTTCGTAGGGTTCACAAAAAGAAATATATGTTAATAAAAAGAGCCAGGCTTTGTCTCATACACAAATAACAATACAGCTTCCACTGGGTTGGATAGAAGATGTAGAAGTCAAGTTCTAGTTAGTCTAACTATACATTTGAGTGTCAAGGCAATCTTACTTGGCTTATTGCCCTGGAATCATTTGCTAACACATCCTGAGGATGTGAGGACATTTGAGGAATAGATTTTATTACAAATCACACCTGTCCCTCTTTTCCTTTCATGGTGGTTCTATGGGATTATATTCTAATCCTCTTCAGTCTTTGCCAAGTAAAACAATGGTAGTTTAATGTAAGAGATTTCTTTTATGGGTTGGCATCAAAATGCTTACCTACTATTTTTGTTGAGTTAGGATTTTGCTACCACAGTTTGCATGCCTGTTTTTGCAAATAAAGTTTTATTGAAACATAGCCATGCTTATATATATACTATCTATGGCTGAGCTCCCGTGACAGTAGAAAAAGCTGAGTCATTATGACAGAAGCCATATGGCCTGCCAAGTCAAAAGCATTTCCTACCTGACCTTTTATTGAAAAAGTTTGCCAATCCCTAGTTTAGATTGTAAGCATGTAGAGGTCGGAGAACAGATATGGTCAGGTTATTTTGTGAAGAGTGCAGGGTAACTCTGCACAGCTAACAGATAATCCTGGTGTGTTTGATGATTTTTCAGAGCTAAAAGTACATAGATCCTTAAAACTTCTATGTGGAGGAAAAAAAAATTGAATATATAAAAACATGTTACACATGGTTATCTTTGAACAGTAGGATTATGGGCCAGTTTAATTTTAGTTTTCCTTTGGGGATTTGGCAAATTTCCTTCAATGAACATTTATTATCTTTATTTATTTTTACCACATATATTACTTTAAGAAAAACAACATAAACTTCACTTATGGGGCTATTTATTAAACACACAAACAAATAACCCTCCCTAGGTTATTTGGTGGGGTTCAGTTCTTTAAAAACAAAAAAAGTATAAACAATATGGAAATTATTTTCTAAGACAAGGTGTGTGAGAATAGAGGTAAAATCTTTCCCATAATCAAATCATAATTAAGTTAAAACAATAATATGCAAAAGATGGTCTGTCAATCAAAAGAAGTTAATGGATTAGGATTATTCTATAATGTATTTTACAACCATAAGTCCAGTTCACAATATTTGGTAGGTGCTAGGTAATTATATTTACCAGATTACTACTGCTGAGCTATACAATAGCCAGGACTTTGTGGGTACACGTGACAGAAACCTGATTCAAATAATCTAAGCCAAAAAGAGAAGGCATTTATTGGCACACATATGCAAACCACAGGACTGATATACGAGCAACTGGAACCAGCTCAAATGCCATTGGCTTTCCCTGTTTCTCACTCTGCTCCTCTTTATGTGTGGGAGTCATTCTCTCAAGCCAGCTTACTAGATCCAGTTTGAAAAATCACAGGAGGATTCTGATGGGTCTGGTTTAGGTCATGTTCTTACTCTTTATTGGGTAAGGGGAGGTGGAAGCATATTCTGCTGGAGAAAGTGGGTAGGAAATGAAGACAAAGCGTGTTTTTGTCACCATAAGCAGAGGAGGTGGAAGAGTCATTTGTGGGTGGGGAGGGTTTAGGGGGAATGGGAGGTTATTTTGGAGCAGGCAGCCACTGTGATTGAGGTCTACTTACTATAGATATATGGTCTAAACACACTAAGAGAGTCTGGATACTATATAGAGGTAGATGACCAATAATGTTCATCTTAGGAAATCCGTGTTATTTTAAATTCTTAAAGACCATTCATCAAATGCCAATAAAATTTAGGTCTCCAGTTCTTTCCCACCCTACCCTCCATTGGTGAAAAACAAAGTACTTTCCAAGTGAAGCACAATTTCCTGACTAAAGCATGGATGACAACATACACTTTATAGGGCAGCTTTTGCTGTTTCTCATCTTCCTCCAGCATTTTGCACTCCAGCCCTCCAGTTAAAATCCTGATCATTTATCTTCACCTTCATTTGGGAGGTTAGACAAACACACACTGCCCCCCTAAGAATCTGCCCCAGTGCTCTCAAGACCTCAGAAGGCATCAGAGTCACTGGAGGGCTTGTTAAACACTGATTCTTGGACTCCATCCCAACAGAGATTGATTCAGTAGGTCTGGGTGATGCTCATGAACTTGCATTTCTAACAAGCTCCCAGTTGATGCTGATGATGCTGGCCCACTGACCACACTTTGAGTAGCACTGATGTAGCCCATGTTTCAAATCCCATGTTTGCACAGTATGGTAGCTTGGAACTATGTGCCTCAGAAAAGTATGTTCATAAACTTAATCTATTCCTGTGGGTTTGAACCCTTGTAAATTGGACTTTTTGATGGGTTTACTTCAGTTAAGATGTGGTCTAACTGAATCAGGATAAGCCTTAATCCTATTACTTGAAGCCTTATAGAGAAGGCTTCAGAGGAGAAAGACACAAGGAATAGTCAGAAACTAGAAGTCTCCTGAACCTAGAAAATGAAAGATGCTGCCATGTGCATTACCACATGACAGAAAAGCCAAGGACTAAGGATTACCAGCAGCCAGTCCCAAAATGACACAATCTTCTGGGAGAAAGCATTACCTTGATGATGCCTTGATTTTGGACTTCTAGTCCCCAAATCATGAGCCAACAAATTTCTATTGATGAAGCCAACTGGTTATATGGTATCATTTTAACAAGTAGGAAACTAAAACACGTGGTAACCTTAAGTTCCTTTAGTCCACTGGTTTTTAACCCTAGGGCCATTGTGCCTCCCAGGGGATGTCAATGTCCAAAGATATCTTCAGCTGTCATGATTTAGAGGGGGTTGCTGTTGACATCTAGTGTGTAGAGGTCAGGGATGCTGCTAAACATAGTACAATGTGGAAGACAACCCCTATAACAATGAATTATCCAGCCCAAAATGTTGATAGTGCTGCAGTGGAGAAACCCACTTTAGTCCATGGGGTCACAAATTAACAATCCATGGGTCAAAGATGACCTTTGCAAGTCGTGTTGTTTATCTTCTACATTATTCTAAATGGGAGCGAGCATAAGAAGGCAGGTTATAGTACAATCAGCTTAACATCTGTTGATTTATTTACATTATGCTCCAGGCCCCTGGAGGTACCTGAGTTTGCAAACCTCTGGTCTCATGCAATCTCTTTATTTTATAGAAGAAAGAGGAGCAGCAAGACAGGCCAAACAATTTACCCAAGGTTCAATAGTGGAACCAGACCTGGAATCCAAGTACGTGGCAGTGATCACAATGCCCCTGGGAACCAATATACACATGTTGGTATATTCTATTACATTCAGGTGTAGCTACATTACTCATTCATTTATTCTTCCAGCATTCATTTCCTACATACACACAAGATTGAACATTTAGATAAAGAAATTAAAGGTTCCAATGTATTACCTAACAATAACATTGGACACATTAACACATTTGGCCTATGATATTTATTTAGCATCTCCTCCAAATACTTAGAAATAGAAATATACCAGCAATAAGTTCTATTTTTGAAATACCAAATCGAAGCTTGGAACTTGTTATGAGACCGGATGGCGCTTCCATCTTGTGATGCTGAATGGAAACATCTGGCCCCTGACATGTATGTATTGTGGCCAAACCATTTCTCTGCCCTTCAAAGAAACTTTGCACCATCTAGGCTTTTACAATTCTCATCATTTTAGCATATGGAAATTGTTTTAAGGGGTGCACGGGTGGTTCAGTGAAAGAATGCTCACCTTCCATGTGGGAGACCTGGGTTCAATTCCAAACCATGCACTCCCCTTCTGCCAAAAAAAAAAAAAATAGTTTTAAAAAATGAACAACAGCAAAACAAGAAACAAACAAAAATTTTTAAAATGTTAAAGAGCAAATAAAGACACTAAATTACACTTGAGAGTTATTTCTAGATTAGAGACTGACAAACTATGGCTTGTATGCCAAATCCAGCCCATTGATTGCCTTTGTGAATAAAGTTTTACTGGACACAGCCACACCCATTAATTTATGTTTTGTCTGTCTCATGGTGCCAACAGCAGAGTAGAGTAGTTGCCACAGAGACCGTGTGGCCCGTAAAGCTTAAAATATTTTTTCTAACTGGCCCTTTACCAAGAAAATGTGCTAATCTTGCTCTTGACTATACATTAGGTTGTTTCATATGAAATTGCCAACATGTGGCCAATCTGACCTATGATTTCACATGGTTCATTTTAAAAAGCAAAGGATAGCAATTCCACTGAAAAACTGGCATTTCTGTTCTTGTAGGCTAAAATTTGCAGTGACTCTTGGGGCTCAAAACAGAATACCACAATGTTCATGCTTATCAATATAATCACTTTCTCATCTACAAAAGCATTGAAGAAAATCAAAATCATACTTTCTTTTCACAGAAAATGCACAAAATTAGAATGCCCCACTGGCCTTGAAACAGCATTTTCTTTTGAGAGATTTTGCAGTTCTCTGTGAACAAAAGAAATACATAGATCCATCCTGCCCCACCTATAAGCTCACTTTCAAAACTGCAGTTGTTCATTCATGAGGATGTTTCATTAACTACTTCTGCCCATGCTATCTTCTGAAGACATGTAAATGTCTGTTTCACTTATGAGGTGGCACTTATTTGTTTGCATAACATGTTAATAGGATAAGCTTCTGCTAAGACGGCCTTAAATTATACTAACCATAGCTGTCAATTTCTATCTTCCTCTAGAAATAACCTGGTAAGGAGGAAAGACTCCAAATTTGGACTTAAGCCATCCTACTTTTGGAATTGTGAACTTGAGTAAATTTTGTAGCTTTGATGAGTCTCACTTTCCTTAGCTGTAAAATGCAGATGTTGCCTATTTTGCAGCGGTTGTCACAAGAATCAATAATTACGTGAGCAAAGTGCCTGGAAATTGGTAAACAGTATTAAATTGAACCATATACAATTGCTGAAAAGATGGTAATTGATGTGATTTAACCTAAAGCTAATATCATTGGGGACAATTATCACTGTTGTGTACAGGGGTAGATGGAACCAAAGTAAATGGCAACAAGCGCTGAGTGCTGCTTGGGGTACCCAGGGCACAAAATTTATGCCAGTACCAGCTTTCCGGTGCTGATCTAGTATTTGCATGACTCTGAGAGGGAGGGCTTCCTTAAATTCTGCTCCAAAGGTACCTCTCTTGCCTCACCTTAGTCAAGACCCTCCTAGCTTCCCCTCATCCAGCTGAGAAATTTTTCACCTTTTTATCAGCTCAGGTGCCTGATGCTTCTCCCTAGCCTGAAAACTCTCTCTTAGCTCACCCTTTTGTATTAAGGGGTAAATGACATAGAAATATCATAATATTACACTCTCCCAAGAGTGCTTGTTTCAAGTGAGGATTAAAATCTTAGTTATAAAATCCCACTAAGGAAGGATTTCAGGCATGACTTAGTCAGCAGAACAGAATATCACAGAAGACCAGTAACTTCTGGGGATTCTGAAAACCCTATCAGTTGACAGGCAGTGTATCATCTCACCCTGCACGTCTAACGACATAAACATGTAGCTACAGAGGGTGCCATCCTCTGGGGGCTTGAATTGAGCCTTGAAGAATGATTTAGTAGTTGGTCAGACGAGAAGGGAGGGCATTTTAGCATGATTGACAGCATAGCCCAAAGGGGCTCTTCCCCACCCTTTTATTTTCCTTCTCCAAAATGATTTGATACGACAAAGGACTAGTGTGATAGCCAGCCTCCAAATGATCCCCAAAGATCCTGGCCTCTTTGTATTCATGCCCCTGTGTAGTCAGTCTCTTCTCATATCAGAACTAGTCTGTGTGAGCAATAGAATTCAGCGGAGGTGAGGGTGTGTGACTGCCCAGGCTAAGGCATGAAGGGCACTACACTGCTGTTTTGCTCTCTTGGATCACTCAGTCT
Source organism: Tamandua tetradactyla (assembly GCF_023851605.1). Classification (NCBI taxonomy): domain Eukaryota; kingdom Metazoa; phylum Chordata; class Mammalia; order Pilosa; family Myrmecophagidae; genus Tamandua; species Tamandua tetradactyla. The sequence continues at coordinate 162,107,737 of NC_135353.1, read as the reverse complement.
TAGGGAAGCCAACCACCATGTGGTAAGGATACTTAAGCAGCCCTGTGAAGAGGACCACGAGGAAAGGAACAGAGGCCTTCTGCCAACAGCCAGCATTAATTTACAAGCCATGTGAGGGAGCCATCTTGGAATTGGATTTTTCAGCCTCAGTCAAGTCTTCAGATGCGGGCAGCCCACCGCCATCTGACTGCAACCTTATGAGAGCTCTTAAGCCAGAACCAGCTCTGGTTAACTGGTCTTGAATTCCTTACCCATAGGAACTGTGAGAGATAATACATGTTTATTGCTGTTTTAAGCCACTAAGTTTTAGAGTAATCTGTTACACAGCCATACACTTAGAATCCAGAAAAAACAAATCTCCTATAAATTAGCAAGGAAAAGGTCAGGCAACACAACAGAAAAATAGGCATAGGACTTGAAGAGACACTACACACACACACACACACACACACACACAAGAATATCGAAATGGCCAATAGCATGTGAAAGATAATTAACTTCTTTAACTCTCAGGGAAATCCAAATGAAGCCACAATGAGATGCCACTTCACACTTGCCAGAATAGATGCAGTGAGAAAGATGGATGATACCATTTGGGAAAGATGTGGAGAAACTGGAACTCTCACACACTGTGGTGAGAATATAAGTTGGTACACTGCTCTGGAAAACAGATTGCGGGTATCTACTAAAGTACACAGCAATTTCAATCCACTCCTAAATATAGACCGAATAGGTATATACACATATGTTCACTGGAACACATGGACTAGAGTTTTCATAGCAGCATTACTGGTAACAGCAAGAATTAGAAACTATCAAAATGTCCAACACCATAGAATGGATGAATACACTGTGGTTTATTCACACAATGGAAGACTACAGAGCAATAGAAGACTACACTGTAACCACACTCAGCAATGGGGATGTGACTCACAGACATATGCTGAGCAGAGGAAGTCAGAAGAAATAGAGCACATATAGTATGATTCCATTGATATAAACTTAAAAAACAGGCAAAACTGAATAAGGTTGTTAGACATCAGGAGAGTGGTTTCCCTTCGTGGGGGATAGTGACCATAAGGGGCCTTAAAGGAGCTTCTTAGGGGCTGGTGATGGTCTTTTTAAATTTTTAAAATCTGGGTGCTGGTTACATGGGTGTGTTTGGTTTGTGCAAATTCACCTTGCCATAAAAAGGACTTTTAAAGCACCCACTTTCTGTGATATGTTGAGAAGGCAAGAAGCTCTGGGGTTCAGACCATGATATCTGCAGTTATAAAGTCCAGGCTTGAAGTAAAAGCCATGTTTTAAAGCCTATTCTTTTAATTTACTGGCAGACTACAGTCCATGTGCCAAATCCAACCAGCCACTTCTTTTTACTAACAAAGTTTTACTAGAGCACAGCTATGCTCATTCACTCATATACTGCCTATGGCTGCTTTCACCCTACAACAGCAGAGTGGAGTAGTTATGAAAGAGATCATATGGCCCACAAAGCTGTTTGCTCTGATAGCTGCAGATGCCTCTGAGACAGTTGCCATATCTTACCTCTTTAACCTGTTGATCCTTTATTCTTCCCTACCCCTCACTCAAGCCTGTATATCAAGCTTTTCCCCAAATGGAGACACACTCTGTGATTCTCCAGATAAAGATCAAATGGGGTCAACCCCATGCTCACCATGCCCCTGACTCGGTCATACACCTGAGCCATCTGCTAGAACATAACCCAGGTGTTCCTGCTATGAGTGCCATGAAATGGAATGATCAGATGGTTCATCCAATTTCTGATTAAGATGTTCCTGAAGATATGATTGAATTTGATGACAATGGTAATTCAGGTTGCATAGAACATCTGCATATATTCAACCTACTTAAATGGAAAGAAACATATAAGTGCATAGTTTTTGGAAAATGATATTTAGACAGAATTGCTTCATTGCTAATTTCAACCCTTCTCCAGTACGTAATGAGCTCTGGATTTTCATGGCTTTGTTTTTAGTTATGCTACACATGCCAGGTGTTTGACAGTTCTTGCTGAATGTGTTCACGCATGTAGAAATACAAAGATCATTCATTGTTTAAATCAAGAAAATGATCACTGTCAAACATGCTTGAGACATTATTTCTTCTTAACTGTTCTCCTGCTGCCACCCCCATCCCATATTCATGTCCATACTTGGGCCTGACTTGCCCAGTATTTTGGAGTGATGCAATCCTATAATGATTTCATGCACTTTTACCTAAATGGGGAGAGGAGGAGTCTGGGTAAGAAGAAGAAACTTCTACAGGGAGGGAGAAATTGTACAGAAGCATGAAAGGAAGGACCTTTCAAAAATTATTTATTAATTCCCTTTTTTTTGTTTGCACTGGTTGAATTTTCAATTGATTCACCAGAAGCATATTTAACATGTATGTGGATACAATGACATTTTAGAATCCCTCTGTATTAGCTTGCCAGGGCTGCTACAACAAATATCAGACTGCTTGGCTTAAACAACAAGAATTTATTGTCTGACAGTTTTGGAGGTCAGAAGTCCAAAATCAAGGTATTACCAGGCCATGCTTTCACCAAAGTCAGTAGTAGTCTAGTGGGAGCTTGCCAGCAATTCTCCATCACATGACTATCAATCTCTTTCTGTCTTTTCCTCACTCCTACGGCTTATAATAGCTCCAGTCACATTGGATTAAGACTCACTATGATTCAGTTTGGTCTCATCTTAAAAGGATCTTCGAAGAGCCTATTTACAAATGAGTTCACACCCACAGGATGGGAGTTAGGACTTGAACATGTCTTTATGGGGGACGTTATTCAATCTACAACACCCTCTATATGAAATACAAAGGCTTTAGGAATAATAAGCCACAAGTTCAAATGCTGGCCACACCTCTTACTGGCTACCTTGGGAAACATACTCAATTTGTCTGAGCTTTAATTTTTTCATGCAAAAAAATTGAGATAATTATCATACATCCATTCCTTATCATTGCAGTGAGGAAGTAGTGAAATAGTGGATTTAAAATGCTCAGTAGAGTGCCTGGAAAGAAGCCAGCAGGAAATCTTAGTCATGTGATTATTGTTGCTGTTATATTATAAAGCATTTCACAATTGAATTTACTTAAGAAAAAAATTCCAACACTTGGCACATAAAAAGTGTTGGAATACCCTTTCAATGCCGTATTAGCACATTATCTATAAGCCTACCTAAGGGGCAGCTAATATTTTAGGGGGAGGTAACTTTTTTTATGACTTATTATTTACCTGATTAAAACCAAGATTTTATAAAATTAGATGACAACTTGTAGAAATTTGAAAAATGGCAAATGATGTTTGTCAGGTAGAGGAGCAGAAAGAGGAAAGAATAAAGAAAAGTGAACAGAGCCTGAGGAATCTGTGGGACACCATCGAGTGTACAATATATGCACTATGGGAGTCCCAGAAGGAGAAGAAAGAGAGAAGGGGGCCAGAGAATACACTCAAAGAAATAATGGCTGACAATTTCCAAAACTTAACGAAAGACAAGAATATACACATACAAGATGCTCAACCATTTCCAAACCCTAATAGACCTCCACTGTGCCATGTTTATAATCAAACTGTTGAATGTCAAAGATCAAAAGATAAAGAAAGAATTCTGAATGCCACAAGAGAGAAGCAACATGTTACATACAAAGGAGCCTCAGTAAAATTAAATATAGATTTCTTATCTGAAACTATTGGAGGACATGTTTAAAGTGCTGAACGTATAAAACTGCAATCAAGAATTCTATACCTGGCAGAACAGTCCTTCAAAAATGAAGAAGGAGTATTTAAGACATACCCAGATAAACAAAAGCTGAGGGACTTCACCACCACTAGACCAGCCCTAACAAGAGATGCTAAAGGGAATTTTGCAGGTTGAAATGAAAGGACATTAGAAAATTGACTAAAGCTACAAGAACAAGAGATCTCTGGTGAAGATAATGACATGGGTAAATACAAAGACCGATATTATTGTATTTTTGATTTGTAACTTGACGTTTTACTTCCCACAGGATCTAAAAGGCAAATTCATAAAAGACAATGATAAATCAATGGTTTTGAACCCAATGTATAAATATGTAATTTGTGACAAGAACTGCACCAATGTAGGGGGCTGGGGGGATAGGAACATAGTTTATGTATGCTATTGAAGTAATTAAGTTGGTATCACAGCAAATGAGATTGTGACAGATTTAGAATTTTAAATTTAAACCACATGGTAACCACAAAGAAAATATCAGAGAATATGCAAACTCACAGAGACAGGAAGTACAGTAGAGGTTACCAGGGGTGTGTGGCAAGGGCAATGGAGATTTAATTCAAAATGAGCGCAGGGTTTTGTTTGGGGTGAAGGGAAAGTCCTATAAATGGAAGTTGGTGAAGGTGCTACAATATTGTGAGTGTTATTAATCCCACTGAATGGTATGCTTGGAAGGGATGGGGATGGGAAGATTTATGTTGTAAATATGTTTCCACAATTAATAAAAGAAAGAAAAAGAAATGAGATAATGAAATTAAGTGAATTAAGTGCATTACATAATACTGGATGGGATCTTATAATGGAGGAGAAAAGGCTGAAAAGGACATTATAGGGACATAGGTAAAAAACTGGAATATAAAAAGTAAGCTCTATAACAAGGTTAAATTTCTTGAACTTGATAACTGCACATAAGGTGATTATGAAGTGAATGTCCTAATTTGTAGGAAATGTACATGAAGCATTATGTGTTCAAGGAGTATGACGTGTGCAACCTGCTCTCAAATGTTTAGAAAATAGGAAGGAAGGAAGGGAGGGAGGGAGGGAGCGAGGAGGGAGGAAAAAAGGGAAGAAAGAAAGAAAGATGGATGAGTGGATGAAGATAGAATGATATGGCAAAGGTGGCAAAATATTAATTAAAGTTGGTGGATCTAGGCATCTGGGGGTGAATAGGGGTATGCTGGAGTTCTTTGTATGGAGTTCATATGACCTTTGTAAGTGTACTTTAAATCTGAAATTATTTCAAAATAAAAAAAATTTTAAACATGCTCTCATGCACTGTAGGTATGTGACCTATGTTTATAATTTTTTGAAAAACTATAACTTAATAGTCTCTAGCCTCATCTTTCTCCTCTCCTCTGAACTGATTAGGAGAGGAGAGTATTGGTGCTCTGATATTGGACATAGGATCTTTCAAAATAAAAGTTATAGTTAATAGTAAAAAAGTCACTGCACCTCAGTGCCTAACACATAGTAGATGAAACATACTCACCTACACCTAATACCCCCCACCCATGAACATTAAATGCACACTTTAATGTTTAAAACTAAAGTATGTTGCCTGTGAACAGCATATAGCCGAATCTTTCCTGTTTTGTTCGCTTATTTTCAGTCAGTCTGACGGTCTTTGTCTTTTGACTGTTTGGTTTTTTTTTACATCCATTTACATTTAAAGTTATTGATATGGTTGGAGTTATGCCTGCCATTTTCCCTTTTGTCTTCTATGTGTCTCAGGTCTTTTTTGTTCCGCTCTTTCTCCTTTACTGCCTTCCTTTATAGTAAATGGATATTTTCCAGTGTATCCTCAGAATTCTTTTAGTGATATTTTAACTGGATTTTTGAGCTGTTACTGTGGTTATCGTTCTAGGGGTTGCTCTAGGATTTACAACATACATTTTATAATCTACTTCAGATATACTAACTTAATTCCAGTAAGATATAAAACCTTATTTCCATATAAAGTCATTCTCCCCCCAACTTTTAATACTATTATTGTTACATATATATTACATTTACTTGTTACTAACCTGACAATATATATTTGTAATTATTGCTTTTACATAACATTATGTCTTTTAAAGAAGCCAAGAAAAGAAAGGAGAGGAAGTATATATTTATAAAGTGATATTAACCTTCTTATTTACCATTTCTGGATCTCTTAATTTCTTCCTGTGGATCTGAGGTACCATCTGGTGTTATTTTCTTACTCTATACCCTCATAATTTAGCATTTTTATTAGAAGTAGACTTTGTAGTCTTTATAAGATGTGGTAAGAAGTGTCAGCCTCTGTTTTCTTGTGGAGTTCTACAGAAATATCTATGCTTTCCCTGATTCCATTTAAGATCTTTTTAAATAAGTTTTAACCTCATATCCTCACATTGAAAATAAGAATATCCAGATGTTAGCTTTTCTGCCTGCTATGAAGGAAGGCAAATATACATATTTCATAATTATTACTTAATCTCACCCCAAATCTTTCTCCTATAAAACTACTTTTAAAACATGAACTCATCTGAGATGTTTTTGTCTGAACTGGTAAATCTGAACAAACTTCAAGGGTTTGGGTAACATAATGGAATATCCTTTACTCTTAGCCTAAAAGGTTTTCCTAGGAAAAGACAAAATCGTTTTTTGGGGTGGGGGGTGGAGGGGGGTGTGGGGAACTTTGGTTTTGGTCTTTTCCCCCTTAAATTCTTGGGTAAAAATTCTGATAAGCAACAGTCCTAGTAGCACACTATACATTTTAATTTCTAAAAGTTCAGCATTGGGCGCACGGGTGGTTCAGTGGTAGAATGCTCACTTTTCATGTGGGAGACCCGGGTTCGATTCCTGGACCGTGTGTTAAAAAAAAAAAAAGACCCGCTCTGGTGAAAATCTCACAGTTTCTCTACAAAGGCCTGGGCTTCTACCTCCAGCAATGTTTACAGCCAGATGAAGAGATGGGGGGTAAGGAAGGAGCATCTCTTCTTTGTGGTGCAGCTACTCATCCTAGTGCTTCTACTACTCCTCACAACAAGGCTGTACTGCGCCCACTGTCTAACAACCCTTCCCACATTTTAATGTGCAGGTGATTACCTGGAGCTCAGTTAAAAGACAGATTCTAAAATAAGCCAGAAACAAAAAAACAACAATGGTATGGTCACCTTTAGAAAATGCTTATAAGAAAAGAAGGGCCTAGATCGTAAGCTTTTAGAACAGACACATTGAGTCCAGAAGGTGGTTATTATTTCTGGATATTGACAGGCTGTTTTATATATATAACCTGATATTTAGAGATAAGAACGAAGCTGAACAGGTTGGGGTTAAATTAATTCAAAACATAGGGGTAAGGAAGACAGTGTCTATATTTTAGAACCACACACACTCTATGAGACCAATGGAAGAAAGTTTATTTGATCTGGAACTGAAATTTTTTTGTAGTGCATAATCTAATTTAACCTATCTGTATAGCTCATTTGAACAACTGAAACACAGAGAGCACAGAATGAGAAAGGTCCTTTATTCCAGAGGTCCTTTAATCCTGTATTGATTATTGTAATGCCTGGAAACATCCTAGAGTACATTAACCAGATAATCAAAAAATATTGGCAAAGTTCTCTGAGGGAGGGGAGAAACATTATGGAACTATTAAACCTTACCATCACAGAATCCACTGATACTGTGTCAAACTTTAGGGACACCCAAATCAGTAGGCCATGACTTGGATCATGAGGCTTACTCTTGTGAAGCTTATGTAGGTAGCATAGAAGCTTAGACTACCTATAGGCATGCCTAAGAGTTACTTCTGGAGGACCTGGGTTGTTGCTCAGATTTGGCCTCAGTCTCTCTAAGCCCAAATCTGCAAGTGAAATCATTGCCCACCCCACTATGTGGGATATGACATCCAGGGGTAAAAATCTCCCTGGCGATGTGGGAGATGACTCCCAAGGATGAATCCAGACCTGGCACCATGGGATCAACAATTACATCCTGATCAAATGGGGGGAAAAGAAGTATAATTAATAAAGTATCAGTGGCAGAGAGAGTTTAAATAGAGTTGAGAGGCTACTCTGGAGGTTGCTCTTACGCAAGCTTCAGGTAGACCTTGCTACCTATCATAACCTGTGAACCCCCAACCAGGACCATTCTAGCCAATCCTGAAAAACATCTAGGGTAATTTATAAGATTCCAAAAGGGTTTCAGGCACTAGAGTAACTTTCCAGAAACCTACAACCTCCAGATGGGTCCCTGGTCCAGGTAAGTCCTGAAACCTAGCCCAGCCTCTCCAGAACATCAGATAGCTCCATTTCCCTACCCCATATTAGTGACAGACCCTTCCAATATCAAAAATCTAGAATTTCCATAGCCCAAACAACCGCAAAGAGAGGTATGGAAAGATCAAAGGTGATGGTGGAATTATACATAGAAGATAGGACTCAAGAAATGAATATGAATGTTGAATCATTAAATTGATATCTCTTTTAATCTCCAATATTTTAAAGCAGCTAGAAGTAAAAACCTAAAATTGTGAAATTGTAACCCATGTCAAAGTCTCAAATACGTTCTACAAGTAACTGTAGTGCTGTGCTTGGAAATTTATAGCTTTTTTGTATATATGTTATTGTTCAAAAAAAAGAAGGAAAGAAAAGTATTTAAGCCCTCTAGCCTCCTATATTCTGGAGCAGGTAGAAGAAAAATTATGAGAGGATCATATGGTAGCCCATGAAAAACTCTGGGATCTATCCTGTAACCACTTTTTTTAAATTTTATTTTATTTATTAAACATATCAATATATAAACACAAATATTCTTACCATATGATCATTCCATTCTACATATATAATCAATAACTCACAATATCATCACATAGTTGTATATTCATCATCATGATAATTTCTTATAACATTTGCATCAATTCAGAAAAAGAAATAAAAATAAAACAGAAAAAAAATTCATACATACCATACCCCTTTCCCATCCCTTTCATTGATCACTAGTATTTCAATCTACTAAATTTATTTTATCATTTGTTCCCCCATTATATATTTATTTTTAATCCGTATGTTTTACTCGTCTGTTGATAAGGTAGATAAAAGGAGCATCAGACACAAGGTTTTCACAATCACACAGTCACACTGCGAAAGCTATATCATTATACAATTATCTGCAAGAAACACGACTACTAGAACACAGCTGTACATTTTCAGACAGTTTCCTTCAGCCTCTCCATTACACCTTAACTAAAAAGGTGACATCTAAATTATGCATAAGAATAACCTCCAGGATAACCGCTCAACTCTGTTTGGAATCTTTCAGCCATTGTCACTTTATTTTGTCTCATTTCACTCTTCCCCCTTTTGGTCAGGAGGGTTTTCTCAATTCCTTGATGCTGAGTCCCATCTCATTCTAGGACTTCTGTCCCACATTGCCAGGAAGGTCCATACCCCTGGGAGTCATGTCCCACGTAGAGAGAGGGAGGGCAATGAGTTTGCTTGTTGTGTTGGCTGAGAGAGAGAGAGGCCACATCTGAGCAACAAAAGAGGTTCTCTTGGGGGTGACTGTTAGGCCTAATTTTAAGTAGGTTTAGCCTATCCTTTGCAGGATTAAATTTCATATGAACAACCCCCAAGATTGGGGGCTCAGCCTATTGCTTTGGTTGTCCCCACTGCTTGTGAGAATATCAAGAATTCTCCACATGAGAAAGTTTAATTTTCCCCCATTTTCCCCCTTTCTCACCATTCCCCCAAGGGGACTTTGCAAATACTTCTTTATTCACTATTCAGTTCACACTGGGATTTATCAGGGCATCACTCTGGACAAACCCACAAAATCTCATGCCCTACTCAAGGTTTCATGTACTATGATGTTCAGTTAAGCTGTCCACATAAGTTATATTAGGAAATACACTAGTCAAAATATAAATTTTGTATGAAGTAAACATTTTTTGCTATAGTCTCATCCATAAGTTAACGTTTTAAAATATTAATTATGATCTATTTTCAATACCCTGCAGTATTGACATTCCTTTGTTCTTCCTCATGCAAAAACATTTTTACACTTGCTGTAATCACTTTTTGAAGAGTGCTTTGAAAATTATTGCTTTTTTTATTTCTTTGCTTTGTATATATGTTATACTATACAATAAAAAAAGTTTTTTTTTTTTTAAAAGACAGATTCTGTTGCAGTAGGTGGAGGGTGGGGTGGGGATTCTGCAATTCTAACAAGCTTCCCTGTGACCCAAATGATGTTAACCCATCATTGGGGGAACCATGCTTTTGAGTAGCAAGGGTAGAACACTCAGGTTCTCAAACTTGCTGCACATTGCAATCACCTGGGGAATTTCTTCTTTTTTATTTAATTTTTTTTAAATTGTGAAATACAGCATATATACAAAAAAGCAATAAATTTCCAAGTATATTTTAACAAGTAGTTATAGAACAGATTTTAAAGTTTGGTATGGGTTACAGTTTCATGATTTTTCATTTTTTCTTCTAGCTGCTCCATGACACTGGAGACCAGCAGAAATATCAATATAATGATTCAGCAGTCATATTCATTTGTTAAATCCTGTCTTCTCTGATATACTCCTCCTACTCTTTAAATAACATATACACATAAAAGCAACACATTTCAAAGTACATTGCAACAATTAGTTGTAGAACAGATTTCAGAGTTTGGTATGGGTTACCATTTTAGGTTTTTATTTCTAGCTGCTCTAATGTACTGGAGGCTAAAAGAATTATCAGTATGATTCAACAATCATATTCATTGGGTAAGCCCGACCTTTTCTGCATAACAACATCATCACCTTTGATCTTTCTCCCACTCTTTAGAGGTATTTGGGCTATGCCCATTCTAACCTTTTCATGTTGGAAGGGGCTGTAATAATATGGGATAGGGGGATGGAACTAGTTGATGTTCCCGAGAAGCTGGCCCCTCTGCATTTCAGGACTTATCTAGCCCAGGGACCCATCTGGAGGTTGTAACTTTTAGAAAGTTAACCTAGCGCATGGAACCTTTGTAGAATCTTTTATAACACCCTAGGTATTCTTTAGGATTGGCAGGAAAGGTTTTGGTTGAGGTTTGGCAAGTTATGATAGGTGGCAATGTTTAACTGAAGCTTGCGTAAGAGTGACCTCCAGCGTAGCCTCTCAATTCTATTTGAACGCTCTCAGCCCCTGATACCTTATTTGTTATACTTCTTTTCCCCCTTTTGATCAGGATGGAATTGTTGATCCCACCGTGTCAGGGCCAGGCTCATCCTTGGGAGTCATCTCCCATGCTGCCAGGCAGACTTTCATCCCTGGATGTCATGTCCCACACAGCAGGGAGGGCAATGGTTTCACTTGCAGAGTTGGGCTTAGAGAAAGAGAGAGAGATCACATCTGAGCAACAAAAGAGGTCTTCCAGAGGTGACTCTCAGGCATATCTATAGGTAAGCTAAGCTTCTCCACTACATGTATAAGTTTCACAAGAGCAAACCCCAACATCAAGGGCTTGGGGTCTTGATTATGGTATTCCTAGTGTTTGACTCAATATCTGGGGTTTCCCCGGCAGTAAAGTTTAATAGTTCCATAATTTTTCTCCCACCTCTCAAGGGACTTTGCCAATACTTTCTGATGGTCTGCTTAATATACTCTGGGATGCATCCAGGCATTACATTAAACTATACAGGATTAAAGGGTCTCATTCTTATTCTGGGCTCCCTGTGTTTGGATTTTTTAAATGATCTATCCAGACAGTGTGAGTTAGAGTATGTGCTAAAGAAAATTTAGGTTCTGGACAAAATAAACCTCCATTCCGTTGTTCTCAAAGAGGAGATGAGGTTCTTTTGAAATGACTGCTACATGACTCCCAAGCTCAGAGATTCTGATTGAACTGGTCTGATATATGGGCCCCAAGGAATTGCAACATGCAGCCAAATTTGAGCACTGTAGGTTAAGAATTCCAGAGATTAAATAGGGAAAACTTGTCATAGCCTATGCATCAGAAAACCCACATAGATATTGTTTCAGAGTTGAGTGTCTTCATGGCCAGGGTACCCTCCATTCCACATAGCTACTGGATAAATCTGATCTCCCTTTTGTACATCTCTTCTTATTCTACCTTTAATATAACCACAGTCACATCTCTTTGCAGTAGTGGCACACCAAGAGTGCATCTGCCAGGGGACAGGCAATAAAGGGAGGAATGGTCTGTAGAGAATTGAAAAATAATCAAGAGACTGAATATACAAACAGACAATGGAAACACCACATTTGGTGATAGAAATCCAACCCATCACCTTTGCAGCAAGCAGCCCTGGAAGTCAATCAACAACCTCTGCAGCAATTAGCCCAAAACAGTAAGGCCTTGGTCAATGACTGTCAGCTTCTCTATTTTCACCCCTGTGCTTCTAACTCATGATCCACCAGAGAAAGCTCAATATGCTCCCCAAACCAATCACACGAGATGCCCCAATTCTAGTTAGCCTGCCTCTGCTCCCCCATTCAGAGCATACCTGAAACCTTCCTTCTTTATCATTGTAAAGCTCTCTCAACCCCCTAACAGCCTTTGAGTCTCTGCCAAATACAAGCGATGGTGGCTAACTCCCTTGCTGTACAAGCTCTGAATAAGGAGCCTCAGTTTGTTCTCATTTGGGTAGTCTCTGCTTATTTGCACACAATAATGAAACTAAGAGGCAGTCTGTTTGTTTGTTTTTATCACCAGGCACCAGTTATTCTAAATAATTTCAGTGATCCGTTATTCCTCCTAGGCCCGGGTGGACCTCTCCCTCAGGGCCCCCTGGGTATAGTCACTATTTTGGAGACACTTTGCCTGCTAGTTCTTCAAACACAGCCCAGCATCCAGGCTGCCCTGTAACTTTAGATAGCTCTCCTCTTTCTGCACTTGCCACCCTTTGTGCCCCTGTCTCCTCACGTAGGGGCTTCCCTCCTTTTCCAAAACCTTCCTTCAGTTTCAGTTCTAACTGTTTAAGACCATATTTTTTCTATTAGGTCACAACCTCTGACTCACCCTCTCCTCCTCTCTTCCCAACATTCCCTTGGCCAGGTTCCAAACCTCAGCTTTCACTTTGGTTTCTATTGTTCTATTTCCTGCCAATTGATTCCTGGCTGGTGGCAAATTAACATTTACAGAATTGCTTAATGAACGGGAGATAAACTAAGAGGCTCTTAACTATGAAAAATTTGAGTATGTGAGTTCTTCAGTAGCAGACTGTGTTATTTAAAGTCAAAATACCGTTACTTAGCTGCTTTCCTAACCAGTTGCACAGTTTCTGATAAGCATAGTAAGCCTGAAGTTATAGTCAGTTTAAACAAATGAACAAACAAACAAAATCGCCACTTAGTCTTGCCTCTTAACTGCTCCCATCTACTCCAAATAACCTCACCCCAAAATTTTATCTATCAAATGTCTTAAAATTCCTGGTGTGTGTTTAAAACATTCACATGGTGAATTCTATTTGCCAGCATATTCTTCCAACCATCTTTATTATGAATGAGACTATAGTGAAAGGATTAATAACGCTTTAGGAAAAATTATTCGTAACTTGGAAATTAGGCCAGAGAGTATATTATCTTCTCATTGTCATAAAAGGGCACTGTTTAACAAGCCCACCCAAGGACTGTATAAATGTCCACAGTAATAGCCCTATATTTGATTTACTATTTACTATTTATTAAAGAACCCAGACTTTGTGGAGTTACTTGTCTATTTTGTCTGGTAGAGATGAAAATCATTTCTGACAGGCATAAAAGAAAACCTCAAATGTTATGGTTTTATTGCCCTGTAGGACATTAAGCAGCTTTATATCTAACATAGCAATCACATTCAGACAGCATTTTTTCTTTTTTGATGCCTATAAATACACAGTTCCTCCAATGCTCTTTTTGCAGGAGTGGCGTGTAAATGAATCCAACAAATATTTTATTGAGTGCCTATTATGTGCTAGGTATTATGCTGGGTGCCCGAGACACAGCAGAGAACAAGTCAAGGGTTCCTGCCGTCATGGCACTTACAGTCTAGTGATTACTGCTGCTTCACCTGCATACTATGACCCTGGTCAAGTCACTGCACCTCTCTGTGCCTCAGTGTCCTCAGCTACCCAATGGGGGAATAAGCAGGCCCAGCTCGGGCATGCGTAACTGCTGGGTGTGGTAGATGCCTTACAGGACACTCATCACCCAGATAAGCTGAAGGTTGATTTTTTTTTTTTTTTTTTACATGGGCAGGCACCAGGAATTGAACCCGGGTCCTCGGGCATGGCAGGCAAGCATTCTTACCTGCTGAGCCACTGTGGCCCGCCCTGAAGGTTGATTTTTAATAATAAGGTACAATGGGGAAAGTGTGACGAGATCTGAATTGTCTTCTCCGGTGTTCTATGATGGGGCGAGGTGGGGGGGGGGGGGTGAGGGCACAGGCTGTACCACGGCCTGGGCTGGCTACACCAACTACTGCTGTTACTGCTGCTGCTTCTTGGTGGCTGCCTAGTTGGTAAGGTCCTTGGCCTTCTCTGTAGCTGCCAGTGTAATTTTCTTTGCCTTCTCCTTGGCTTTCTTGGCTGTCTCAACAAAAGTTTTGGGAGGGCCCTCACCTTGCAGCTTGGCCAAGATGCATTCAAAACCCTTTATAGTCTTGGTTATGCTGCTTTTAATCTGGGCCAGACCAAATTCCTGGACAGCCCTGGAGACTTCAAATAAGCCAGAAGTGGCCTAGGATTTCCCACAGATTTCAGTCCAGCCACTGTTACCCGAGTTCACACAGTAAACACATCGTTCCTTCACGATCATCAGCTGGGTGTGGTTGATGTTCCAGGTGAAGGTGGTCATGGTCTGATTCTGTGGGTCCACAATAGAGTCCTCCAGGATGTACACTGAATGCACAGCATTGGCAGGAAAAGGTCGCTCAGCCCAGCGAGGTATCCTGTTAGTCTTGACCAGCAGTCACTGGGACAGAAACTCTGGTCAGGGGTCACCTCCCTGTGCACTATGTCGTCGGTCAAGGCATGTTTGCTATAAAGATTCGGGTACTGCTGCTAGAAGGCAGTGAACACCTGGTCCCAGGAACTCTGGGGCACACTCTCGCCCAGGAAATATTTCACCATCTTCCTGGCCCAGCGGGCTCAGCACCCGCGCAGCATCAGGGGTGCGGAACCCACGGGGCAGGGGCATGAGTGGCAAGTGAATGCTGGACCATTCACAGCTCAGTCGCCACCGCAGTGCGTCCAACCCCTGGTGGCCATGACTGGTCCCATTGCGGGCAACTTCCGGTGCAGATGCACTTCCGGCGCCTGCTCCAATGCTCTTTGAAATACTTTTTTTATCCTATTGGTCCATCATTAATGAATTGAATAAAATCTTTGACATGAGTCATGTTTTTAACTTTATACTTTAAAACGAGTCATGAAAGAGCATAGAAGCCAATCATAGGTCCTGTAAAGGAAGTGGGTCGAGAAATATCAGTGAAGCTATTTGAATCCTTTCACAGTTTTCCCCTAATGGAATTTTTTTTTTTAACCCATACTATTAATTTCCCTTCAGGAAAAGCTTTTCCACAACCTTAATTAAAAATGGAATTTGAAAATGTAAATAATATTTGTGTCTTCTAATCTGCCTGGTAATGTGCTGGTGAAAGCTGGTGGGGATTAAAACAGTAACCAGCAGAAAATGAAAGCAGCCCTGGGGTGTGAATTCATGTGCCTGAGGCCAGAACTGGCCCACGATTTCCCAAAGTGCAAACTAGGAAAGGAAGCGGCTTTTCCAGAATGATAAGGGTGTAATGAAGCGGCTCACATCTAAATGTCAGCCACAAAAGCACATGTTGGAGCAGCAATTAATTCATAACACAGCCCAGAAAAGGCCAGACAACTAGCGATGTCTAATATCAAACCCAGGAGAAACCGCAGTCCCAATGAAGGATCTTGCTTGTGA
The DNA here is from genome assembly GCF_023851605.1 of Tamandua tetradactyla. NCBI lineage: Eukaryota > Metazoa > Chordata > Mammalia > Pilosa > Myrmecophagidae > Tamandua > Tamandua tetradactyla. The sequence goes on along the minus strand of NC_135353.1, from coordinate 162,092,055 downwards.
AATTTGTTGGCAATAAAAGATTTGAACAGCTGAGCCTGGGGACGGTTCTGACATTCAAACTTTTTCAAAGGAGACTTTTTTTGTTCGCCCTACTCAAAAAAGGGAAAAGGTGTTTTCATATTTTTGTTTAAAAAGTAGATGTTAAGGTCAGTTGGTCTGCTTGGTCAGTTGGTCTGCTTGCTTTTCTGGCTTGTCAAAATTCCTTGTAACTATGTGTTTCTGATCACCTAGCATGTATTTGAGTGGCTCTTTCTCATTTAAAAGGCTTGTCAGTTTTTGAAGCTATCATAAGGTATGCTTTTCTCTTCATGGCAATACTGGCTATTGTTTGTACTCTGCTCCATGATTTTAGCTGCTGTTTTATATTCATCCAGATCTCAAGTGTTAAATCTATCAGAAAAAATAGCTATTGAGTAGGTATAGTCTGATATTGTTGATCAAAATCATTAAGATTGCAAACATTAGAGAAGTTTGTTTTGTTTTGTTTTGTTTTGAAGTATTAAGGTGACTCTTAGTTTCCCACCTGCTAAAACAAATACCAAGCAATGTTCTGTTTAACAGCAGGACTTCATTGGCTCCCACTGGAGGTTAGAACAAGTCCAAAATCAGGCGTCAGCAAAGCGATGCTTTCTCCATTCTGGGACTGTCTGCCAGCCATCCTTGGCTTTGGCTTTCCTGACACATGGCAATGCACATGGTAGCATCTTCTCTTTTCTCTTCTGGGTTCTGATGACTTTCCAGCCTCTGGCTGTTATCATTGGCTTTCTCTCTGTGTGGCCTTCCCTATAAGGCTTTCAGTAATATTTCATCCTGATTCAGTTGGGCCACACCTTAACTGAAGTAATCTCACCAAAAGGTGAGAATTATAAGAATTCACACCCACAGAAACAGATTAAGTTTAAAAATCTGTTTTACTGGGGTACATAGCTCTAAGTCACTGCAGTTACTGAGTAGTTATATCATTCATTAAATGAGGATATTATAAAACAAGCCAGTAACTCCCCATCTCTAAAAATACCCAGAGCCATTATTCCATTTTTAAATAACCCTTTTCCTAAGCTGTTCTGCAGTTATTAGCTAGAAATGCAATATGGTTATTAAGTGCCTAGAACAGTGCCATTCAGATTGTTGGATGAATTTTCTTAAACAGTCAAAACAACCTAAATGATCAATTTATGCATTTTATTTTGCCTCCGTCTAAGAATTTAGCTAGCCCAAATAAACCAAAAGTAGAGCTGAGGAATCAAGCAGGTCAAAGGTTTTACCAATCACAGTTCTGCAGGACCAAATGATACTCCCCCCTACTCTTTTACCCCCCAAATTTTTCCTGATACCCCACCTCCTTACCGCCCCACCGCCCCCCAGTGGCTGGTCCCCAGATTACAGATGTGTTGTCTGAGACACTCACTGCTTTCTAAACTGGAGACAGGTTATATAGTCTGTTTTCCCTGACCCACCTCCCTCCACATTCCTTAGCTGTTTGTCAGGAAAAGAAACACTGAGATGAATAGAAAACTCCTAAATGTACAATGTTTTCCTTAAATGGTTTTAATGCTGGTTATCCTGTAATAGAAGAGAAAATCTCAAGGAGAAAATCTCCTCATAAAATCCTGTTTCCTTTTGGAGGTATTAGCTCAGGCTTTTCCCCTGCATTTCCTGGTAAATTCTATCCTCAAGGAGCTGAATATTCTTGTTCCTAGTAAAAACTTCTGGGGGGCTGCCTGGCTTCCTCTTGCTTTTGTGGTGTTTCTGACACCCACATGCTACTTATTCCATTGCGGGAAGATACCACTTCTAATTGGATGTGTAAATGGTGTATTCATTGTAGAGGACTGATCTGTCTTTTAGCCATGAGGTTCTAAGATTAATGGCCCATCATAAATTGCTGGTCTGTTCATTTATCCAGAGCAATTCCTGAAAGTTTATTACCCCAGAAGGCAGGTCGTGAAAGTGAGTGGTATACATTCAGCACCAAGATGGGAGGCTCATTAGAATAGGCCACTTTTTTCCATTTATCTTGAACCTGGGAAATCATTGCTCTGAACCCCTCCAGTTAAAAAATTTTTTTTTAACTTTTTTATTGTCTAGTATAACATATATGCAAAGCAAAGAAATAAAAATAAAAAACCAATAGTTTTCAAAGCACTCTTCAACAAGTAGTTACAGGACAGATCCCAGAGTTTGTCATGGGCTACCATACGATCCTCTCGTATTTTTCGTTCTAGATGCTCCAGAATATAGGAGGCTAGAAGGCTTAAATATTTTTTATCACCACAATTGACTTTTTTCTTACTGTTTTTTTTTGTGAAAAATAATATATATACAAAAAAGCAATAAATTTCAAAGCACTGCACCACAATTAGTTGTAGAACATCTTTCAGAGTTTGGCGTGTTACAATTCCATAATTTTACGTTTTTACTTCTAGCTGCTCTAAGATACTGGAGACTAAAAGAGATATCAATTTAATGATTCAGCATTCATATTCATTTGTTAAGTCCTATCTTCACTGTATAACTCCACCATCACCTTTGATCTTTCCATCCCTCTCTTTATGAAGCCCTCCAATTTTGAAGCACCCTCACTTTGACCCTCGACAGCCACAGCTCCATGTGTGAGCTGCTCTGCACCCCTGTAGGCTCACATGTTCCTTGGAAGAGCCTTTTCCTCTGATGTAATCCTCCTTTCTCATCCTCCTTCAGGCCTTTTAGATGAGACCTGGTTTCCTCTCATCCCACCAGGAGGCCTAGAAGAAGGGGGTTGATTTTCTCCTCCTATTCCACAGCTTCAGCTTCGAGACTATGCTGTCCAATATAGCAGTCACTAGCCACGCATGGTTATTGAACTCTTGAAATGTGGCCAGTCTGAATTGAGATGTGCAGTAAGTATAAAATTCACACCAGATTCCGAAGATTCATATACACACACACACAAAGTAACAAATATCTCAATAATTTTTATATTGATTACATGTTGAAATGATATTTTGTAAAATAAAATATATTATTGAAATTAATGTGACCAGTTTTTTCTTTTTTTTAATGAGGCTACTGTAAACTTCAAATTCTATACATGGCTTGCATTTGTGGCTCACATTATCTCCCCATTGGGTAGCACTGCTCTAGACAATCAATCGTCTGTCACCTTCGTTCAAAATTCCTCCGCCTTTGCAGACTGCACCATTCAGTTGTGAATGGCTTCTTTTGTATCTGTCCTGGCATCCTTAATGTTCCTTTAGGTAGGGTATACAGCATTTCTCTACCTATCTACAAACTATCAGCCAAGACAATTTCAACATCTACTTAAGTCAAGTCATAAATATAAATTATTTTGTTGTTGAGTACTTTGCAGCCCCAGATCTAAATTTTTTAATGATTTAAGAAAGAGACTGTAAAGAACATGCAGTCTGTTGAGGGAGAAGGAATAATAAGCAAACAATTATGATAGATGAGAAAAGTTTGGGAATAGATAGATGTATAAAGTGCTATTAGAACCAATAATGGCACAAATAATTTCTTCTGTGACTATCAGAGGAAGCACAGAAAGGAGGTCACAGGTGAGGGAGTTCATGAGAGGTGAAAAGTGCCTTTTAGGACCATATGATGGAGCTGGATGGGGCACTGGGAGGTGACGATGCAGGGGTGTGGTGGGACCAGATGATGATGATGGAAAGGGCAACAGGAGCTGAAGCTTTTATAGGCATGGTGGGACCAGGTGATGGAGTTGGATAGGGAACTAGAAGGTGAGGCTGCAGAGGAATGGCGGGATCAGATGATGGAACTGAATAAGCCACTAAGTGATCAAGCTGTTTAGGACCAGATGATGATGGTAGATGAGAACGAACAGATGTGGTGGGACCAGATGATGGAGCTACATGAGGCCATGAGAGGTAAGACTGTTAAAAGAAAAACTTTTCATGCAATTTAAGATCTCACAGCTTTATTGAGTGATTCATGAATTGGGTAGTATCCCATTCAGAAAGTAGAAGGAAGCTCTGCCAAGAGGGTGGAAAGGGGGAGCTTATATACAGCAAATGCAGAAGCAAGTGAGGAAATGTTCTGATTGGATGACATCTTCACTTTACAAAGGGGGTCTTACAAAGTAGGGTGCAGATATATATTGATTAGTATGGTATGCTTGTCCATTCTGATAAGCTATCTCTATTGAACCAAAACTGGTTTATCACCAGATGTTGCTTACCTGCATTTCTGTAAGGTGTGTTTCATTTTTCCATTTTCTTGGAAAGCCCCTGCTGGTCAATTGTTTTTCCCTTCTGTAAAATCCTTTCTTAGAAAAAAGTCCCTGCTGGCAATGCCCTATGGAGGTGGCCATTTTATTTGACATAACAGACTGCAGTCCTACCATCCTCTGAGGCAGGAGAGGAGATTTTTGGTGGCAAAGCTGGAGTGGGGACAAACACAGAGACTATTCCAGGAGAGGAGTAGATTGCTGAGTGGTTTCAGCCCCTAAGCTGTATGGGTCCTGACTCTGCTCACATATTTCTATGTTCACCCACTGGGCACTGTTAGGGGGAAGAAGCTAGAGAACTTGCTAATGGTCAATCAACTTCTGCAAAATTTTGCAAATAGGCTCCTTGACAGAAGAACTGCTTTTGCAAGTAAAATTTGACAGAAACAATGACCTACTTCATCTACTTCAAAGCTAGCTAGTTTGCCAAGCAAAATACTGGATGGTTATTAAAAATGAAAACTCATTCTTCAGTAAATGCCTTACTTTTCAGAACCTTCTCTCCACCTCTTCATGACAGAGAATCAAGGCTAATGAGCAGTTAGAGAGTGCATGCATTTTATTTCCTCTTGAAATCCAAAGACAAGATGGTGGAGGACCCTCTCCACCTTATTTTATTACAGACTGTTTACTGATAAATCCAGGTCTGGACATTAGACAGTGGTCAGCTCTGTGATGTGTGCTCAGAGCTTACTGTCACAGGTGGAGAGAGCACACAGGGTTTGGCTTGGAGGGGGCTGAAAGAACAAAAATGCTGTACTCTAAAATATTAACATTTGGGTTGTTTGATTATTTTATAAAGAAATTGGGGACATGTCTCCCTTCCAAGCCAAGGTCTGAGTGGTGATTTTCTACTAGATTGTCTGTTCAAGGAATTATCTGGGGTACTTAAAAACAAATACCAAGAAAGAGTTCCACCACGGAGATTCTGATTTAGTTGGTCTGAATGTTTATTTGGCTTGCTTTTCAACCTTTCCCAGGTTAATTCCAATGTGCAGCCAAGGCTGAAAACCATAGATGAAAAAAAAATCCATCTCTTTTTTTTTTTTTCAGCTTACTGATTGGCACTGATTTTCTATTTAAAGTAGGAGGAGGTGAAATTGAGGTCATTGGCTCAGAGTTAAGGAAAAGGAATGAGCAGGTACCAAGCAGCTGAGAAACACAAGGTGTGTCCAGGGGTGAGAAATTGGAGCTACAGTCTGAACCTCACGTGGGGCAGGCTCCTCACGCAGGTCATCTTTATTGCGCAGCAAAAGCCCCAGCAATTGTCCCAAAAGGACAGAAAGGAGTTGCAGATCTCATATTTTATCTAAGGCCCTTGGTTTTCAAAGATAATCACCTGAAGGGCTTGTTAAAAACACAGACTGCTGGGCTCCAACCGGTGTTTCTGATTCAGAAAGTCAGGTATAAAGCCTGAGAATTTGCATCTCTTACAAGTTCCCAGATGCTGCTGATGCCGCTAGTCCAAGACCTCACTTTGAGAACCACTGTGCTAAGGGAGAGTAGGATTACTTAAAATGGAAATGCCGCAGAAAGCGTCATGAGTTTTTATTGAGCAACTACTATGTACCAAGTCCCATGCCAGAGGGGGAGCCTTGGCTCCTGCCTTCCCTAACATGGCAGTTTAGAGATGGAGACCCACAACAGACAATAACATTTTGTTTGGTTCTACGGAGGGGACTTCCAACTTCTGTTTGAAAGACCACCCTTACAATAATGAAAAAGTGGAACAAACCTCAAGCCCATGACTTTTCTAGCACCCATCAGACAGCTGAGTGACAGGGCTACCAACTAACCCAGAATCGAAGGAAAGGCATCACCTGCATGACAAAGATAAAAATTGGCTACAATAGTTGAGGAATTGGTGAAGGCCAAGGGGAGGTGGCTGAGAAAGTGTGGGGCTCAGGACCACAGATATAGAGGGGTCCACACCCTTTTGGAGGTTTTTACCTCCATAAATCCAACAGGATGTTCACAGGAAAACCTGGGCAAAGTTGGAAAAGTTTCCTCATGGTGCCAGCCCAAGGAAGGGGAACACCTGGGGAGGGACCCAAAATCTTTCCAGTAATTGCCCTCTTCTTCCCACTAAAGAATGAAAGCTTTACTCTGTGGGGAAAATGGCAACAAAAACTGTCACTTTTAGTGGTGGAACCGCATTGCAGATGGGAGAAGGGGACAGCAAAAAATGTTCTCTAGCCCTTGGAGAGGCAAGAATACATGCTGGGCCCAGAGCTGCATAGGGAGAAGGCACAAGAACTGTGAAGGCCACAAGTCCAGCCCCAGGGACACAGCAAAAGCCTGAGGCTTAATGAGAATATCAGAACGCTCATTCTTCCTCTACCCAGCTAATAAGCCTCCAGTTAAAGTAACCATGCTCGGAGAGCTGCAAAACACAGACTCTCTGAGCACAGTGCAAATAAAAGACCTAAAAGATGAGGGGGAAGGGGTATTTGGCTGGCAAACCAGCCTCCATCCTAAATCCAAGGTTATCACTAAATCAGTGGTTCTCAAGAGGGGGAGGAGTAACTTTGCCCCACAGGCAAAATTGCACAATGTCTGAGGACATTTTTAAAATATATATTTATTGAGAAATATCCACACATGTACAGTCCAACCAAATCATGCAATCAATGGCTCACGATATCATCAATAGTTGTGTATTCTTCACCATGATCATTTTTAGAACATTTGCATCACTCCAGAAAAATAAAGACAAAAAAACCTTAAGTATCCTATACTCCTTACCCCCTCCTCTCATTGACCTGCAGTATTTCAATCTATCCAGTTTTTATCCTTATCTCACCCTATCATTTATTTATATTTTATCCTTATTATTATTTTTATTCATCTGTCCATACCCTAGATAGGAGCATCAGACACAAAGTTTTCACAATAGCACAGTCACATTATAAAAGTTATGACAGCCAAGTTATAGAGTAGAAGTGAGGAGGGAATATGAAAAACCCTAAACCTGTTATTGTATCAGGATCCGTCAAGCCAAGAATGAACTGCATGAGTTCAAACTGTTGGGCGGAAGCCCCTGGGCAATTCTAAGCCTTTGAGTTGTGGGTGCCAAATGGTCACTGGAGGAGACCCAGTCAACAGCATACATTCTAATTGCCACAGATGGTATTTGTGCCAACTTAATGGGGGAAAAAAGTTCATCTTCCAGGAATACCTAATAACGAAGATTTTTAAATTCATAATGAGAAGCCATCCAAGGTCAGGCTAACCGAAAAGAAGGGTAAATCTTCATATACTTTATGCCGTGTATTATTCTTCATAGTTTTTTTTTTTTAACATGGGGAGGCACGGGGAATCGAACCCAGGTCCTTGGGCATGGCAGGCAAGCATTCTTACCTGCTGAGCCACCGTGGCCCGCCCTCTTCATAGTTTTTATGATCCAGAGTCTCTCTATGATCCACACTGACTGTGAAGATGTCCAATTCAGTCCTTTCTCTCTGAATTTGTATAGATGATTTTATTTCCTTTGAATCTTTCTTACGATAAAGCATCTCTTCCCTGCCATCACAGTTCTGCCCACATACGAGGAACCCAAGGAGAGATGTGGACCCTGAATTCAGAAATGTCTTTTCCTTAGTTGCCAACATAAAATGTAATTTTTATTATTCCCAGTAATTTATCTGATGTCTCACATTTCCTGAAGTACCCTTTATTATTAAGTCTTGTTATTTCTTTGAATCATTCATGTTCAGTCACTCTCCTCTCAAGCCAATATTATCATTCAGAGAGGAATCGAGACCATTTTCCAAATATCTGGAGTTGTAAGCCTTTTTAATTCTACCACAAAAATTGAAATATTGTCTAGCTGTAACATGGAAGGCCCTGGTACCACCAACATGGGTTTGGATCTGCTGAAGGAGTTTCTCACCTAGAATATTTAACTGAACATTGTGATAGTGATTCCCAGTTCCATATTCTGCTTTCCACATGATCTTTCCAACATATGGATTCATATTTAATCCTAGGTCTCCCTTGGAACGGGCCACCTTCTCCCCACCAGTGATTAACCCAGGCCCAAACTTAATGTCCCAAACTCGTATTGGATTCAAGTGACCCTTTGCTTTGCCTCTCAACTCTAGAACTGAGGCTTTGCCATTGGTGAGTTGCTATGCCAGATAAGAGCCAAATGAAATAGACTTGGGTTATAAGTACTTGGAATAACTGTCCCCCAAATATTCCTGGCAATTCAGTTAACATTTGGGTTAAAGGGATGATCTTTGCTAGTAGAAATCATCCCATGCACATGTGCGGTCACCAAAGACAGGAATGACATATGCTTCCTTTCACTTGAACATTCACATGAATTTTCTAAAAGTCCCTAAATACCATCGAAATGAAAACCTCATGTCCCAGGAGAATAAATATATTTACACAGAAAGAGAAACATGCACACATTCACGCAAATAAACTACAGAAGACTATCACTGCACGGGAAAGGGATTAAAAGAGTAAACTGCTAAACCAAGTATGGGCGTCCACTTGCTCATTCTTAATCGAATTAAACTGAAAGCTGTTTATCTGCTGCTAGTCACACAGGGATATAGCTTGGCTTTGCTTTCAAAATAGATTCTTGGCACAGTTTCCTTGCTAGGGACACAGGATCCAATACAAAAAAAAAAAAAAAAACATTGTCTTTTAAGAGTATACAAGATTTATGGTCCACAGATCTTTATCTATCTTGATGTTTTGCCAACTTGCTTTAAGAGAAATAGCATAGGCCTAGAGGGGACAGGAAGGAAGAGGACGCGGAGAGAAAAACCAGGAAGCCAGGACTAACAGCTGTTCTATTTTTCTGAGCTTGGGGAATAAAATCAGACGAGAGTTACAAACACACGAGTGTAAAACAACAGCATTTCTGAGTGGGGTGGTGGTGGTGGTAAGTTCATCTAGCTTGTGGGTAGAGGGCAATTAAAAGTAGTTCATGAACAGTTCATAAAGATAAATAACGAGAATGTGCTCCTTCTGCTTTTCATCTTTTTCAAACACAGGCTTTTCCTAATGTAGAAGCATTTAATTAGTTTTCCATCTCAACTGATTTCCACTAACCTAGCAGACCAAACACCACTTTCTTTTCATTTCGGCATTAAACTAAGGTGTGCTTAATGATAACAGCTCCCAACCAAAGACCATGAGGACTGCTTGACAGCCTGAGTGATGTATCTCCCCGGAGTCATCTTTAGGCAAAAGCTTTCATTTATACCTTCTTTCCTGGCTCTTGCTCCAAACCCAACCCCTGTAAATGACACAGTATGGTTTTCTGTTTATATCATACATTTTAAAATCAGAACAACAAAAACTGTCATCTTAGGCACATGTTTTTTTCCAACATTGACTTCAAAAATGCATATGCTGTTTTTGGGTTGGCTTGTTTTTCCCCTAGGCCAGTCTCTACTCAAACTACAATGTAATAAGTCTGCCTTAAAGGGAAAGTTACATGTAAAACTAGTCACTTGGTAAATTCGTGTTCACAACCTAATGGATAAAATGCTTGGATTGTATTAAAATCAGTTCAATCATTTAATAAAAGTATTGAGTGCACAATATATACCAGATAACCACTGTAGGTACTGGGCACGGTGCAACAAGTAAGAGACCCAAATCCCTGCCCTCCTGAAACTTACATTCTGGTGATGATTTGGGGGAAAAAATGAAAGAAGGAAAAAGAATAGGAAATGCCAGTGATAATGGTGGTAGTATAATTTTATAGAGATTGGTCCAGGAAGGTGATCTTTGCAGAGATATTTTAAGCAAAGAGGTGAAGGAGGAGAAGGAGGGAGCCGAGTGGATGTCTAGAGGAGAGCATCCAATAAAGATGAAATAGGAAGCACAAAGGTCAAGGAGGGAAAGCCTGCGATGGCAGGGTTGCAAGGAGGCGGGGGCAGCTGCAGTGAGTGAGAGAGGAGAAACATTTTTGAAATTGGAATAATTAGAAATAATGATTACCATCTCAAAAAGCAGTATTCTTTCTCATGCTCATTCTCACCGAAACTACATATCTGATTTTTCCTTCTCCATCTGGACAAGAGAAATAACTTGAGGTGCCAGTTGTGTCATTACTAGAAACTACTAAAAATAATCATAATCATAACAATGTCATGTGATCTTATCTATTTTCAATTATTCTGTCAAATAATGAGCACTAATAATACAGTAACTGCTTCACAGTTTACATGATCTCATTTGACCCTGCTATGATGCCCGGATGTGTTATTTTCCCATTTTGCAGATAAAGGAAGTTTTCAGATGTATCATGTGACTTACCAAAAATTGCTCAGCTAGTAAATGCTGGAGTCCAGACAAGAATCCTTTTGCTCAACCATATTATTCCCGGTGCCTGTGGCCTCTGGTATACCTGCTCAGACATCTCTACTCTATATAATTTATACCTTTAAAAGAAAAGATGTGTAGCTAAAAAAATACTGGTTTATATTGGTTTAAATAAGGAAAAAGTAAAATGAACAGTAATGTTTATTACAATGTTATTTATCAGGGTAAAAAATGAGAAGAAACCCTAAAAGCCGAATAATAAGACAGATTAAGTGTGGCTGGCAGAATAATGGCTCCCTACCCCAGATGACCATGTCCTGGGCCCCAGAACCTCTGAATATGTTAGGTCTTATGGCAAAGGGGAATTAAGGTTGTAGGGGGAATTAAGCTGACCTTAAAATAGAGGAGATATTTCCAGGTTAGCCAGATGGGCCTATGGTGGTTTGAAGCTGTACATACCCCCCCCCAAATACGTTCTTAAACTTAACCCATTCCTGTAGGTGTGAGCTCATTGGAAGAGGATCTTTTGATGAAGGTACTTCACCTCAATCAGAATGGGCCTTAATCCTATTACTTGAGTTCTTTATAAGAGAATAAAGTTCAAACACAGAGAGACAAAGCCAAAGAAAATAAGACGTTGAAATCAATGAAACCCAAAAGAAAATAGAGCGGCCAGGAGAGGTTGCCATGTGATAAGCTAAGGACCAAGGTCACCTGTAGCCAGCCTCTGAACACCACAGTCTTTGGGGGAAAAGCATCGCCTTGATGCTGCATTGAATTGGACATTTTCCTGGTCTCAAAAGTGTAAGCTAATAAATTCCCATTGTTTAAGCGAGCCCATTTCATGATATTTGCTTAAGCGGCCTAGGAAACGAAAACAGGGCCTAATGGAATTGAACTTAATTGTAAGGGAATAGACAGAAGTGAAGGCGGTTCATTAGTGGGTCTATAAGTAATAACCATATTGAAGGTGAATATGATTTAAAGGGGTTGTACAGACTCATGTGTCCCACCAATTAACACTACAAATATAAATAAGTTCTTTCATGAACTGCTGCAAAGGTTAAAAAAAAAAGGGAAAGGGGAAGATGTGACTATAGATGAAAGGTACAGAGAGATGCAACATTGCTGGCTTTGAAGATGAAGGAAGGAGCCATGAGCTAAGGAATGCAATCTACTTTTAGAAGCTGGAAAAGACAAGGAAATAGATTCTCCCTTAGATCCTCCAGAAAGGACTGCATGCCTGCTGATACCTTGATTTTGGCCCAGGAAAACCTCTATTGGACTTCTCACCTTCAGGACTGTAAGGGAATAACTTTGTGTTGTTTTAAGCCACTAAATTTGTAGAAATTTGTTATAGCAGTCATAGGAAACTCATACAAAAGTCAACATGGACAATGTACTAGATGGTCTATCAGGCAAACACTTAAATAATATGTGTGAGGACTATGTATTAAGATGGAAAATATTTAGGATTCACAGAATATAGACTAGTATATATGGTGTGATTACAACCATGTTTGAAACATGAAGAAACAAAAACTTTAGTTCAGTGGATATAAAATAAATCTGGGAGAAAAATCACAAAAATGAGCAGTGAGTAATGCAGTGATGGAATGAGGCTGAATCATTTTTCTCTTCTTTAAGCTTATGAATTTTCTGGATTTCCTTTAAGAGGCCTCTCTGGAAAAAATCTTAAAATTAACTTTTAAATTGATCTATGAAAGAGCTACATTTATAATACTCAAAATCCCATGCATATGTGTTGCCAGAGAGGAAAATCCCATGCATGTTTGCCAGATTATATCCATGTCAAAACAGCAGTATTCTTTCCTATTTTATCCAGGTGACCATATGGAAAAACAGTTATTGTTTTAGCAGCCAGCACCAGAATTTCTATGTAGGTATAGACCTGCTCTAATTGAAAAGTTAAATAAAAGTTTTGTCAAGTCCACTGGAAAGAAGAGAGTCCCCAGGCCTGAACTTTGAGCTTAGATTTCTTAGGAAAGAATGGAGTGGGAGGAATGAGGTGTCTGAGGCGGCTTCAGGCTGAAGTCAGAAGAATGTGGAGACATGGCAGCTGGGGTTGAAAAGCATTTGAAGGAAAACATAAATCTACAGCATAATTTCAAGAAATTCAATGTGTTGCATTTCTGTTACCCCCAATCTTCAGCAAAATTGTAACATATCCACAGTTGATTGGATTTCATAGGAAAATTAATAAAGGAAGCAAGTTTTGAATGATTGTTGATTCAGGGTTGAAACTGGGTTAGCCTCTATGGATGGGGAAAGATAGCTCAGATCTCAAACGCATGTCCTTTCAAAATGTGGTCAACAACTGTGGATGGTGTGCCACCATGTGCTTTCAACTTTTCTCAGTCACCAGTGCCACTAAGGAGAGGATTCACTGCCCTGATCACCACTTCCCCTTCCTAGGGTCCCTCCTGGCCCTTGTGAGCTGTATAGCCCATCTGCAAAAGAGCAAATATTTGTGGAGCTATTTTACTACCTTGAGTCGCATTTCATATACAAGATGACTTTGGAAACCAGACTTTGTATCATCTGAGATTTGTGCCAGCTTGTTGCAAAGCAAACACTAAGCTGATCCTCTGAGAACCCATGGAAGATTCCTCCTCACTGATGTTCCCCAGAGACTGAGCAGCTACTATTCTCCAGTGTCTGAGATGGTTTCAGTTCCTATGGTTATTCAAAGGAGTTATGGCACTTGGGCTGTCTTAAAAAGCCCAGAAGATACTGGGATGGAGGAGTTTATTAGAGGACTCACTGGGGATTCTATATCCTCCAGGGTATCCTTGGGAGGTGAACAAACTTAACTCCCCCAGACACTCCAGAAACAGTTCAGAACTCCTGCGATGCCTATGACTGAAAACAAGACTTCCCCAGAGATCCTTTGGGCCCAAATCCAATTCTGTTTGCAGTGTCCTCTGCAGAGTGGCTATGGCTTCTTGGGTTTTCTCTAGCCCTGTCCCAAGGTCTCCATGATCCAGAACTTCCTTGGGCTCAGGTGATATCCCAGAGGCCTAATACCACAGTGGGTGGCAAAACTAACCACCAAAAACGTGGGGGAGATGCAGTGGTTATGTTGGTGTGTATGTGTCTGTGTGTTAAGGGAGAGGGCAGGCAGGGATAGATCCAGATTTTGTGGGGATCTGAAGCTTATATGATCTTGAGGGCTCTCTTTAAGAAAAAAGAGCACTACATTACCAATTCAAAATTAAGTACAAGAGTAAATACATATTAAGATGAGAAAAAATATCACAACAAATTATAAATATAAAAAGCTGGCAAAAATAAAAAAGCATCACAAAATCTAGACAACTAACATAATATCTTAATTAACTCTGATACACCTCTATAATATTTTTTCCTACATGTTTTAGCTACATCCTCTTTGATCCCCTCTTCAAATGACGATGATTTTATAATGTTTTCCACAACAGGAATAGATAGATTGAGTCTTTCCTCTATATGGCATGATTGATTAAATTTTAAAAATCATTGATAGCTTAGCAATAAATTTTCAGCTTCACAATTCATTTTTGGCAATGTTGTGCAAATTTTTAGATTTCGTTGCCAAATTTGGAAAACCTTTCAAATTTCAAGTATCTCTCATATACAAGCTACAAGATTTCATAGCATTTCAAGTTTCTTTGCACAATGTCTTATCTTAAACACTTTCTGAACTGATGACACTCATTAAATAATCTGTGACTGGTGTCCTTGTTTAGTGGTATATTATGATTTTTATGTTAAATATTGTTAATGTTAATATTTCTTATCAAGTTGGCAAGAAATTTAATTTTCTTTCAATGTGTACATATGATTCATTTCTTTTCATTAAATGGATTAGAAAACAATCCAGGAGCCTATCCTTTACTTCTATTTAACATTTATTTCCTCCTCATCATGTGTTATTGATGTTGTTATGATGTAAAAAAAATCTTGTAATTGAAATTCATTTCTCCATGTCAGAAAAGTTTCTGTTTATTTCATGTAGAAATATACATATAAAATAACTTCGCTGTATAATGAGTTTATAATTGTATACACTGAGCTATCTTAATATATTCCTGACAAGAGAGAGCCTTTGTTTTGACTTGGGGTAATCGCGAACTAAATCCTCTACTTAATTCTACACATTTCATGATTGGAAGATTTCCCACAGATCAGCTTCTGAATCTCTATATTTCAAACCTGGTTTTTCCTCCATTGGCCCATACTGCTGGTATTGCTGGGCATAATGGCACACTTTAATATTTATGTCTTCTGGACCTTCACCTTTATGTCATGATTCCAAGTGAGTCATCCCAGTAGATGGTAGAAATATTTCTGAAAGTCATTCTATATTAGGATGGCTGGTAATAACAAATATATCCCACTAAACCCAAGCTCTCCCTAAATCAACCTTCCTTAGTCAAATTTCAAAAATGCCCATGGCCATCTCCAATGGCACCCAACATAAGGAAGGGAGGCCATAGTGGAAAAAGACAGTAGTCTTGACTAATTGTGGGTAAGATATAATATTCTGAAAATTTTACGAAAACATACAACCATGTGAACACATTGCCTTGGAAGGCATCCAGGTAAGCTTCATTAGCTTCAGGACCAATCGTCTTCAGGGGACAAAAGAAGGTAACTGGATGATGCACTCTACTGGAACCTTCTCTATCTCTATTGTTGAATCCACCTATATACTCACAAATGCATATTTTTAAAATATGCATTTTAACTTTCACTAACTTCTCCAACATATCCAATTGAAACAGCTCTGCTAGAATCATAGTTTAAAGCTATTATTATAAACAGAAACAGTTTTTAGCCAAGAGTTATTTTTCCCAAATGAAGGAAGTTTCACTTTTCAAGTTAACAAAGACTTCACTTGACTACTTCACTAAGACTGATACTTTGTCAGGGATTTAGGGTACTTTAAAGGAAAAAAACATATTTCTGCACTATCACAATGATAAAAGTCTCAGCTTATGAAAAGAGGAGACTAAATAAAGTGTAAAAAAAAAGCCACCAAAAAGTTGTTTTAAAAGGCTTTATTCTATTCAATAACAATGCTTGCCAATTTGAATAAAATTAGTTTTTCTTTTCTAATCTTATCTAGAAAGTTTTTATAATTGAGTCTAGATTTATTAATCATTTCTATATCTTTCATGAATGCAAAAAAAAAATCTCAATAAAGACTTTACTGTCATTAGTAGATCTACCCCAAGAATTGTAAAGATTCTTTGTGTAGATACACTCTGGGAAAAAAACCACAACAATCTGTGCCCTGGTTCTTGATGAATTCTTTCTTGTTCCTCTGTGAGTGTGTGTTCGTATGTATATATATCTTTCTCTTTCACACAATCCTTCAAAACAATTCCTTTTCAAAATATTGTGATCATCACTATCTCTGTTGCACCAGGGGAATTTTCAACATTCTAAAAATAGTTTCATTTTTATAGCATCAGAGTGTTTTTAGTTGCTGCTGCACAAATAGTAGGGCTTTATATCAGGTCCATTTTGGAATACTGTAAAAGACTCAGAAAATGATGGAAGCATGAAAAATGCTTTGAAATTAATAACTAAACCTGATTAAAATAAATGTCTACAGAAGCCAAAGGATAAAATTTTAGTGTTAATAGTTGATCTCAGACGCTCGATAGAAACCCCTTTCCTAACCTTGTATCTGATGCTCCTTTTATCCAGGGTATGGACAGATGAGTAAAAAAATAAGGCTAAAAAAATAAATAATAGAGGGGGAGTATAAAGGGCAAAATGTTGGGTAGATTGAAATACTGGTGGTCAATGAGAGGGAAAGGTAAGGAGTATGGGATGTATGAGTCTTTTCTTTTTCTGTTTATTTCTTTTTCTGGAATGTCATAAATGTTCTAAAAATGATCATGGCGATGAATACACAACTGTGTGATGATATCGTGAGCCATTGATTTTACACCATGTATGGACTGTATGTGTGTGAAGATCCCTCAATAAAAAATGTATTTTTTTTAAAAAAAAAGAACCCCCTTTTCTTTTTCTCTTCTTTGTCTTCTATTTGCCTTGTTTGCTGATACCTATTTTCTGTACTACTTTGACATCAGCAAGAATTGGTCTTAATCCTACACTTAGCCCTACTTTTCTCTACCAGCCTTCACCGAAAATCCTAAATCTAGGCTCAGAAGCTAGGTAGGTTCCAGGCAAAAGATAGGCTGAAGACAAATTATTTTCTTCCCAAGTTTTTTTTCTGTTTTGAATTTTTGTATAACTGGCTTCAAATTTCCTCACATACATACATATACATATATATACATACATACATATATATATATATAAAAGCAATTTGTTTTATTATGACCTTCAACCATGGGAAATTATTAACTTTTTCAATCTGATTTATGTTGCTTATGAATGCCACAGTGGGACTAGTTATTGAATTCTAATAAGTACACAAGTCTTATGAAAAGCTTGGTGGTAAAAATAATATTCATGGAGGCTGTCAATGGGATGTAAGATCCACTGATTACTATAGATATTCTAAATTTTATTCTCAAATTGAGTCACTTCACCTGATCTCAAGACAGCTGCAAATCTAGACCATTATTTTGGTCCTTCGTAAAATTGTTTTTACTGAATTGTGCTTTAGTGTTAAACCATTAACCTGAAATGAGAAATGCGGTAAGAATCAGTTTGATGATAATGGTTGTGTTTACTTGGAGGTGTTCTGGTTGAGGAGGCAGTCCAATACAGCAGAAAGTAAAACCACTCTCAGCTGTCATTACAAGCAATGCTATGTTTTTCCTTAGCTAATGGTTTGGATTTATCTTAGGGATAATGTGAACATTGAAACTTAGTTGTTGTTTGTTTGTTTGTTTTTAACATTTTTAACATTTTGGGGAAGTCACAAACCATATATATATATATGAATATACACATAATATCTTGCACACCATTAGGGGCTTCACAGCCCACTGAGGATCTATCCATGGACTGACTCCAGGTTAAGAACATGAGTTGTAACTGATAGTATTAATTAGTACTGCATAACAAACACCTCTCTCCCCCCAAATCTTAGGAATATGGCAACAAACATCTATCTTTTCATGCACTAGTCTATGGGTCAGCTATGGCTTTGCTGGGTTCATCTGGAATAGGAAGCCTTGGCTCTACTCTGTAGTTGGGTTTAGGTCCGCTCCATGTGTTTCCTCATTCTCTTTGTATCAGCAGCTACTCAAGGCATATTCTTCTCATAGGGAATCACCGGAGCCCTAAGAGGGCAAGCCCAACCACATATGTGCCTTTAAAGCTTTAGAGCTCATGTCAAGTTTTCAAACTTTCTACTGGCCAAGTCCAAAGTTAAGGGATGGGGATGTACACACTGCCTCCATTATTGCAATGCAAGGTCACATGGCAGAGGGAAGGAGTAAAAAATTAATGACAATAATCCAGTCTTCCACATTGACCATATTTATCTCTCTGTGACTTGATTTTCTCATTTATAAGATGAACCAAAATGCAACAAAAACAAAAAATTCTACCTCTCAGACTTGTAAGGATTAAAGCACCTCAAACAGTGCCTGGCATACAGGCAAAATAAAAGCTTAATAAATAAAGTTAGGTACTATTATTGTTGCTATCATCATTGTTGTGGTTGTTTTTATTGTTGTGTTCCTCTCTTTGCCACAGCAGGTATTAAATTTAGAGACGTTTTCTGCCTTCTTCTAGCAAGCATGCAGGTATATATTTTGTGCACCAAACTTAGTCCTCTGTTTTCTTATTTTTCAAATGTCATTTCCCTCTCTTCTTTGATTCATTCCTGAATTAATTTTTCATATTGTTAATTGAATATATATTGAAGTAAGTAGTCCGTAAATGCCTCTCCGGAGATATTATTAGTTATAGAATGATGAATAAATAAACAAACAACTTCTGCTGGCTTGATTTTTCTTTCTTGTTTTAAACTTTGACTGCATGTGTTTGCCATCTCTGCAAGCTGCATTCAACTTCCTTCCATATGCAAACTAGGCTAAATCGACTTTGGACAGCTGAACCACCTCAGTCTACCCCTCAGTCAGTCCTTTTACGTATCTCCTAGTGCCAGGCCTGCTGGCTTCTGGATTTCCCCTTCCTCCTTGGACCTAGCCACCAAGCAACCTGGTTGTCTCTCTGCCAAGTCCCACTCTACTTGTGGCCAAAATATTAGACGATGAATGTACCATATTCCCAGACATCACAATCCCCTATAACTACAAAATAAGAACATACTTCCTTTCATAACCAATACCAACGGCTCAGATCACCTACCCAACAGGGAGACATGATTTATTGAATATGATTGGTAATCTAAAGAATGATAGGTTAATCTCAAAGAAAATATTACTCTAATAATTAATTCCTGGGAAAGAGCTTCAGCTCTAAAGAAGCACTTTAAATGATGGGCTTACCTTAAATTTTATTGTACCCATAGCCCATTGGATGAATATATATTTTGAATCCAACCACTTCCCATAATCTCCACTGCCAAAGCCCCAGCCAGAGCCACCAACATCTCTCACCAGGACAATGTGGGAGCTTCCTAACTGGTTTCCCTGTGTCCACTCTTGCTCCCTATAATCAATTCTCCAGAATTGATCTTCTGGAAGTGAAAATCAGAGCATGTCATTCCACTGCTGAATCTCTCTTGTTTGTGGTCTCCTATCACAGTATAAATGCCAGAAACCTTACCAAGGCTGATAAGGGCCCTTGCAATGTGGATGTGCCTAACTTTCCAACTGATTCTTTTCTTGTCTCTTGTCTCACTCACTCTGTGCTGACCCTACTGGCCATCCTGTAACTCATCAAACTCATTCTTGCCTCAGGACCTTTGTACATACTACACCTTCTTATTACACTTGATCTTCCTCCAGATCTTCACATGGTTCGATCCTTCATTTCATTTAGGTCTCTTCACATTCATCACTTCCTCAAAGAGGCCTTTCCTAACCACTGTCACTAATACAGACACCCTTCCCCCACCCCGCCTTATGTTTCTTCATTGCTCTTATTGCTGCCAATGATTACATTATAAGTTTATTTGTTCATTGTCCCCATGCTTCCAACTATATTTTTAACAAGTCTCTTTTGTCACTGCCAAGTATAAATAGGCACATAATAAATATTTGTCGAATGAATGAATAAATAAACAAATGTGTTTATTATGCCTGACTTTAAACTCAACATTTCAGAAACCCATTGAAAATAGTTTGAGCTGCATCATACTTAGCCTCATTTTTCAGTGGTGATGTAGATGCAAACTGCAGGCATATGTTTGGCTGTAGGATGCCTTTTCTTCCCACAACACTTGAAGTCTAGTTCTGCTACCTCCACTATACTCAACGCACTTTTGATAAGGTCACTGATGACTGACCAATTTGCAAATCCAATGGCTTTTTTCCAATGTAACTACTTTGTAGGATATACCAATGTCGATCATTCTTTTCTTCTTAAAATCTTTTCTTCTGTAGCTTTTATAATTCCAGCCCACCACCTCTCTGGTCAGTGTTCCTTTGAATGCTGGTTAATTCACACCAAGGACCTGTGAATCAGAGTTTTCCTGGGATACAGGCATGTGCTCTCCACTGATTCCTGGGCCATTACGAACAGAACATATTAAAAATTGAATTGGCCATCTTCACCCTTCATCCTTGACTGGGTTCCTCACGCTGCTTAATTGTGACAAGAGCTGTTTAATTTCCAAGCTATCCATCTTTTTTTTTTTTTTTTTAACATGGGCAGGCACCAGGAATCGAACCCGGGTCCTCTGGCATGGCAGGCAAGCGTCCTTGCCTGCTGAGCCACCGTGGCCCTATCCATATTTTTTTATCATTCCCTGTCCTTGCTCACATTCCTCACCACCCCATTTCCAACCACAATGGGGTCCTAAACCTTTGATTCCATGTGTTTTTTTCTCTAAGCACTCTCTTCCCCTTGGATAACTGTGTTGGTAAAGACCTCCAGTTTCTTGCTTGAACCATAGCAAGAACTTTCTAAGTCTTCTTCCAGCATTTAGTGTCTCTCCACTTCCAATGTACTTTTCACCCTACTGTAGAGTAATCTTTCTAAAATGCAGATTGGTAGCTTCCCATTACCTTCAGAGTGGCATGGCCAAACCTCATGGCATGGCATCCAAAACGCCTCATGATTTTACCACTCCTCTAATTTGCCTTCATGCTTGGCCATACATGCTTTGCTATACTTGACTGAGCTATTTGGTATTCACAGCAATGTCCAGTGTTCTCTCTTTCAACTTTACATACAATGATCCCTCAGAGCACCCACTGCTCTACCTTTGCCCTCTGGGATAATTTCCGCTCCTTCAAGATTCACTTCTAGAGTTCCCTCCACAGGGGATGGCCCCTAGTCTCTGCTGAAACACCCCTTGGTGTTTCCATTGCACCTTATAGTTAATCATTAATTTAGTCTATGTTCTCCACTAGATTGGGATATTCTTGAGAGTAGAAATTTGTTACTTTATGTCTGTATTTATAGTAAATAAGTCTTAGCACATAGCAAACATTAAATAAATATTTGTGGACATGATATAAATTGAGTTGAGTTGAGCTGAGTTAGAAACAGTATCTGGGTTCTCAACTCTAGGGGAGTTATTTCAGTATTTAGTTAATCAGAAATAACTTCACCTTTAAGTGGAAATTTAACAATATACCATCTACTTGATGTTGACTTGAGTCAGAATATAAAAAGTGTTTGTAGTTTGACACCAAGGTTGGATTAAAAACATTTAATGATGTATGAGCAAGAAAATCAGTCATCTAACATGTAGACAATTAGGACTGGAACAGGTACTGTTAGACGCCTTGCTCTGTTTTCTCCTCTTCTTCTCCCATCTTTTAAATTTCCATTGTCATAAGAACTGTTTCTACAAGATTGAAATGGGAATGCTAATGTCTTTGAGTGGATGGTGTTAATATAATTTCAGAAGAAAAAAACAAAACAAAGTGTTGTCACAGAAAGTACTGGAAATGATCTCACCAACCTACCATCTGCATGACCTGTGTTCTGGGCTATGTTCCAGTAATAGAAATAGGTTTGCTTTGTTCTCAATGTCCTCCTTCACTCAGGACCCTATGTCATCTCTTCCTCTCCACACATCCCACAAAAGCTATTATAGGTTCACTGTGCTGGTATGGCTGCACCTCTAGAGACATCCAGTGCTTTGGGCACTGACTTCAGGGGCATGATAAACTCAGGTTTGCACCCCAGCTGCTCCACTCCCTAGTCATTGACAAACAGCTTGGCCTCTCTGATGCTGCATTTTCTCAATTATAAAATGTGAGTAATAACACCAATTCTATAGGGTTGGTGAGGCCCTGCATGTAGAGTTCTTTATCCAACCAGTGTCCTGAACATAGTAATTCTGTACCATAGATTTTCACTTTATATGTAAAAGCCATAAACTCCCAGACTGTAAACTTCCCAGGTCCCTGTATAAATCATTGCTCCGGGTAGGTTATTTCTACAGTTCGGTATCTCATTTATAGGTTGACTTCATCCCGAGGCATGATTCTTGTTATCTGACACCCAGACCCTCATTCAGTGAAGAACTTGCTGTCCCCAGCTGTTGGGAGGGTTAGTGGCAAACAGGCTTCAGCTGGCAGCCCCTTCAGGGATTGTTCAGCTGCAAAGAGTCCCCTCACCCAAAGTCAAGCCCTTCTTGGGATGACCTATGTTCAATGACTGATTAACACAGGGTCTGACCATTTCTGCCCAACTCAGGATAATTCTGAAGGGCCACTCCAGCTCCAGAGCCCCCAGAGGGGTTGGCTGAGGTGGTAGTTGTGTCTGCATTGCAGCTTGACTTCTCTCTCTGCTCAGTCCTCCTTTCCCCTTGCTTTCATAGGTGCTGATCCCAATAAATGTCTTGTCCTAATCTCTATCTCAAAGTTTCCATCCTGGAGAGCCATTTGCAACAGTGCTTGAAAGAAAAGAGTGTCTCTTACAACATTTATATTCACCAGGGTTGCCACTTCAAGACTAAGCATATAGCAAACAATAAATCCTAATGGGTTAAGTGATTGGTCACATTTCTTTGCATCTAAAACTGGGCATAACTGATTGTGAAGTTGGTTTCTATAGTCGCCTGTGACATGGATGAATCCATATATAGACTAAACTCATGATGAACTACATACCATCATTTGGTCCAAGCCCCTTCTCATCACTGCCACCAACAAAACACCTTTCTATAGTCTTATGTGGCATGGTAGCTCATAAGACTAATCTCTCAGGATAAATAAAGTAGAAATAACCGACCCAGAGCAATGGTTTGGAAAGGGATCATTAAGGAGATGAGAAGCACATGCATTTCAATTCAGGGGACCAGGGTGCAAGGTCAGGAGACATGGTAGCGCAAACACTGAAAGATACTTGCCCCGGGTGGGCATGGTTATAATAGCTTAGCCAAGGAGAATCCAAATAGAGAGGGTCACTGTGTCTCCAAAAGTAATCAGCAGGGGCAGGTTTATTTTTTGCCCTTGGCAAATAGATCTCTGAAAAGGGGAGTAGAAACATCAACAACACAAGTTAACAGTTCCAGACAACTCTCTTTGCTCTGATTTCTTGCCCCTCCAGAGATCACATTGTGTTAACAGCTGACATGAGGACTGGCATCTGCTTGGCAGGAGCAGTTCTGTGTTCAGTGAACAAATCAGGATTCTGCTACATGTACCGGTCTACTGTGAGTGTCATTAGGGCAGGTGGGTCATCCCTGAGAGGATACTCAATAATAGGTGCCATGACCTAATTGGGTTTAAGCATGTCTCTAGCTGATGGCAATACTCTGGAACATGGTTAGGAACATGTGATGACCTGTCCAAGGAGCCAACTTATCTCCTAAAAGGACGTCTCTGCCTCTTCCCTTTCTGTAGCTGAGGGGTATCCATTTTTAAAGTTCTCCTTCCAAGGAGCCTGAAAACTCATGTAAATTGATCTCAACTACGTAAAAAAATATTCATATGCATTCATTTATACATCAAACAAATGCCTGTTAGGGTGTATCAGTGGTAGGCTGATAGGGTCTACCACTGGTAGGGGTAGGGTAAATACCACTAAGGGGGTTGAGTGGTATTTACTTTGAAACCGGTCCTGCCTTCATGAAGTTTTGTCTCCACAAAAGTGTGTGTTTGTATGTGTGTGCCCACACATGCCAGCCAAGACCACCTGCGTTTTGAAATGAAGATGGAAGTGGCTCAGTCACCCCATTTCCTGTCCTATGTAAAACCCAACATCCTTCTGGGTATTTCTGCAAATTCTTGGGGACGTGAATGCTCCCAGGTCACTTTGGACCCTGCATTCTGGCTCCCATGCAACTTCTGTCTCACCATTTAAGGCTGATCTCTCTGTTCTCTAAGGTCATCTCAGACCCAGGATTCACTGCATTTCTCCCTCACAATCTCCTTACACATGGCTATTGTGTGTATAGAGGCCTCCTCTGAAGGTTTGGAAAGACTTAAAAAAAAAAGCACATTGTGTCATGCTATTTACTTAAAATTGAGTCAAAGGCATGCCATCTTGCTAAAGGTTTTAAAAGCCTTCCCATCTCTGGGAAATTTCTTTTAGGTCAACTGTCTCCACAAACTATAGTCTGCTGTCATTTTCACTGGGCTTTCTTTCCTCTTCACTGACCTCTGTTCTCTCCCTACCCCCAATCTGCTGGTCAGTTTTTATGCAGTGAAATTTTGCTATCTCTTTGATTCTCATTTTTTTCCCTAGGTAGTCTATCAAGCAATTAGGTTGAACCATTCAGAAATGCTGATATTTGATCATCCTTGACCTACACGAATGGCAATTTCGGTTGAGTTAATTCGGTATTTCTCTAAACAAAAACAGTTTCCTTCCTGTGAGTGCCAACTGCTAAAAATAATAGCATACTTCTAGATGTGCTTACGATCATATATACTTTACATCACTGTATATGCACAGAAAATACAATAAAAGAAAAAATGAGTGGCTATCCCTAGGGGAATAGAGAAATATTTATTTTCTTCAGCACCTTTCTTTACATTTTCCAAATTTCCCTTTTTATACAATGAATATACATTGCTTTTTATAAAGATAAACTTATTTCTTTTTAATAAAGTATGAAAAAATGAAACTAATAAATCCAAGATATTTGAAAGTTTAGCTCTTCCAGTAGAATGTTCATGCTGCTTGATAAATGTAGCAGAGCTAGAACAATGAGTGTGGCAGAAATTCCCACATTTGTGGAAAATCGTCATCATAACTGTAAGAACTAATACTTATTAGCATGGGTTTTAAACATGAATTTTCATGTTAACTGATTAAATTCTGTATCTTTTCCTGGTTGCAAAAGCAGTATACAATGTTCTTAAAATGTTTAGAACTGCAGGCATATAAAATGTCGAAACTGTACATCCTTCCCCAATTTCCATCCCCATAATTTAATGTAGACTTTTCCCTATAATATAAAATATGCAGTGCCTACTATTTTACAACTTGGTTTGTTCACTTAAAATCTATACCTTGGGTATCTTTCCCTGGAAGCATCTACAGAGCTATATGCACATTTCATTTTCCCTTTGTGCCAGTTTCTCTTCTTCACTAAAATATGTTAGGACAAGAAAAGTTATCACCAAATGACCTCTCCTTTTCTCTCTCTTTCTGTACAAACAGCATCTGTGCTGAGTACAGCTGAATTGGTGTTTCTTCTCAATAAGCCTGAAAAGGGCTATAAGAAATGTGAAAAAAAAAAGAAGGGGGCCTTTCCACGCTACCCAGAGAGGGGTCCATACAGCACTGTCCTGGGTTCCCATCGTAACTTAAAGGGAAACTTAAACAATGTTAAGTCCTTGATGTCCTCAAATTCCTTGCAGCAGGAACCCACTTAGGTGGCACCAACCTTGACTTCCAAATGGAACAGTACACATACAAAAAGAAAAGTAATGGCATCTACATCATAAATCTGAAGAGGACCTGGGAAAAGCTTCTGCTGGCAGCTCGTGTCATTGCTGTCACTGAAAACCCTGCTGATGTCAGTGTCATATCCTCCAGGAATACTGGCCCAACGGGCTATGCTGAAGTTTGCTGCTGCCACTGGAGCTACTCCTATTGCTGGGTACTTCATTCCTGGAACTTTCACCAACCAGATTCAGGCAGCATTCCAGGAGCCTCATGTTCTGGTGGTGACTGATGCCAGGGCTGACTACCAGTCTCTCACAGAGATGTCCTATGTTAACCTGCCTACCACGGCTCTGTGTAACAGAGTCTCCTCTATGCCATGTGGACATTGCCATCCCATGCAACAACGAGGGAGCCCACTCAGTGGGTCCGATATGGTGGATGATGGCCCAGGAAGGTCTGTGCATGCAAGGCACCATCTCCTGTGAGCACCGTGGGGGGTCATGCCTGATCTCCACTTCTACAGAGATCCTGAAGAGATTGAAAAGAAAGAGCAGACAGCTGCTGTAAAGGCTGTGACCAAGAAGGAAGTTCAGGGCAAATGGACCCCTCTAGCTCCTGAATATACTGCTACTCAACCTGAGGCTGCAGACTGGTTTGAAGGCATGCAAGTCCCCTCTGTGCCTATTCAGCAGTTCCCTACTGAAGACTGGAGCGCTCAGCCTGTAACTGAAGACTGGTCTGCAGCTCCCACTGCTCAGGGCACTGAGCGGGTAGGAACAACCACTGGGTGCTCATAAGCTGTTTTTCCATAGGCTCTTAAACAAAAGTGGACATAAGATTGACAGAAAATAAACAACAGTTTTTATATATTAAAAAAAAGAAAGAAAGAAAAAGAGGGGGCCTCTCACCTGTCCCTAAACCCTTTAATGTGAATTCAAGTGAAAGAGGTGGACAAAGGTTCAGGGACCTCCAACCCAGTTCCTTGTGTTTGCTGATATCTGCATTTCACCTCATAAACACCTTGTATTACATGAATAGATAAAATTCTCATTCTGTTCAAATGTAGATCAATTCAGAGATACAAAGAATCCAAGTTTATGAAAGATCAAGGAGAGAGCGTCAAATGGATTCATTATTATCCTGGAGCACCCTATGGATGTTGTCATTCAAGAAAAATGTGTTTAGTTTTTGGTGAAAAGGGGGATGAAGAAAAAGAATGAAATTATTTGAAGTTTAAGCTCATTTGAACTTATTCAAGAAATAGTGCTTTGTGGCTTTATATAACAATAACTAAAATTTGCCTAACTTTTGAACCAGTAATTCAACTGCATAGTATGCAGCTTATAAAAATATGAATCAAAGATCATCAAGTGATTTGTGCACAAAGATATTCATTGTAGCATGATTAATAAAGTAAGAAAATAAAAAACAGGTGGTTGCAGAGGGGCTAGCCTTTTCAGAACGTCAACTAGCTACATCCCCTTATCCCATATTGTCGCAATCCCTTCCAATACGAACAAGTTAGAATGGGCATAGCCCAAATACCCCTAAAGAGTGGGAGAAAGATCAAAAGTGATGGAGTTATACAGAGAAGGTCTGGCCTAACAAATGAGTACGATTGCTGAATCATTATATTGATATTTCTTTTAGTCTCCAGTTGTCTTAGAGCAGTTAGATGTAAAAACCAAAAATGGTGGAATTGTAACCCATACCAAACTCTGAAATGTGTTCCTCAGCTAATTGTTGTGATGCACTTTGAAATTTATTGCTTTTTGTATATACGTTATTCTTCACAATAAAAAATAAAAAATAAATAAAAATAAAAATAGGAGGGGAATGTTGAATATTAAGAACAGCTACACCATAGACTAGTTCACAGTCTTTAAAAAACAGCTATGAAGAGCTTCAATAATTTGGGGAAGGGTTTCTATTTAATAGTAAGTGAAATAAACTAGGATATAAAAAAATACATGAACAGAATAATCCTAACAATGCAAAGAATATATGTGAATTAAATCAATAGGCCATGCCCTCGATCGTGAGGCTTACTCTTGTGAGGCTTATGTAGGTAGCATAGAAGCTTAGACTACCTATAGGCATGCCTAAAAGTTACTTCTGGAGGACCTGTGTTGTTCAGATGTGGCCTCAGTCTCTCTAAGTCCAACTCTGCAAGTGAAATCATTGCCCTCCCCCCTAGGTGGGACATGATATCCAGGGGTGAAAGTCTCCCTGGTAACATAGGAGAGGACTCCCAAGGATGAATCCAGACCTGGCACCATGGAATCAACAATTCCATCCTGATCAAAGGGGGGAAAAGAAGTATAATTTATTAATAAAGTATCAGTGGCAGAGAGAGTTCAAATAGAGTTAAGAGGCTACTCTGGAGGTTGCTCTTATGCAAGCTTCAGGTAGACCTTGCTACCTATCATAACCTGCCAACCCCCAACCAGGACCATTCCAGCCAATCCTGAAGAACACCTAGGGCAATATATAAGATTCCACAAGGGCTCCAGGCACTAGAGTAACTTGCCAGAAACCTACAACCTCCAGATGGGTCCCTGGTCCAGATAAGTCCTGAAACCTGGCCCAGCCTCTCCAGAACATCAGCTAGTTCCATCTCCCTACCCCATATTAGTAACAGATACTTCCAATGTCAAACAGTTAGAATTGCCATAGCCCAAACAACCCCAATGAGAGGTATGGAAAGATCAAAGGTGATGGTGGAATTATACATAGAAGATAGGTCTTAACAAATGAATATGAATGCTGAAACATTAAATTGATATCTGATTCCAGCCATCAATTCTTTGTTTTGTGTTTGGGGGTAATTTTCAACCTCTATGCTTGTTTTCTCATCCTCTCATTAGGGAATAATAGAATTTGCTTGGCCACTCAATTTTTCAAATATACAGGTCCTTTGCTCTCACGCCTGTCTTTGATTTATTTCATAGATTAAACAAGGTGCTTTTCATGGCTGAGAAAATACACAGCAGGGGATGGGGGTGCTGTAGACTTAAGAATGCAAGGAGATGATACTACACACAATAACACAACCCACACATGGACTTGGTAAAAGCAAAGGGAATATCTATAGATAGTAATAGATTATCTTTATATTATTTTTCTATTTCAATTATTTATGTTTTTCTTGAGTCCCTACGAATAAGGATACTGACTATGAATCGGGCCTTTAATGTTATACTGCATAATTATATTTTAGAGGCATAATATTATTTGAATAGGCATCTCAATATTATTCAGACACATTTTAATCTTGCCAGGACTCAAAGTCTTTGAAAAATGCAAACTTTCCTAATATTACTCATCACACTTGGTGTAGGCAGGTTGATTGCAGGCATATTATTAGTTCCTTTCAGTAAGGTAAGTTGGATTGTGTTTCTCCATGTTCTTGGATTTCCATGGTTTCAGAATTTTCTGAAATCCAAAGTCTGCTTATGCGATGGCTTTAAAATATGTTCACAAATTCTTTGATACTGCTTCCTTTAAAAGATGGAGTCTAACTTCTTTCCCCTTGAGTGTGGGCTGTATGACTTCTAAAAGTAAGTCATAAAAGACATTGTGGAGTTCTTGCTTTCTCTCTTGGATCACTCACATTTTGGGAAGCCAGCTACCATGTTGTGAGGACTCTCAAGCAGCCCTATGGAGAGGCCAACGGAGTCAGGGACAGAGGCTTCCTGCCAACAGCTCTGTGATAGAGCCATCTGGGAGGCAGATCTTCCAGTCTCAGTCAAGACTTCAGATGGCTACAGTCCTGCTGACACCCTAACTAAAACCTCAAAAGAGACCATGAGCTAAAATTGCCTAGCAAGCTGCTCCCCAATTTCTAACTCACAGAAACTGAGAAACTTATTGTTTGAAGCCACTAGGTTTTGGGATGATCTGGTATGCAGCAAGAAATAACTAATAGAACTTATCACAGACGTTTGTTGCTGGAAAACTATCCTGAAATGTTTAATATCCTGCCCTCGTAGCGTCTATCATATGACAGGATCTGGACTACATCACAGGTATATACTGGTGAGATCCAGAATCTGCTGTCAGGTAGCTTACAATTGAATTCCATGAACATGTAATGAGAGAAGAGGAGTGACAAACATGTTTGATGTTACGAAAGTTATTTAACATCACTCAGCCTTGATTTATGAAATGGAGAATGATATCCACTTTAAAGATTGTTATGAGGTGGAAAATAAGATTAAATATAGTAACTGACAGAGTTGTCACTCTATAAATGCTTGTTATATAGAGGTGGATTTTCCTCACTGGCCTTTTATTTCCAGACTTCAAGTTAGAGCCCATGCACAAAGCAAGAAGTATGTAATCACTGCACCTGTGTAGAAGGCAGCAGTTGGTTTTTTTTCACTGATAGTTTGAAAAGTTAGAGCCCTTATGAGAAAAATCTTTCCACTGTCTTTCTCAAAACTACTGGTGTGAACACCTCTTAGGAAACTGGTTCCATGGCTAAGATTTGACTCAGTGCTTATCAAAAGGTGAATATATATTTTCATTACTAATAGTTTAGAATAATAAATAAGGTAAGTTCCCACACTAAATGCCATTAGCTATTTTGTTGGAAGGTAGAATAATATTTCTCATTCTGGACCACTTGTGTAAAATTTTATTCCAAACAACCCTCTTATTGTTTAGATAACTATCTATCCATCATGACATTTTTTAATCCAAAATTACGTGGGCTCCCCCTTTCCTTAATCATATTGTTTACTTACACTGCATCTCATTGACTATGCTGATTTCTTAAGCCACTGAAAAGAGGACCTGAAACACACCCACTTTGTTTATCCTCTTCTGCTTTCATATTGTGGGAGTCATCATGAGAAAAAGTTCAGAATCTAAATAAAGTGTAGATAGATGATAAGCCATTTTAAGAGCACAAATATAGTTAATTGACGTACAAAGTGAAATAGCTGGAAGACTGTAAGATGGCTATTCCTGACCAGAGGCTGCTTGAGCCTCTGGCACTTTCCTTTATGCACAATTGCATCTCAGATTGCTCTGTTGGTATGGCAACTATCACTGTGTATTTCGTAAAAATCTGGTATTGAAATGTACTAGAAACACGAAGCATATATTTTTCATATTTTTCCCAAGTTGAGTTTTCATGGTTCCATGTAGTGGTCCAACACGAAACATTTATTTGAGCCTAAAAAATCTTAAGTATGTATTCTCCCACTTTGAGATTCAGAACTAGCTTCTGTGACTAGACTGGCAATTTACCATCAAATGGATTTTGTGCATTTCAAATGATTAGACATTCTTTCAAAGAAAGAAGCAAGGGAAATTGCATTTGGTGGTCTTCTCTGGAGCTAATCTGCATCACTTACTCCCTGATATAAGCAGAATTAGAATGATTCAAATTCCAAACTACTGTGAGACAATGTGCAGGAACTTCAAATGAGGTGCGACATTTCTGTCTCTGTTCCATAAGGAATGGATAAATGCTGAAATTTGCTTGCTGTTGTCTGTTTAATGCATACAGCAAAGCCAGTGGCTTCTCAACATTAGGGCTGACTATTTCTCTACTGGCTTTCTTACAGAAGCAACTATGTGATAGGTTTGGCCCTTGGATGAGACACACTATTATCATTATCAGAATCCCTAACACTCAAGTAATGGGGAGGAAGCCTCTAGATTATAGTAAAGTATAGCAAACTAAAACCAATTATGAAAAAACAACTTTCAATAATCGAATTCAGCAACTACCAGGGATGCCTCCTGGAGAGATTTTTGCATTAAGTGCTCCTATCAAGAGAAAGGGCCTACATCCCTATATCCATTTATCTCACAAGTTTAATTCTCAAAGTTATTCCTCTTTCTCTAGGGAAAGATTATATAACTGAACGTATTGTAACAAATGGAAGCGAGACACGGAAAAATCCCATTGTTGAGTAAATTGCCGACCTTGTGTGAATTTTTGCCAACATTTCTTAGAAGCAAACTTAGGTGCTTTTTTTTTTTTTTACAATGTTAATACTTTGCTCTGTTAGTCCCTCTATAACCATGCTTATTGCCAAGGCTAGAATATTATGTTAAGAATTTGCAAAGAACTCAGAGATTTCAAGTCTTAAATTTGCTTTTTCAATATTGAAAATAATTTTCTGGTTGCAACATCTTGCCTTAATTTTTTTTAATAGAAAGACCTTTCAAAGCAACTGGACAAGCTTGCTAGAATAAGATTTGAGAGGGAAGAAATATTTTCTTTTAATAGCTAAGCAGTTCTAGGATCAAGTTTATGAACTATGGAAATGGAAATAAAAATAAAGATCAAATGAATTAAAATGTCCTTGAGCCAGAAAGTAAGATAGGATGGAGAGGTGAATATCACAAGCAAATCCCAGCTACTCGGGGGTCTCAGCAAGTAAATACCCCAAACTAGAGACTGTTGAGACCTGAACTAAGCCATACCAATTCCCAGTCTGTCCACTGTTGGGGAAACTGCTGACTCAGTGTGGATTTCAGGGATGGATGAGTGGTGTAGTGAGTGCAACTTGCTCTCTGCCTAGAGAAGTAACACCAGGCTTCCTTCCTGAGGACTGGATCTACTCTACTGGGATTGCGTTCTTGGTACAGGGTACCCAAATATAATGGGAAATCCCAGCAGATCAAAGTCCACACCTGCTGTCATCCATTCTCAGGCATCACTATTTTTCATTACAAACAGTTCCCTTCACTTATGAAGGGAAGTGGGCAATGCTATATTGCACTTTAAGTTTACAAGCATAAATGTTTAAAGGCTAAACTTCTCATTCTCTAGATTTTCACTGTCCAATACAGCAGCCACTAGCCACATGTGGCAATTTAAATTTAAACTTAATTAGCATTAAATTAATTACACTTCAGTTCCCAGTTGCACTAAGCATGTTTCAAGTGTTCGTCACCTACATGCAGCTAGTGGCTGGTGGCTACCATGCCGGACAGTGTAGATTAGAATACTTTCATCATAATTCCCACTGCCCAGCATTGCTATAGATGAGAAACAAGTGATAAAAATTAATCAAAATTAAAGGCACGGTTTTGGAGATATTTCTTGAAATAACATAACACACAGGTTTTGAATGTTTTCGGTTTTATGATATCTTAGAAATGAAATGTAAACATGTTTTGGTGGCTAAGAGAAAGTAAATAAGGAAATAAAGGTTGCATTCAAAAATAGGACTGATATAATATTTTTCAAATTTCTAAAAATTTAGTAAACAAAAAATGTGCAGCTCTTCTCCAGGTCAGAAACTGTGTTCAAACATGAACAGTCACCATTTCTTGCCTTGTGGCATACTCTAAAGAAGGGCAAACAGAGATACAAACGAATGACACAAGCAATCTTGCACAGATCCCACACAGACAGATTCTGCTCCATGTGGGTACTGGAATTTTGGAATACCTCTCAGCATCCCCAGAAATGAGGCATTCATTTCACCAGCTGCTGGGAGTGTTGCCTGCTGACTGCTCACAGCTGGCCACCTCCCTAGGAAGGGACCTGCCCAGCTCAAGGTTAGACCTCCTCTCTGGGGGCAGTCCACTTCCAATCACTGGTTGGTGTGTGATTACAAAGGCCTGTCCCCCTTGTTCAACTCAGGAGAGTTCTGAAGGGCCATCCCAGCACCGGAACTCCCTGTGGAAGGGCTGAGGTCTCTGTTCCAAATGCCTTTCAGTTCAGTTCCACCCTTTGTGCCCAGTTCTGCATCCCTCCTTTCTCAATAGATTAGTTCCCAGTGAACTTCCTGCCGGCAAATCTCCATCTCAGAGTGATATTCACCACTGTAGGGAGATAAAATGGTCCAGGGTCTAATCATTAGCCTCATAGGCTCAAAAGCTTGACTTTGTCAGCACATTAAGGGTGGAATTGTCTAAAGGTAGATTGATATGTACTAACCATAACACTGGCATGTAAAAGCCAGGAATCCAAGGTATTAATTACAATGTTCTCATTGCAACTGTCCAGAAGAGCAATATACTCTCTCCCTGTAGCCCACCATATGCAGAAAACCAAATGATCATCTTCAGCGTGGAGTCAGAACAAGGTCCACCGAGATCATTCCAATGTGTATTGGCAGAAGACTAAAACAGAAGACGGCTTAGATGGCTGCAGAAGGAACGGCTTTGAGTAGGAAGTAGATAGGAATTACTCTAACAACCCAGCCTGGACATGGTGAGGTGCTGATTAGGGTTGTGTCAGTGAAATGGGAAGGATAGAAATAGACATAAACTATATTTAAAGCTAATAGTGATAGTTATAGGAACATGTCCAGTTAGAAAACTTGAAAAAGAAGCACACTACTTAAATATTTTATCAAACAGCTCAAATGAATTAATAATTTCTAGAAAAGTAATATTACCAGATTCACCATCAGTGTTGTATTATCAAGGCTTTATTTGATTTGGGATTTCCAAATCTTGAGTTCCTCATGATATCAGAATTAGACCTGGAATTTTATTTTATTTTGTCATTATAAGAATTTGTCAGTGGGATTTTGTGAAAAGTGGTGATGTCCTTTACTGTAAGCAAAAAATGGCAAAGGAATTGGTCATTATGGATGCAAAGCAAAATTTGGAAGGCAAAAATTAGCAAATACTTACATTTAAGCCAGCACATGAACATATAACTTACGATATTCTTATTGAAGCTAATTAGGGATCAAGAAGAATTCAGATATAAAAATGAGACCTAGAAATTTAACAAATACTCATTAATTGTCAACTACGTTCATTGACTGTATTGAGTTAACAGAGGGAACTGTTGTGGAGCCAGACATATTGTTTAGGATGGAAACTTTTGATTAGATTGTTTCCATGAAGACTGACTGGCTCAATCGTGGGTAAGACCTTTGGTTAGATTACTTCCATGGAACTGTGACGTACCAAACTGTGTGTGTGGCCTTTTGATTAGATGGAGATGTGACTCCACCCATTCCAGGTAGGTGTTGATTAGTTTACTGGAGTGCTTTAAAAGGGGAGACATTTTGGAGAAAGCCAGTTGCTTCAGAGCCAACAGAGATACAGACATTTGGTGATGCTTGGAGTGTGAACAGAGAGAGAGATGCCTAGACATGGACGTTTGGAGATACAGAGCCCTGAAGACATTGCCATGTGCCTTCCCATGAGATGCTGAGCAAGCCACAACCCAGAGTTGTGACCTGGAGGAGCTAAGAGAAAGCCCACAGATGCTTACAGAGGAAACCACTGGCATCAGAAGCTGGAAGCAATGGAACCAGGAATAAGGACCAGCAGGTACCAACCATGTGCCTTCCCATGTGACCGATATTGGCCTTTCTTGAGTCAAGGTTATCTTTCACTGGATGCCTGGTTTGGACATTTTATGGCCTTAGAACTGTGAACTTGTAACATAGCAAATTCCCTTTTTAAAAGCCATTCTATTTCTAGTATATTGCATTCCAGCCAAAACAACACCTGACTGCCAGGCCCTTCAAACCCAGGAACCTCTCCTGATGTAGGTATCAGAACCCTATACAGTGTGGCTGACCAAAACCACCTCTCTCATCCATGCCTTATTTTTTTAGGGTTTCAGACTAGCACTCTGAATTAGCCAGATTTTCATACTGAAAATCTCCCCAAATAAAATGAATGAGTTTTATTTCCCCCTTCCCCCTGACCTCCCAGAATAGACACAAGACATTGGGCAGCCATGAGATCAAAGAGAAAATTTAAGAACACAGTGATTACTATCCAAAAGAGGAAATTCATAGTACAAATTAGGTTTTTATTATTTTGATGTGTCTGGGTGCATGGTTTGGGGTTGTAAAGGTAAGTTTTAGAGACATGTGAGTTCAGATGGAAAATCCAATACTGGCTGGAAAAAAATTGGAGGCTCAGTCAGGTGATAAGGTTCCCTTATCTTTGCAATGCAGAAAGGATATTTGTTGGGGGGATGAATCACGTCCCCCACAAAACCCCCCTGATCCTGTGGCTGTGAATCCATTTGTCAACAGAACTTTCAAAGATACTATTAGTTAAGGTGTGCCCAAACTGAAAGAGGGTGGGCTTTAATCCAATATGGCTGAAGTCCTTAGGAGCAAAGGAAATTGGACATGAGAAGGAGAAGCCCTGTGGAGCATCCAGAAGCTGGAAGTCAACAGAACCCAGAAGGGAAAGGAGAAGACACCCCCATGTGCATTGCCATGTGACAGGAAAACCAAGGAATCCCAAAAGACTGCCAGCTAGCCAGAAGATTCTGACCCAGGGAGAAAGCAAGCCTTCTAGCCTCTGAAACTACAAGCCAATAAATTCCTGTTGTTTAAGCCAACCCATTGTATGGTATTTGTTATAGAAGCTAGGAAATGAAAACAGACATCCCTGGGGGTAAATATCATATGGATCCTGTCCATGTTGGGTTCATGTGGCTTTGAGGGAAGCAAGTCAAATCAGATCACACCATGAATATTTGCCAGCAGACCTGGGAATCACACTGTAAGAAATGTATTTAAATTGTTTAACTGTTACTCCTCTACACTGAAGTGAGCTCAGAGGAACTGCACATTCTTTGTGGCCCTGGGTTTATTTCAGTGGCATTAAAGTTATCTGGTTGGATGTACTATTTTGTAGAGAATATGGACTTGTGGCCTGGTAGAAAATTTCCCAGAGAGTATGCAGAGCAAGGCTGTGAATCCCAAGGATGGGGGATATGCAGGAGAAATAGCTCCATTCTCTGAGGGCAAGGGAAGCTGAACCCAAAAGCAGACCTTGTCTTTTGGGGTTTTACCATATTATTGCTTATCCTAGAACTTTTAGATTGAATTCAAACCTTTCTGGCTTTGGCCACTTCTGCAGTTAAATTCAGGAATGTGCCCTCTGCTTCTTACTCCTTCCCCCATTTGAATGTAAAGAATAAAACCCCATAGACCAGTCAAAGGAGAATTCCAACTGGAGGGAAAGATCATTTAATTCTTGCTACTCCAAGTGTGGTCCTTGGATGAACAGCATCAGCATCACTTAGGAACTTGTGGGAAATGCAGAATCTCAGGCCTGAGATTCACTCAGGACCTGCTGAATTAGAATGTGCAATTTAACAAGATTTGTGTGCACTTTAAAGTCTGAGAAGTAGTGATATACCTTGGTGGTTCTCAAAGCTTAACATACAATAGAATCACTGGTTAAGCTACAGATTGGGAGGGAGACCCCCAGAGTTTCTGATTGAGTAGGTCTGAGAAGGGGCCTGGAAATTGGCATTTCTAATGCATTTTCAAGTGACGCTGCTGGTGTTGGGCTGGGGGCCACAGTCTGAGAAGCACTGCTCTGGTTCACCCTCCTCATTAGCCAAGGATCCAGATAGCCCTGACTTGACGTTCCAGCTTGGACACACCAGCTGCATAAATGCGGAGCTCTCCTTACCTCCATGAGTCCAAGTTTCCTTCTCTGTTATACACAAAGAATACTAAGTTCACCGGAGTGTGTGAGAATTAAGTGAAATGAAAAAGCCAAGCATCTCCCCTATGCATGACCACAGAATGTGCTCCTCAAAGAGAAATGCAGAGTCTCAGGCCCTACCCAGACCTCCGGAATCAGACTCTGCATTTTTACAAACCCCCCAGGTAAGAATTATGCACATGAAAGTCTGAGAAACACACATCTGTAAGCACACGTGTCCTCATTTCCCAGCTTAGTAGCTGAGGCTACTGAAGCTCAGAAAATAGAAGTTTCCAGCCCCAGATCAGGGTTGAGCCCCTAAATCCCTCTTCTGTGTTCCAACCCTCTCAAATTTCAGCTACACTGAGGCTTTGAAGCCCATTCTCATGCCTGGACGCCCACCACTACCTGCCTAAGCTTTTGCAAGAACACCGTGATGTACCAAATGCATAAAATATGTATGCATAAAAATGAACTTGCCTCTTAACCCCAGAACACCAAGAAAGTTACAGCCTAAAAGGAGAGCTAAGAAGCACTTCTGTGCCTTAGGGTTTGTCGATTTGACTTTCTGTTTGCTTCTTTTGGGTAGTCACATTTAAGATTCTACCTGAATCCTTGAGGGCAGGAGCAAAACAGGAAAAAGACCAGGTGGAAGTAGAGGCCACACAGGGCATAAACATTCTAACAGAGAAAGAAAGAACACTTTCTGAGCTGCCAGGGAGAACGAATTGCTCACAAGGAAAACTGGTTTCTGTTGGAACAAATGGTGCAGCTGAGTTCCCACCGCAGAAGTCAGCCCCCTCGATGTTCTGGTGTGTGATTATTTGGGAACAGAGCAGTGTTTGGGAATCGTTAACATTTGTAGCTATTTTATTGTACAAACCAAATGAAAATGAATCCTTCCTGAACATTCTAACAACACCAAAGGGACTTCAGTAGAGTTGGGAAGGCAGCATTGCTTTTGATGTATTTACGAATAATATCTGAAAAATATACTATCTAATGGGAACTACAAATAACAAGATTTATTTCATGACGAATAAAATTCTGGAGAATTCTGGAAACTATCACCACCACCCCATCCTACCCCACCCCACGAAGTGGCCCATAATTTTAAGTCTAATCTTCTCATTGAACTTGCTCTTTGACACCTTTTGCACTGTAATAGAAGGAGTTTGTATTCATCTCATTAGACAGGATCAGGTTTTCTTTCTTTGAGGCTGAAGAAGGCCGAATGTACATAAGTCATCTTCCTAAATGCCGCAATGGGCTTTACACTATCCATTATACTGGAGACCAGCACAGTGATATTCACTTTATAGATGAAAGAAATTCAGAGATAGGAAATAATTTATCCAAGGTCATAGCCAGTCCAGGCTGAGCAGAGGCTTAAAATTTAGATGCCCTGTCTGTAGCCTCTTGATATAAAATATAAACATAAAAATGATAAGTTCCATATAGGAGAGAGATTTTAAACTTTGAGTCTTGCTTTCCTTACTTAGGTGTTTTTTTTTCCCTCTCTGTCCTTTAAGCACTGACATCTCCTGGACATAGAGCCAGGGTTATGCTCATGAAAGGAAAAGCAACTTTGGGGAAAACAGATTTTAGTCAGGTCTTAATCAAAAGCCCATTTGTGAGAATTTGGCCTCTAGTTCATGATCTGGCAGAGCCTCTGGATAAATCCACCCTTCAACTCATTTATTGAATAAGGTCTCTGAGAAATTTGCCTCCTGCCTCCTCAGTTCCCAGGTACACTTCAAAACTAAACAAGATGGGAAAAATCAGGCAGTGATTGCCTTTAAGCTGAGGGGTGGTGTGTGTGTGCAGTGGCAGCTTATTGGCTGGGAAGGAAGGGGAAAGATGGAACTTCTGGGGTGAAGGTCAGATCTCATTTCATAGGGGCTTGTATTACACATGGGTATGCATTTGGCCAAAGTCACTGAATGATACATTTAAGATTTATATATTTCATTATAGGTTAATTTTACCTAAAATAAAAACTTGCAAAATAAAACAAACTCACTAAGAAATATTTGGGGCTGTGAAAGTATTAAAAGTTAGATGTCCTCAAGTTGCATTTTGATCAATTTCTGTCATCATCTTCTCCAACCACAAAATATAAGCGTCTTTACCCACCACTGTCTAGGGGAACAGCTGGAAATTCTCAGGAACAAAGACCTATATCTGAAATGGAGGAGGTATTCTCTTGGGGCAATTGTCTTTCTGCGGCTCTGCCAGGAAACCAGATCTCTGCCACTGAGGCAAGCAGGCTTCCTTTAGCAGTCAATTCTTAGGTAAAAATAGTCACTGGGTTAGTGAGTGTGTGGGCAGAGTGGGATAGCTGAAGCCTTGCAGGCACTCTGTGATGGATTCCCTAGAGATTTCCATGTAGGGGGGTAGGAATTCGGTTTCTTGGGTCTCTGATGTTGCTCCCCAATATATGTAGAAATGGGCCCAGAAACCAGTAGGCTGGAGGAGAGGCCCTGCTTTGGAATAAGGTTGCAAAGGCCATTGTGACTGTGGAAAAAAATTCTAAAAGATGTGGGTAAAGAATAAATTTTATTAAAATTGAATTGTTTGGTGGTTCTTCACTACTCATCTGTTTCCACTTTATCACTCTATTTCCCCAATTTACTAACGTCGTTTGTCTCTTTTACTTTATTACAGTGAAATATTTCAAGCATAGAAAATAGAATATGGCAAAGAACAGTAAATCAATGATCCAATCTTGTCTCTTTTTTCAAGATTGAAAATGTGTTCCAACTAGTGATTAGTAATTAAATAATTAGTAATTCCATATTTTAAGTTAATCTGAGCTGTCCCTCTATTCACATTGACTCTTTTGACACTTTTTCCTCACTTTCACAGTATACATATTTAGAAACTGGCACTTGGATGTGATAATTGGATACTACTCCTATTTTCCTAAAAGGGTGCATACAGCCATATGAGTGACTCTACTACAAACTTTTTGGATTTGTAATTTAAATAGCCAGATTATTGATGTAATAGAATTGTTATCAAAATAATCGGGGTCCACTATATTATTAACCTGCTTTCCCATCCTTACAGTACAGTAGTCATTGGTAGTTACAACATTATCAGCAATATCAATCTTTAAAACAGACATCTTTATAATGTAAGTCAGCAGCTCATAAACATTTTGGTCTCAGGAACTATTTATAGTCTTAAGAATCATTGAGAGGACTCCAAAGAACTTTTGTTTTTTTAGATTATATCAATCCACATTTATTGTATTAGAACGCAAGACTAGAAAAATTTTTAAATGTTTAATTCATTTAAAATAACAATAATAAAACTATTAGGTGTTAACATTAATAACAACTGTTGATGAAAATAACTTTTTTCCAAAATAAAAATAAATTTGAGAAGAGTGGTATTGTTTCATATATTTTGAAATCTCTTTAAGGTCTGCCTTATTAGAAAACAGCTGGATTCTCATATCTGCTTCCGCATTAAATCTATTGTGAAATGTTGTTTTGGTTGAAGAATAGGGAGAAAACCTGTCCTCACACAGAAACATAATTGGGAAGGGAAGAAGTATCTTAAAAGCCTTTTCAAATAATTGTGGTTATTATTCTTTGATACTATGCCAAATAATGACAAGTGATAGTTTATTTAAGAAAAGGTACATTGTGAAATTTGAAACCATACCAAAGGACTTTTCATATTCTGTTACATTAAAACCCATTGGTTTATCTTGCATTTTGAATGGATGTCACCCATGCAAGGTTTTGTCACATCATGCATTGGCCAGTAGGAAATACTGGCTCAGTTAGTTATGCAGATGTTCCTTATACAATATAAATAATCACACTCCTTAATAACACCACTGAGCCCACCAGAGAAGCTTTAAGCATTGTGAAGGTATCAAGGCTGTGGTAGCAGATCCAATTTTTCTAAAATTTAATTCTCACTTGAAAACTCAAATTTTATTATTGGCAACAAGACATTGTATAATTGTTCTCCTTGAAGTAATAGGCTCACTTTATTCATTTTCGAGAAAAAGTGTGCCAAATCCCCAAGTCTGAATAATCACAGGTTGTCAGTTGTCCTTTCAAGTTAAAATGGTGTTACATGAAAAAAGGAACTAGTTCAGCTGGCAACTGAAATCATGGCACCTCAAACAGTCCCTTGAGTGCTTTTCTTTGAGACAACCAGTGAACTTTGATATGCAGCAGAAATTATTTAGACATCGTAATTTTGTCATGCAGAATTTTAAAAGATGTGTACTAAAGGGTTGAGACTTGATAAAGTAACAATTTTTAACTGGCATTTGTTTCTCCTGCAAGTACACAATTATGAATACCACAACAACCATTAGAACAATTTGGTGACACTGCCTGTATTCATGCTTAGACGCCAGCAGTGTTACTCCTCACTGCTTTGCAACCCTACAGCAAATATCGACACCGCAAAAAAGACAAATAACATCTTAGAATTCTCATGGGAACAGCTGTTTCCCTATAGATAAAGTTTTATTAGAACACAACCACACTCATTTGTTTACAAATTGTCTAAGTCAGCTTTTGCACTACAAGGCAGAGTTAAGTTGTAACAGAAACCATATGGCCCGCAAAGCCAAAAAAATTTACGGTCTGGCCCTTTTATAGAAAAAAAACTTGCCAACCTTGATCTATATGATCACTTCAGTGTGCAAGTACAGGATAAAGACATTAAGGTAACCTATAAAGTTCCCGCTAAGAGAAAGGCATGCAATATCAGGCAAATAACCAGCTAAATATTATCAGAAAAAAATCAACTATGAGAACAATTTTTACTTCATGGAACCATTAAAAGGGTCTCAGAAAAAAAAGGAAAGAGCAAGAGAAAAAAAAGGGCCTCAGAGACTCCCACGGGTCTGGGGACCACTTTCCAAGAGCCACTGATGTAAAACTCTCAATATTTTTTCTCCTTTAGGTAAGTAAGAAGACTCAGAATTTTATATGTTTAGTGTTACAGATTAATTTAGCACTCTTTCATTCAAGAATTATATGTGCATATACACTGTAAACTGCTGGCAATATAAGGCTAACTAAAATCACAGTCCTTGCCCTCATAGAGTTTCTATTTTACTGGGTGAGACGAACTGTAATACCATAACCAAATAACTGTAAATGTATAACTGACAGATGCTATGAGAATCTCGGCAGGTGCAGTTCACTTAATCTACAGGTGAGAGAGTAAGAAGCAATGTTTTTGAGAGCACAGTGTTGGCCTTAAAACCACAGGGATAAGCGTGGCTTAAATAGGTGAAGGCATGATGGTGGGTAGTGTTCTGGGGATCAGCATGTGCAAAGGTCCTGAGACAGGCAGAAGCTTGGCATGTTCGAGAAATGGGCATAGCTCTGAGAGGGAGAGAGGATAGTGGGAGATAATGGCAGAGAGAAAAGTATGGACCAGAACAAGCAATAGCCCCCGTTAACTTTTTGACCTTTATGCAGAGAACGAAGTGAGACCATTGAAGGATTTCTAGAAGGGGTGGGCTAATCAGATTGGCAGTATTAAAAGATCGCCTGGGCAGCAGTGCTGAGAATCAATGGATTGGTTGATTGGGGGTTGGGCAGATGAATGCAGGGGGACCATTCAAGAGGCTGTTGGAGTAATTTGAGAGAGAGAGCAAAGACAGAGGAAGAATTGTATTAGGGAGCTACCATGGGCAGGAAGAGATATGAATTCAATGGTAGGGAGTAAAAGTGGTTTCTAGTTTGCCCAGCTGGATGGATGGGTGGGGCCCTAGGGTAACCATTTCTCATTTAACTCAGGTCATCTGGGAACAAAAACTGGAGAAGGAAAAAGTGAGAAAAACAGCAGCAACCAAGGCCAAGGGTAGAGGGCAGCAACAAGTTACTAGAAGAGGGATTTGAATTTGTTAAGTTAATTATAACAGACTCTGCCTAAAAAAGAAAATAGTACAAGGGATTATTTAGAGGTCCCTAAGAATATAAAGTTGAATTTCCCTTTATATATAGATTTTTAGCAGCAAAAGAGTTTGCTAGGGTGTTTGATATTCCTTACAGAAGACAATATGTCAAGACACATTCAAAAAAGGAGAGAACTTTTAAGAAATCCAAAAATAAGTTGATGGCCCAATACCCTAGGTCAGCCTGCCTTCTCTGAACACCCACTGTGTGCCAAGCTCTCTTAGATGTGTCCATAAGTAGGTTCTCATTTAATATGATAGCACAATGTGGTAGATACTGTCATTGTTCCCATTTTACAGATGGGGAAATGGAATCTTAGAAATGTTGATGTGTGCTGAGCATCATGCCACTCCCAAGGGTCAAAACCAGGATTCCAACTCTATTCTTTCTTTCCCTTTTTTCTTTGGCCTGGGCAGACTCCAGGAACCGAACCCGGGTCTCCAGCATGGCAGGCGAGAACTGTGCCACTGAGCTACCGTTGCATCGCCCACTCTATTCTTTCTTAAAGCAGCTGAGTGATATTTCTAATGCAGATGTTTCCATATTTTAGGAGGTTATGGGCCCCTTTGTGATTGTACTGAAAACTATCAACCTTCTCCCTAGAAAAGTTCACATCTGCACATATGCAAAATTTTGCATCCCATTTCTAGGAGTCTTGAGATTTCTTGATACTCATCAAGAGATTGCCCAGGGCCATCTGAAACCCAAAGTTAACAAGGCCTATTCTAGGGTCTTTTTAAAGCTATCACATTTTATCACTAATGTTTTTAAGTCTGGTCAATAAAGGAGTTCATGAATAATCATATAAAAAAATCAACAACCTGAGATATACAAATTAAAAACTGGTTACTCGCCATAGAATTAACATATGACCCAGTAATTCCACTGTTAGGTATATACCCAAGAGAAGTCAAACAAAAATTGTACACAAATGTCCATAGCAGCATTTATCCATAATAGCTAAAAGTAGAAACAATCCAAAAGTCCAAACATAAAAAGTAATGGGGTTCAATTCCCGGAGCCTGCCCATGCGAAAAAAAAAGGTAATAAGTACAGAAACATGCTACAACATGGATGAACCTTATGTGAAATGTTCAGAATAGAAATCCATTGAGACAGAAGATCAACAGGTGGTTGCCAGCGGCTAGAGGGAGGGCATGAAAGGAAGTGACTGCTAATGCACATGGGTTTCTTTTTTGGGTGAGGAAAATGTACTGGAATTAGCTGGTGGTGATGGCTGCACAACATGGTGAATGTATTCAAAGCCACTGAATTGTACACTTTCAAATAGTTAAAATGGTGAATTTTACCTCAATTAAAAAAAAA
The DNA here is from genome assembly GCF_023851605.1 of Tamandua tetradactyla. NCBI lineage: Eukaryota > Metazoa > Chordata > Mammalia > Pilosa > Myrmecophagidae > Tamandua > Tamandua tetradactyla. The sequence goes on along the minus strand of NC_135353.1, from coordinate 162,047,928 downwards.
AAACCCAATGCCTGCCCAGCTATGCCTTCTTTGCTCTGTATACGTTCCTTTGCCTGGGCTATTTAGAGGGGGATGGCCTCATTTAGTCTGTTCCAAGGTGTGATTTCTCTAGTGGGTTGGTTTGAACCTACAGGCTGAAACCTGGCAGCCTTCTCCAGATGTACCCATTTGGCACTGGCAAAGTGTGTGGCCATCTCTATGCAAAGAGTTTCCATGTGCTTACGCCCCCACCTGCATTTTATTTGCATTAAAAGACATTAATAGATGATGGGCTTTTCAAACCTTTAAACCTGAAGCATCATTCTTTCTTTTGGTCTCCTCCCTAGCAGCTCTGGGTCAGCTGTTTCTGCCTTGTCTATTATAGCAGTGGTTCTATAGTGGGAAGGGGGTGATTGTGCCCCCAGGAAACATTTTCAGTGTCTGGAAACAGTTTGGTTGTCACTGTTTGGGAGCGGGGGGAGTTCTACTGACATCTAGTAGGTGGAGCCCATGGTGTTGCTAAGTCTCCTACAATGCACAAGACAGTCCGCACTGCAAAGAACGATCCAGCCCCAAATGTCAATAGCTCCAAGACTAAGAAACCCAGGATTATGGTATCATTGACATTTTATGATGTAATTTAAAATGCCTAACTACTTATTTTGGGCATCCTCCTCAATTGTTCCTGTTCTCATGATCTCTGCCACATGTGATGGCCAAATGCTGAAATGACCCTGAGGAGGGTTCTGAGACTCTCCAGGGAAATCAAGGGCCTTGGACTTGTAGCTTATTGATCCTACCAAGAATATGTCCTGTAGGCCCTGGGGTATGTACAGATCTTGGAGCTCTGAATTCAAGCCGACCCTCAGTGTTCAACACTGTGGCCAACGCCTGCTGGGCTGCCTGGCAGCAACCAGCAGTGAAAGAATTAAAATGTGATTACAACACAAGAAGAACATGTTCTATAAAGGAAGGAACAGATTCATATCATTTTTTCTGGATTCAGACTAATGATTTTATCATCAGTGGCTTCTCTCATAACCAGGTTTATTCACTGATTTTATTAAAGTATTTATAAATATAGTTTTGTCTTGTATTTTTCTTGCATCTGAGCAAGGGTGATGCTGGCTATAGGGATCTGTGTCATCTTCTGAAATAATACTCACATATTGGCAAAACAAATGATTTAAAAAATGGGCATGAATTTCATGGGCTAGGCCCTTGATCTTGGGGCTTGCCCTTATGAAATGTATTCCTGCAGAGGAGAAGCTAAACCTACTCATGATTTTGCCTAAGAGTCACTCCCAGAGAAACTCTTTTGTTGCTCAGATGTGGCCACTCTCTCTAAGCCAACTCGGCAGGTGAACTCACTGCCCTCCCTCCTACAAGGGACATGACTCCCAGGGGTGTAAATCTCCCTGGCAACATGGGACATGACTCCCAAGCATGAGCCTGGTCCAGACAATGTGGGAGTGAGAAAGTCTTCTTGACCAAAAGGAGGCAGAGAAATGAAACAAAATAAAGTTTCAATGGCTGCAAGATTTCAAACAGAGTTGAGAGGTCATTCTGGAGGTTATTCGTATGCAGTGTATAGATGTACTTTTTGAGTTTTTGGTGTATTGGAATAGCTAGAGGGAAATACCTGAAACTGTTGAACTGTAATCCAATAACCTTGGTTCTTAAAGACGATTGAATAACTATAGAGCTTTTAAGGTCTGTCTGTTGATTGCAAAAATCTTGTGACTAATACTCTTTATCCAGTGTGAGGACAGTTGAGTAAGAAAAAAAAGAGAAAAACTACATAAAAAATGGGGGTGGTGGGAGGATGGGTTGTTTGGTGTGTTCCTTTTACTTTTATTTTCTTAAGAACAAAGTACAGAGCTCCTATTTAGAATGATGGAAATGTTTTGGTAATGGATGGTGGTGATAGTAGCATGACATTGTGAACATAATTAAGAAGACTGAAATATGTATAACTGAATGTGGTTAAAAATGGTTAAAATGAAAAAAATAATGGGGGGATAAGGGATATGGGATGTTTTGAGTTTTCTTTTTTCTTTCTATTTCTTTTTCTGGAATAATGGAACTGTTCTAAAATTGATCATGGTGATGAACACACAACTATGTGATGATACTGTGAGCCACTAATTGTATATTTTGAATGGATTGTTTGGTATGTGAATATATCTCAATAAAATTGCATTAAAATAGCTAAAACGTTAAAATTTTTAAAAAATGGTCATGAACTGGTACAAAAATAGAATCCTCCATTTTAAAACCTGTTACAGTCTTTCCTGGAGAAAGCAAACATGTGCTACATAAAACAGCAACAGATTCATAAAGATTATCCTTGTTTTGCTGCAGGGTGACTCCATTTTCAAAACACTCTTAACACCTTAGAAAACACCTTAGGGAAAACCTTGAGCAATTATCTGAGCAGTTTACTTGCTGAAAGATTCACTTCCAAAAAGTTATGCTTGGCCTCTCCCTAGGAAAAATGTCACTACTAGTCGTCACATTGAACACATTGTTTGACAATCTGGCAGTCACATGTGGGAAGGGTTCATTATGGTACCTCTGTAATGTGTTCCTAAATGCATATGAAGCTGCCCCTAAAGCAGTAAGCTTTCCAGCGGTGGCCATGCAGAATGAATGGAAAACAATATGTTCAAGGACAGAGGGAACTTTCTTATGTGGAGTCAATTACGCTAAAGCTTCCATGAAGTGAAATTCTCATCTTTCTTCATCCAGAGGTCAAGCCAACCCTTTCTGATAATACTGCACACTTCTGAGAGGCCATGGAAGTGTGGACTTTATATGCTGGTGACTGGAAGACTATTGCTACAATAGCAAAGCATGTAGTTAGAAGAAATTAACAAATATATATGTCACAGTGGGTGTGACTTTCCCAGCATGGACACCAGGCTCTACTCCCCCACCCCCAACCCCACCCCGACCCCAAATAGTTGCATGGAAAGCTCTGTTTCAAACCATTCTGAGCTAGGAAGAATGTGTGAGGCCCAACCATGTTGTTTTCTTCAAACGCTTATCTCATAGTTTTTACCAAAGACATGGCATTCAGACAGAAGGTCAACAAAAGTTGTCTTCGAATCACATCCTCTTAAAACAAAATAAAACAAAACAAAACAGGAAAAACTCCCTTAGTTATTTTTCTGTCTGTTTGTTTTGTTTTGTTCCTTAGGTGCTTTTTGAAGGGTTTCTTCACAACATAAAGAGTCTCCAAATTTCCCTGTTGCATTTATTATTTTTAACCCCAAGGTTAACATCTTACATTCCTGGGTACATCTGTCAAAAATAAGAACCCAACACTGGGGCATTACTATTAACTAAACTCCAGACTTTATCTGGATTTTCCCAGTTGTCCCACTACTGTCCTTTTCTATTCTATGGTCCCTTCTGGATACCACATTGCATTGAGTGGTCATGTCTCCTTTAGACTTTCCCCTGTCTCTTGAGAAGCCTCCTATCTTCTTTGTGACTGAGGCATAATCTTCACAGTGTGCTTTTAGGAAACCTTCCAAATTATAGAAGACAGCTTTTTAATTGTGTCTATAATTAAAAAAAAAAAAAGAAACAAAATCCTGTAGAAAAGTGAAATGTTCACCCAGATGGCTCTCCTGGCTGCCATTTTTATCTATGTAAAACCAGTCAGCATCCATTTAACAAATTTATCTTCCATAGATTTTATTGGCTAGTCTGGCATAACTCAACAGATAGTTGGAACTATGTCATGGATCAGGTGACAAGCAAGGTCCTTGAAACTAGACTTCTGGACTGAGAAAGAACAGAAGTTGGACCAGACCAAGATGAAGTATATGAGGGGAAGTTCAAATGGCTGGATGACTATATTCAGACAGTTGGGCAACAGGTCATCTGGAAGAACCCAAGCGTGTAACATGAGGAAGCATGCCAAACAGCAGGAACATGGGAGTGAGCTGGGAATGGTGGGTGGGCAGATAGGCTGACAAGTGAGTGAAGGAAAGGGGTAGGTGATATGCAAGAGCCAGCACATGATGACGCGGAGGTTGGGTAGGGAAGAGCAGGAAGGATATCAGCTGGGGCCCACACTGTATTCAAATCAGAGGCAGGATCCTGGTCCAAGGTCTCAAATCTTAGGTTCTCAGCTGGTGTCCACAGCAGGGTTTGGGCAGGCAGGGACTACACAAGAGCAAGATACCTAGCCTTCATGGTACAAAGTACCTGGGACACAAAGGCAGACAGCCAGTTGCAGGAAGCCCAACCATTAGAATTAGGGCAAGGTAAGAGCAAGACCAGAATCTAGGTCAGCTCGAAGTTTAATTAACTGCCCTACTGAACTAGAGATTTTAAATTCCCCAAGACTAGGAAAAGAAGCAATTTCTGATCCCAACTCAAGGTTTCCCCACCATGGCACTAGTGACATTTTAGGTCCAATAATTCTTTATAGGGGGAGAAGTCCTGACATTTTGGGTCGAGTAATTCTTTGTTGGGGGAGCTGTAGGATGTATGGCAGTATCTCTGGTTTCCACCCACTAGATGCCAGTAGCGACCCCATCCCCAAGTGAGACAACCAAAAAATGTCCCAAGACATTACTAAATGTCACCTGGAGGGGCAAAGTCATTGCTAGTTGACTAAAACAAGGCAGATCTTGGAAGAGGTATTAAGTCACCTCAGTTTTAGAAGAAAAGAGTCTGGGGGAGGAAACCAGGCCAATTATTACATCCCAGAAAGGAAGTCAAGGGGAAGTGATGCAATGGTGGTTCCTTTGTAAAGGGCCACTGGATGGGGCAGATGTCTGAGTAAACTTCAGACAGAGGGAGAGGCTTCACACAGAGAGTCAGGGATGTTAAATTGCCTTGCTCCATATAAACACATATGTAGGAGAAATGGGTTGGTATTTACTGATTCAATAGGTCAAATTTAATTTTTGCTCACAACAATGTCTGGTGCATAAAGCCAAAAGAAATCAAAATTTCCTTTGTGTTCTCACACCATGAAAGCCTGCTTAGCTTTAAATGCCTTTGACCAATGTGGGGCATAATGATATTTGATTGAATAATGCCTCTTCTCATTCTGAGGCTTTTTCAATGGTGTCTAAGCAAGGCTTTTTTTTCATCCCAGAAAAGTAGTCATTTTAAGCACTTTGGTGAAATTGTGACTTCATATATACAGTTGTAACCTGGAATACTCTGATTTTATGTGTGGCTTTGATGTTTGGGAATAAAGTGGCAAAGAGCAGTGATCGTCAAACACTTTGCTGCCTAAATCTTGATTTCACACTGAACTGCCTCATTACACTGTAGTGGCAGCTTCTAAAATGATCCCACCTCCTAGTATTTACAGCCTTGTGGAATCCCCTCCATTTGAGTGTGGGCTAGACCTAGTGACTTGCTTTTGGTAAATAGAATATCACTTCTAAGATCAAGTTCTGTCTTAGTCTGCAAGGGCTGCTGTAACAATACAACACAAACTTCAAACAACAGAAATCTATCGTTTTATGGTTCTAGAGGCCAGAAGTCTGAAATCCTGCCATTAGGGCATGATTCCTTTGAAGTCTGTAGGGAATACAAACTTCCACAAACTGTGATTTCATAAAGATAGCCTCATAGGTGGGGAAACGGGCAATTTGTAAAACTTTTAAGCTTGATTTACAATCTGCAGAAGCAACATGTGTTACATTTGTTTTCTAATCATGTTTGTATGAGGGCCAAATGATATGTGTAGCCTGTGGATCAAATATTACAAGGAATATACAGAAGAAATGCACAAGGTAATCACGGACATTCACTAGACACTTGTCACTCAAAGCATGGTCCATTGACCGGCAACTTCAGCATCACCTGGGCCCTTATTAGAATTCTAGAATCCTAGGCCCTGCTCCAGACCTACAAAATCAGAACCTGCATTTTAACAGGAGCCCTAGGTGATCGTTATGCATATTAAAGTTTGAGAAGCAGTGGACTATACACTATATAGAAAATGGATCCAGAAAATCTTGACATGGGGCAATGTTAAAGATGTATAGGAATACGGTATGCATCAGAGCACGGAATACTTGCTTTGATACTTGCTTTGATGACCCAACAAAGAATTACTCGACCTAAAATGTCAGGACTTCTCCCCCTATAAATTATGCATTTTTATTTGTATAATGCTATAACAGTTGAAGTGTTTTCCCTTTTAACACCTCAATTAGACCAGGAAGGTTCTACTCTGTCATATTACAGAATATCTGAGCCCTTCACATAGGGGTTTCCTAAACTATGACACTTAGGCCAAAGGTGACGGTTCCCCTCCAGGTCCAACTTCAGTAGCACGAGAATGCAACAAGGAACAGGGGGAAGAATGCTTGCTACTGTTTCCATCAAGGCCTCTTACAAGTTTTGAACTAGGTTAATCTGGTCATTTTCTTTCCTCAACTAGTAAGGGGCAAAACTGGAACTCTACCCTAGGTGTGGTTCCCTGCAAAAGTGAAACCATGTGTCTGTATCAGTAGCTACCAAACTGGGTTACACATTGGAATTGCCAGGGCAGCTTTTAAATCCCATTGTCCCAGACCAATGAAATCAGAATCTCCAGAGGATGACTCTAAAATTGGAAAGCACTGCTTTATCTCCTACTGTCAATCTTGTATCCCAACCTAAGGCCACATACATACCTACCTCAAATCCATACTCAACATAACCAGCCAGGCTGGAGGAGGGCAATTGTATGACTGTTTCAATTTGATTTCATAATCTTAGGATTTAATATGAAACAAAGACACCAACTTTTCTCAGAACAGCTGAACCTCCTCTGTTTTTTAAGAACCTCCTCTGTTTTTAAGAAACAGGATAGGAGCTCAAATTTCTCTTTCTAGAGGGATCTCTGGCCAGGACATCCTGTTCCTGTGCAGCTTTGTGAACCCCATACACATGCTTCTATTTAAAAGTCCTCTGCCTACAAATGTTCCAAGAAGCAGACAATCTGGTTTCTCCTTTACTTTCAATGGGTGTGCACTGGAAATAAATTTTGGTGTTTGATCTGACAAGTGGTGACAGGACCCTTCATAAAGACAGCCTGGTAAAAGTGGGGTTGGGAACAAGTCGATCTTCATATACTATGTACCAGTATGTTCTGATCAGTTGGTAAATATTGATGTACAGAACTTCAGGACCAGTTAGAAAATAAACATTGCCCTGAGCAAGCTGGCTGGACCCTGTGATCCAGCATGCATGACCCAGCAGGGAGTTCCAGGATGGGGCGCAACTCTAGGCCATCGTATTCAGATCACTTTTGCCTTGTGCCACACAGCTGTTAAATCTTCTGAGTATCATTCCTGGTTAAAGCTAGATTCAAATGACCTGGATTTAACCTGGCTCCCCCAGACCTCATCGTGAGGTCTTAGTTTCTTCTCTAAACATGAAATTTACATAAACTGTAAAGTGTTTGCCATAACTAATAAATGTCACTATTGTGTTTGAGTTTCTTGACCAGTTACTAATAAGGATGCTCACATCCCTGTGAACTTGGGGGTATCCAGAAAATTCAGCTATAGTTTAGTCACCTGGAGGGCAGGCAGGTTATACTGCTTCTCTTGGGAGATGCTGTGGTGGTGGTAGCTGTTAGGGGATATTTAGCGCATCATCATACATCATATTTTGGAAATATTTTCAAAATGTGCTGCAAATTTCACATCTTCTAAAACAAAGACGGGGTCAAATGTTGTTCCCTTTGCTCTGTCTCAAGGCATACATTGTGACCTTCAAACATTACCATCTTTTGCTGGTGCATTCACCTCTGTTTAGCATTTCCAGATAAAATAAGTATGGCCCAAACACACTGATGTTAAAAATTTATTCATTGTTTATCTAAAGTTAAAATTTAACTAGGTGTCCTGCTAAATTTGGCTACTTAAAGGCTCTACTAGCCTCTCCCCACTTTTAATTTGCTTCCTCTAATCTGTGGAAAGCTGAAACCCATAGCTGCCAAGAGTAAGAAGCTCAATTATTTTCTATCTGTACTGGCTTCTCGCTAGCTTTAAATACTATCTCTGTTTTAACCAAATCCATTTCTCCAATTCCTCTCTCCTGAGCTCTAGTCTTTTAGATAAAGTTGGCTCCTCAACATCTTTGCTGGATTGTCTATCAGCATGTCAAACCCAATATACTCAAGGTTCCTCCTCCAACATTCTATATCTCAGTACATGGCATTGAGGGTCAACAACCTGAGAGTCTTCTTGGGTGCTGATATTTCCCATACACCCCTTGCCACTCCTGGTCCTGGAGGTGCTCTCTCCAAATATTTCTCCAATCTATCCATTACTCTCCACTGCTGCTGCCAAAATCCTGGTCTACCCCTCCAAGCCCTTTTGCGAGGACTAGTGCATAGACCTAGCTGGTCTCCCAGAACCCCTTCTTGTCTCTTTCCCCCCATTCCTCATGCAGCAGTTGCAGGGATTTCTCAAAGCAGTAATCAGATTGTATCACATGCACAGCCCACCCTCCCCACCCCCCACATTAGTTTACATACTCAAAATTGTATGAACTGGTTGGAAGCTGTCTGCAGCAGAGGTTCCCAACCAAGGGCGAATTTGCCCCCAAGCCCTACCCAAGGGACATTTGGCAATGTCCAAAGACATTTTTACTTGTTAAAACTGGGGAGTGCTACTGACATCTAGTGGGTGGAGGCCAGAGGTGCAGCTAAACATACTTAAAATACACAGAACAGTCTTCTATCACCAAGAATTATCCAATCCCAAATGTCAAGAGAGCTAAGGTTGAGAAACCCTGGCCCGAAATAAGTAGTATCAGAGTGTTTTAGATGAAAGAGTAAGGGACATCACGCCTTCTTGTGTTGATGAGCAGCCTGTTTGCATTATTGAATGCCCTCATTCAACCAACCTCTTCGGCTACTGCAGGGGAGGACTTGCTAGTGTCTCCAGAGTGAGGCAACAAAGAGAAGCTGCATTGTGCTGGAGAGGCTTGTACATTCCTACCAGGGAATTGCAAACATGAATAGGGTGCTTAGAGCTTACATAACCTCAAGCAAACCATACCCCTCTTAAATAATAAAACAAATCACAAAGCTGTGTGCACCAAAGGGTTATATTTCCAAAGGTCCCAGGGCACAGCCAATGAAAGCCTTGAACTGCAGTATAGTACTTGGCTACCCAGGGAAATTGCAAAGAACAAAGGCTTCTGATTTTTCCCCAAGCTGTTAGACAAACTGAAACAACGTAAGAAAGTTCCCTTTGTGACTATTGACAATTACAGGCTGATGTAGGCAATGTGTTTTGATCTCTTGGAAAAATGAAGAAAATTTTTTTTATTCTGTTGAAGCACCTTTTCCAATGACATTTCACCAAATTAATAAAGGCAACTTCAGAATATGTTTTTCCATCTTAAAAAAAAGTGTAAACCAACTATTGTTCTTTTCTGCTATGTTAGGCTAAATAGACTTGACCTAAGGCTGACCTTTGCTGCTACTGAATACTCCTATATAATTTGAAAGCCATTGGCAAGTATGATGCTAATTATCTCCCTCAACTAACTTTCCCCTTAACCATTTTTAACTTGGATTTCCCCTGATGGGTAGGGGGCATTCCACTGTGGGTAGATACCAGAAAAGTTCTGTAGTCTCCTTTCCCTTGATAGGGCAAAGCCCAAACCTATCTCTGTCCGCCAGGCTTAAGGAGCCCCACAGTGATAAAAGACCAAGTAAAATGGGGGCCTCGGTTTTTTCAGAACACTCCACTGGAGACAAAATGGATGCTTATAGGAGTCATATTTTGGAGACTTACAAATAGGATGTTCAGCACAGCATCACCTCTTCAGACCGGAAATTCTCAACTCTGGCTGGATGTCTGCATCCCCTGGGGAGCTTTTAAAAAGTGCTGATGTCGGATGCATGGGTGGTTCAGTGGTAGAATGCTCACCTTCCATGTGGGAGAACCAGGTTCGATTCCTGGACTATGCACCCCACCCCCCCCCCCAAAAAAAAGGCACTGATGCCTAAGCTGGGCCTGGGGAAGGACCATGACATTGGGATTTTGAAAGTTTCACAAGTGATTCTAATGTGTGCTGAGGGTAGAGACCACTCACCGCCTTAGACCAGGCTTTCACCACTTCAGCACTATTGACATTTGGGGCTGGATAATTCTTTGTGGTGGTGCCTGCCCTGCGCATTGCAGGATGTTAAGCAGCATCCTTGGCCTCTAAGCACTAGATGCCAGTAGCACCCCCTTCCCAGTTGTGACACCAAAAAATGTCTCCAGACACTGCCAAGTATTCCCTGGGAGGCAAAATCGCCCCCAGTTGAGAACCACTATCCTGGGTACTATGTAGTTTACTAGTGATAGCCACACAGACAGCATGCTGGGGTTTGGAGGTACAGCTCCCTAAAATAAAAATCTAAGGAATGAGTTCATGCTTAATTGGTACAGGATTTCTGTTTGGGGTGATGGAAAAGTTTTGGTGATAGATGGTGGTGATGGCAGCACAACATCGTGAGTAAAGTTAACACCACGGAAGTGTCTATTTGAATGCGGATAAGATGGGAAATTTTAGGTTATATATAAGTACAGAAAATTTTTTTAAGCCATAAACCTGTATAACACAAAAAGCGAAGCCTAATGTAAACTATGGACTATAGTTAATAGTATGATTAAAATAATATTTATTGGGCGGTGCGATGGTTGCTCAGTGGCAGAATTCTCGCCTGCCATGCTGGAGACCTGTGTTTGATTCCCAGTTCCTGCTCATGCAAAATAATAATAATAATAATAATATTTTTTATCAGTTGTAACAAGAGTTCCACACCAGGGCAAAAAAATGTTAATAACAAGGAAAACTCTGCATGAAGTAGGGTGGTTTATGGGAACTCTGTACTTTATGCATGATTTTTCTGTAAACCTAAAACTGATAATAAAAATTAACTCCTGTGCAAACTGTAAACTAAAATCAGGGAAATTTGGAGAAAAAATCTCTAAGGGATGAAAGAGTCATTCAATGTTCCATTCTCATTCAGTCTTAGTGGTGCATCATGAGATTACAGGCACACAGGCCCTATATTCTTTATAGTCTATATTTGAATACACAAATCCATGACCAAAATGATTTCTATGGTGTTAAAAAGTTCTCTGGAAAGACAAAGGAAGCAAATGATTCTCTCTCTAAGCTAGTCTATATTTCCTGTAGGCAGCCTCCTCCCCTCCATTCTCCACTGCTCGAGGAATAACTTTCTTACCTGAGCGAAATTTCTGATATGGTAGTCACTAGCCACTTGTGGTTACTTAAATTTAAGTTTAAATTAATTAGAATCTAATAAAATGTAAAAATTCAGTTCCTTGGTCACACCAGCTGCATTTCAATTGCTTCACAGCTATATGTGACTGGCAGCTAGAGAAATTTAGAGCAGATAGAGAATACTTTCGACATGGCTAAACATTGGAGGGTACTGTTTAGCCATAGAGTTTATAGTGGCATTCCCCTGCTTACAACCCTCCAGCAGCTCCCTATGGCCTCTTGGGTCAAGTTCAGTCTCCTTAGGTTGGCATTTAAGATGTTTCACAATCTCACTCCACCTGTCCTTTCCAGTCTCTTGCTCCTCAGTCTCTTCTGTACAGCCCATTCCTTTTCTGAGAGACTCCTCAACTCTGACCAGTATACTTTCCTACCTTCAAGTCTTTGTTGGTGCTGTTTCCTTTGCCAGGAATGACCTTCCCTAATTTTGCCACATGGCAAACTCATACTCATTTTTCACTTAGTTCAAATGTCCCTCCCACGCTCCTTCCCGCCCTAACCCTCTGGATCTCAAACAATTGCTCCATTCACTGTTGCCCCATGGACACAAATACACGTCCATTATGCACTTGTCACATTTTGACATTAATAGTTGTGTTCCTATTGGTCTCCTATGCCTAACTTGGAGCTCCTCAAGGTTGTAGAGTTGGCTTTAGTCCTCTTCACATCACCAAAAGCTAGACCAATGTAGGCATTCACATTTTGAATGAAATAATTTACTAGCTGATGAATGAAATGCCATGACGGGCACATTTAATACCACAGAATTCCAAGAATCCACACCTCCTTCAAATTGGTAGAATCTCTTTAGAGTAAAATCATCTACGTTTTATTTTCCGAGCGGAATGTGTACATCTGATAACTAGAGGGCTCTTTACTGAGATAGAAGATAAATTCATTTAAGGGTTATATCATCAGATGGGTTGATCAACACAAAAGGTAAACAAGAAAATAAAAAGGAAATTAATTGCTCTCTTATGTAGACTTCTTCTCTCTTATATTAGTTAAACAGAAATATCCCAACAAAGACCATGTGAATGGAGAAGAATGGAGAAAGGACCCGTGTAACATTACAGCTATACAGTGTTTCTTCTGTGGTATATTCTTGATTCTCTTTCAAGGGTCATTTGGCTGCATCTTCAAACCCAGGCTTGTATTTTACACTTGCTTCTTCTTCCCCTCAGTGCCTCACACAGTGTCAAACACATAGCTGGTATTAAGTTAATACTTGTTGAATGAACAAGATAAAAACAAAAACAAAGAAACAGATGGTAGGGATCAGCAGAAAACACCATAGAAATAAGACACTGAGTGGAACTTTTTACGTGTGTTATTTTTCCATGGCTGCTGTGACAAATTACACCAAACTCAGTGGCTTAAAACAACACAAATGTTATTCTCTTACAGTTCTGGAGTTCCGAAGTCCAACACAGCTCTCACTGGGCTAAATTCAAGGTGTAGACAGGGCTGCATTCCCTTCTGGAGGCTCTAGGGGAGAATCTGCAATGTTGCCTTTTCTAGCTTCTAGAGCTGCTGGCATTCCTTGCCTCCTGCCTCTTTCTCTATGTTCAAAGCCAACAATGATGAACTGAATATTATTTGTGCTGCTATCTCTCTGGCTCTCACTCTGACCTTTCTTCTGTGCTCACAGTTCCCTGTGAACCACAGACAGGAAATGCTCTTTGCTTTTAAGGACCCATGTGATTAGATTGGGCCCACCCAGATATTCCAGAAGAGTTTCCCTATATCAAGGTCCATACTCTTAATCACATCTGCAAAGGCTCTTTTGCCACATAATGTATCATGTTCACAGGTTCCAGGGATGAAGGCATGGCCATCTTGGAGGCCGTTATTCTGCCAACCACAAAGAGTCACATAGAATGAACAGAACTGCAACAGAAAAAACAAACAAACAAAACAACTGCTATGTGCTCCTGGTCTCCTCGAAGCAGTGTGAAGAATAAATACTAAAGCTTTAGATTTTAGAATAGTTTTCCCTAGATCTTATTTTAGGACAGCACTCTTCCTGAATATACAAGTAGTATATGGTAACTGCTGATAGTTTAAAAATGCAGAAAAGTTTGAAGAAAAAAAATCACCCTAAGTCCCACCAAGTAGTCATAACCACAATTACTATTACTTATGTGCATATTCTCCTGGTATTACGTACATATAAATATGTGTAAAATTTATATATCTATCAAAAATATGGAATTATTGGCTTATTCTATTTATATCTTGCTTTTTCCCCACTAAATATTACCCTAAATATTTTCTGATGTCATTAAATATCATTCAAAAAACATAATCTTTCCTGACTGTACAATGTCCCATCATATTGTTGCTTCTTCATGTATTTGCTCATTACCCTATCATTTGATTTAAGAAATATTTCTAGGAACATGCTCATGTATAAGTCCATATGTTCATCTCTGATTATTTCCTTAAGGAAATTTAGAAAACGGGGAATTACTGTATCAGAGGTGACAGGTAAGTTTTCAGATTGCTGTCCCCATTACCATATTTCCCTCCATAAAGATCAGTCGCATTTTACTCCCCACAAGAAGCGTATGAAAGTGTCATCTGCACTGGACTCTGGACAACACTTGCCAGTTTTATGGGTGAAAAATTATGACATTGTTCTATTATATGGCAATCCTTTGATTTCTGGCAAATTGGTCATTTTGTTTATATGCCATTTTTTGTGTCTCTAGGAAAATTCAAAGTCTATTTTTGGACTCTGGAGAAGAATGCTACAAAACTCAGAGTATAGAGGACTAGAATTCAAGAGTGCTTTCATAACTTTTCTGGTGAAATATAACATATATATAAAGCAATACATTTCCAAGTACATTTTATCAAGCAATTATAGAAAAGATTTTAAAGTTTGGTATAGGTTTCAGTTTCGTCATTTTTCATTCTATGTTCTAGCTGCTCCAAGACACTGGAGACCAACAGAAATATCAATGTAAAGATTCAGCAGTCATACTCATTTGTTAAATCCTATCTTCTCTGTTATACTCCTTTTCTTTAAATAACATATATACATAAAAGCAACACTTTTCAAATGACATCTCAACAATTGTCATAAAACAGATTTCATAGTTTGGTATGAGTTACAATTCGACAATTTTAAGTTTTTATTTCTAGCTGTTCTAAGGTACTGGAGGCTAAAAGAAATATCAGTATAATGATTCAGCATTCATATTCATTTCTTAAGCCTGACCTTCTCTGTATAACTCCATCATCACCTTTGCTCTTTCTCCCACACTTTGGGAGTATTTGGGCTATGCTATTCTAACTTTTTCATGTTGGAAGGGGCCGCTAATAATATGGGATGGGGGATGGAACTAGTTGATGTTCTGGAAGGGCTGGCCCCTCTGCATTTCAGGATTTATCTGGTTCAGGGACCCATCTGGAGGTTGTAGGTTTTGGAAAGTGACCTTAGTGCATGGAACCTTTGTAGAATCTTACATATTGCTCTTGGTGTTCTCTTGGATTGGCAGGAATGGTTTTGGTTGGGGTTTGGCAACCAAATGATAGGTAACAATGTCTAATTGAAGCTTGCATAAGAGTGACTTCCAGTGTAGCCTCTTGACTCCATTTGACCTCTCTTAGCCACTGATACCTTATTTCTTACACTTCTTTCCCCTCTTTTTCTCAGGATGGCATTGTTGATTCCACAGTGCCAGGGCCAGACTCAACCCTGGGAGTCATCTCCCATGCTGCCAGGCAGACTTTCATCCCTGGATGTCATGTCCCATGTAGGGAGAAGCGCAATGGTTTCACTTGCAGAGTTGGGCTTAGGGAGAGAAAAACAACATTGGAGCAACAAAAGAGGCCCTCTGTAAGTGACTCTTAGGCATACCCATAGGCAGGCTAAGCCTCTCCACTACATATATAAGCTTCACAAGAGCTTGGCCTCTTGATTTGGGTGTTCCTAATGTTTGACACAGTATCAGGGGTTTCCCCGGTGGTAAAGTTTAATAGTTCCATATTTTTTTTCTCCCATTCCTCAAGGGACTTTGCCAATGCCCTTTGATTATCTGCTTAATATACACTGGGATGTATCCAGGCATCTCATTAAGCTATACAGGATTAAAGGCCCTCATTCTTATTCTGGGATCCCTGTGTTTGAATTATTTAAATGATCTATCCAGAAAAGTTGAGTTAGATTATGTGCTACAGAAAATTTAGGTTCAGGACAAAATAAATCTTTCTTTGGTCTTAAAGAGTAGATGAGGTTCCAAAATACAAACAATATCTTTCTTACCCCTATATTCTGAATTACCTTAATCCTGACCCGATCAGCATCATCCTTATCTCTAAATTCCAGGTCATACATATATCAAACAACCCCTCAAAATCCAGAAATAACAATCACCTCTCAAGACTAAATGTGACTGCTATAAGAGTTTACAATCTAGGCCCCTGTTTTCTTATAATTATTTTCTAAATGAGATCATACAATATATGTTCTTTTGTTCCTGGCTTATTTTGCCTCATCAAATGCCCCACAGGTTCATTCACATCGTTGCATGCTTCACAATTTCATTCCTTTTTGTAGCGCACTGTGTTCGATCCTATGTTTACACCATTATTTGCCAATCTACTTTTCAGTCAATGCATCTTTCAGCCACCTCCATCTACTGGGCTTCGTATAATGTCCAAAGTCAACAGTCCATCAACACTCTCAACTATAGATAATTTCATTATTCCCAAGAGAAAGACAGTCAATAAACACACCCCCGCCAAATAGAAAATCCAAACCTCCCCATAATTATTGTCCCTCCCCCCATTATGTATCCCTGGTATTGCTGTGGTACTGTTGATGTTTTCCTGTTAAACATAGCCCATAGCATGCAATACCATTTTCCCCCATACCCCAAAATTATACACTCTGTACAAGATTCATACATCTGTAGTAGTTCATGCAAGAACTTATTTATATTTGTACTGTTAATTGCTGGGATACATGAGTCTATACAACCCCTTTCAATCATGTTCACCTTCAATATGGTAATATTACTTATGGACCCACTAGTGAATCCCATTCACTTCTGTCCATACCTGTACAATTAAGTTCAACCTCACTAGCAAACTGTTCACCCATCTCAAGCTTCTGTGCATCCGTAGGTCCCCTATATTCCGTATTATAAGCCTCTGATTTTACCTTGACCGTGGTCTTAAAAGTGGACTCATATAGAATCTGTCCTTTTATGTCTGGCTTATTTCACTCAGCATTACATCCTCAAGGCTTATCCATCTTGTCATGTGCTTCAGGACGTCATTTTGTCTTACTGCTGCAAAATATTCCATCGTATCTATATACTACATTTTCTTAATCCACTCGTCTGTTGATGGGCACTTGAATTGTTTCCATCTTTTCGCAATTGTGAATAGTGCTGCTATGAACATTAGTGTGTCAATGTCTGTTTGTATCAATGCTTTCAGCTCTTCTAGGTATATACTGAATAGTGGTATTGCCGGGTCATAAGGCAACTTGGTATTTAGTTTTCTGAGGAACTGCCAGACTGTCTTCCATACAGCTGTACCATTTCACATTTCCAACAGCACTGAACAAGTGTTGCAATTTCTCCACATCCTCTCCAACATTTGTAGTTTCCTGTTTGTTTAATAGCAGCCATTCTTATAGGTGTGAGGTGGTATCTCATTATAGTCTTTATCTGCATTTCCCTTATAGCTAATGAGAATGAGCATCTCTTCATGGGCTTTTTAGCCATCTGTATTTGCTCTTCAGAAAAATGTCTATTCATATTTTTAGCTGATTTCATAATTGGGTTGTTTGTTCTTTTGTTGTTGAGGTATATGATTTCTTTATGTATACATGATAGCAAACCTTTATCTGATGTGTGATTTCCAAGTATTTTCTCCCATCGAGTTGGTTGCCTCTTCACCTTTTTTGACAAAGTCTTTTGAAGCACAAAAACATTTGATTTTGAGGAGTTCCCATTTATATATTTTTTATTTTTCTGCTTGCCCTCTGGGTGTAACGTTTAGGAAGCTATTGCCTCTTACTAGGTCTTGAAGATTTTTCTCTACATTTTCTTCTAGGAGCTTTATGGTACTGGTTCTTATATTTAGGTGTTTGATCCAATTTGAGTTAATTTTTGTATAGGGTGTAAGGTAAGGGTCCTCTTTCATTCTTCTGGCTATTGATATCCAGTTCTCCCATGCCCATTTATTGTTATTTGTTTCCCAGTTCAGTGGCTTTGGGGGCCTTGTTGAAGATCATTTTATCATAGATTTGGTGGTCTATTTCTGCATTCTCAATTAGATTCCATTGGCCAATACTTCTATCTTTGTGCCAGTACCATGCTGTTTTGACCACTGAGGCCTTACAATAAGTTTTAAAATTGGGGAGTGTTAATCCTCCCACTTCATTCTTCTTTTTTAGGATGGTTTTAGCTTATTTGGGGTCTTTCCCTTCCAGACGAATTTGGTATCTAGCTTTTCCAAGTTTTCAAAGTAGGTTGTTGGAATTTTGATTGGTACTGAGTTGAATTTGTAGATCAATTTGGGTAGAACTGACATCTTAACTACATTGAATCTTCCTATCCATGAGCATGGAATGTCTTTCCACCTATTTAGATCTTCTTTGATTTCTTTTAACAATGTTATGTAGTTCTCTGTGTACAAGTCCTTTATGTCCCTACTTAAGTTTATTCCAAGATAACTGATTCTTTTAGTTGCAACTTTGAAAGGAATTTTTTCCTTAATTGACTCCTCAGTTAGGGCATTGCTTGTGTATAGTAATATTATTGATTTTTGCACATTAATTTTATAACCTGCCACCTTGCTAAATTTGTTTATTAGCTTAAGTAACTTTGTTGTAGATATCTCAGGATTTTCCAAGTATAGTTTCATGTCATCTGCAAATAATGAAAGCTTTACATCTTCCTTTCCAATTTGGATACCTGTTATTTCTTTTTTCTTCTTGATTGCTCATACTAGAACTTCTAGTACAATGTTGAATATTAATGGTGACAGAGGGCATCTTTGTCTCCTTGTTACTAATCTTAGGTGGAAAGCTTTCAGCCTCTCACCACTGAGTACAATGCTGGGTATGGGTTTTCATATATGCCTTTTATCATGTTGAGGAAGTTATCTCTGATTCTTACCTTTTGAAGTGTTTCTATCAGAAAAAGATGTTGAATTTTGTTCAGTGCATTTTCAGCATCAATTGAGATGATCAAGTGATTTTTCCCTTTTGTATTACATTAGCTGTTTTTCTTGTGTTGGACTATCATTGCATTCCTGGTATAAACCCTACTTGTACATGGTATATAATTCTTTTAATGTGCTGTTGGATTTGATTTACTAATATTTTGTTGAGAATTTTTGCAGCTGTGTTCATTAGGAGATTGGTCTGTAGTTTGCATTTCTTGTAGCATCTTTACCTGGTTTGTTTTTAAGGTGAAGTTAGTTTCATAAAGTGAGTTAAGTACTGTTCCTTTTTCCTCAATTTTGTGGAAAAGTTTGAATGGGATTGATGTCAGTTCTTTTTGAAATGTTTTATAAAATTCCCCTGTGAACCCATCTGGCCATGGGCTTTTCTTTGTAGGAAGTTTTTTTTTATTATTATTATTGTATAGTATAACATATATACAAAGCAAAGAAATAAAAAAGCAATAGTTTTCAAAGCACTCTTCAACAAATGGTTCCAGGATAGATCCCAGAGTTTGTCATGGGCTACCATATGATCCTCTCATATTTTTCCTTCTAGCTGCTCCAGGATATAGGAGGCTAGCAGGCTTAAATACTTTTTTTATCATCACAATCAACTTTTTTTCCTTCTTTTTTTTTGTGAAAAATAGCATATATACAAAAAAGCTATAAATTTCCAAGCACAGCACCACAATTAGTTGTAGAATATAATTCAGACTTTGACATGGGTTACAATTTCAGATTTTAGGTTTTTACTTCTAGCTGCTCTAAAATACTGGAGGCTAAAACAGATATCAATTTAATGATTCACCTTTCATATTCACTTAAGTCCTATCTTTTATGTATAATTCCACCATCACCTTTGATCTTTCTATACCTCTCATTGCGGTTGTTTGGGCTATGGAAAGTCTGTATTTTTGATATTGGAAGGGTCTGTCACGAATATGGGGTAGGGAGATGGAACTATCTGATGTTCTAGAGAGGCTGGGCTAGGTTTCAGGACTTATCTGGACCAGGGACCCATCTGGAGGTTATAGGTTTCTGGAAAGTTACTCTAGTGCCTGGAACCTTTGTGGAATCTTATAAATTGCCCTAGGTCTTCTCTAGGATTGGCTGGAATGGTCCTGGTTGGGGGTTGGCAGATTATGATGGGTAGCAAGGTCTACCTGAAGCTTGCTTAAGAGCAACCTCCAGAGTAACCTCTCGACTCTATTTGAAGTCTCTCTGCCACTGATACTTTATTAATTACACTTCCCCCCCCCCCCACTTTGGTCAGGATGGAATTGTTGATCCCATGGAGCCAGGTCTGGATGCATCCCTGGGAGTCCTCTTGCATATCACCAAGGAGACTTTCGGCTCTGGATGTCATGTCCTAGGTAGGGGGGAGGGCAATGATTTCACTTGGAGAGTTAGGCTTAGAGAAGCTGAGGCCACATCTGAGCAACAATAGAGATCCTGTAGGAAGATTTTTGATGACTGAATCTCTTTACTTGTTGAGATCTTGTATTTCTTCTAAGTCAGTGTAGCTTGTTTGTGTTTCCAGGAATTTGCCCATTTCATCTAAGTTGTCTAGTTTGTTTGCATACAGCTGTTCATAGTATCTTCTTATGATTCTTTTTATATCTCTTCAGGATCTGCAGTAATGACCTCCTCTCAATTCTGATTTTGTTTATTTGCATCCTCGGTCTTCTTTTCATTGTCAGCCTTGCTAGTGGCCCATCAATTTTATTGACTTTCTCAAAGAACCAACTTTTGGTTTTATTGATTCTTTCTATTGTTCTTTTCTTCTCCCTTTCATTTAACTCTGTTTTAATCTTTGTTATTTTTCTTTTTCTATTTGCTTTGGGGTTAGTTTGCTTTTCTTTATCAAGTTCCTCCAGGTGAGCAGTTAAGCCCTCAACTTTTGCTCTTTCTTAGTAAAGGCTTTTAGGGCAATAAATTTCCCTCTCAGCACAGTCTTTGCCACATCCCATATGTTCTAATAGGTTGTATTCAGATTTTCATTCATCTCCAGATAGCTACTGATTTCTCTAGCAATTTCTTCCTTGACCCACTCATTGTTTAAGAGTGTTATTTAATTTCATGTATTTTTGAAATTCTTGCTCTTTGGTAGTTATTGATTTCCAGCTTCACTGCATTGTGGTCAGAGAAAGTGCTTTAAATAATTTCAATGTTTTTAAATTTATAAAGACCAGTTTTGTGCCCCAGCATATGATCTATCCTGGAGAATGTTCCATGAGCATGAGAGAAGAATGCACATCCTGGTGTTTCGGGGTGTAATGACCTATATATGTCTGTTAGGTCTAATTCATTTATCAGATTGTTTAAGTTTTCTATTTCATTGTTGATCCTCTAGTTGTTCTGTCTATAGAGGAGAGTGGTGTATTGAAGTCTCCTACTATTATTGTTGAAACATCGATCACTCCCTTCAGTTTTGCCAATGTCTGTCTTGTACTTTGGAGCTCCTTGATTGGGGGCATAGGCATTTATGATTATTATTTCTTCTTGGTAAATTGTCCCTTTTACTAATATATAGTGTCCTTTTCTGTCTCTTATGACATCTTTATACTTAAAGCCTATTTTGTCTGATATTAGTATAGCTACACCTGCTTTCTTTTGGTTACAGCTTGCATGGAACATATTTTTCCATCCTTTCACTTTCAATCTATTTGTATCCTTGTGTCTAAGATGAGTCTCTTGTAAGTAGCATATAGCTGGATTATATTTCTTAATCCATTCTGCAAATCTGTATCTTTGAATTGGTAGGTTTAGTCTGTTAACATTCAAAGTTATTACAGTAAAGGCATTTCTTGAATCTACTACCTTACCCTTTGGATTTTATTTGTCAGATCTATATGTTCTTTTCCCTCTTTCTCTTTTTATCCTTTAGGTTATCCTTACCGGTATTCTTCAATTCTGTGCCCTCATCCAGATCTCCCTGTCCTGTCTTTTTTTTTCCAGCTGGCAGAACACCCTTTAGTATTTCTTGTAGCTTTGGTCTCTTGTTGACATATTCTCTCAGCATTTCTTTGTGAAAATTTTAATCTCTCCTCAGTTTTGAAGGACAATTTGGCTGGGTACAGAATCCTTCACTGTAAGTTTTTCTCTTTCAGGATCTTAAATATATCATACCACTGCCTTCTTACCTCCATAGTGCTGGTTGAGTAGTCTGAACTCAGTCTTACATGGTTACCCTTATATGTAGTGGATTGTTCTCCTCTAACTGCTTTCAAAATTTTCTTCAACATTTGACAGACTGACTAGCATGTGTCTTGGTATAGGGCTATTTGGATTTATTCTATTTGGACTTCATTAGGCTTCGTTGATTTGCATATTTATGTCTTTTATAAAGGTTGAGAAGTTTTCCCCCACTATATCCCCCACTAATCTTCCTAGCCCTTCACTTTTCTCTTCTCCTTCTCGGACACCAATGATTCTTATATTTGTGTGCTTTATTTTGTCCATCATTTCCCTGAGATGCAACTCAATTTTTTTCCATCTTTTTGTGTGTTCAAAATCAGTTTCTCTAGTTTCCTTATTCTTTCTTCTGCCTCTTCAAATCTGCTGTTGTGTGTCTGCAGTATATTTTTTATTTTGTGTACAGCATATTTAATCTCTGTGTTATCTGCTATTTTTCTGTTTATTCTTCAACATCCTTCTCTATGCTTTTCTAGTGTCACCTTGATCTCATTAAGTCATTAGCCATCCCACTGATTTTATTTAGTTCATTTACATAAACATCTTTGATTAGTTGTTCCAAAGTCTGTGTCTCCTCTGGTGTTTTAATTTGGTCATTAGACTGGGCTGTATCTGTCTGCACTTTCATACGTTTAGTGAACTTCTGTTGTCTTCACAGCATGTAAATATCTTGATAGGGTTAATTGGATGTTGACTTCCTTCAGTAGTCTAAAGCTCCATATCTGTGGGTTGGGTATGAAGCAGGATATGGGGCATGGAGAGGGGCACAACAGTGCAGTGACAGGTTGTGGTGCAGGTATAAGCACAGGTCATGGACTTTACACTTGTGCCTGTGAGCATATGGTGTGGGTCATGGGGTTGTGGACCTGCAGTGCAGGGACTGTGGCAGCAAGGTACAGCTCAGGCAGGAGCATAGGAGCAGGGTGCAGTGTTGGGGACACAGAGGCAGAATGCGGCAGGAGGCAGATGGGGGTGCTGAGGAGATGTGCTGGGGCTGGTATGTGAGCAGGATGCAGGTAGACGTGTGGATTGTGTGGGTCATGAGTGTCAGGGTGTGGGGTAAGGGCACAGGAGTTGTGGTAAAGGGAGGTTGGGCACAGATGTGTCCTTGCACAGGGGGAGGGGCCCAGAGGGGCTGGCATGCAGATGCACAAGTGTGTATGGGTGAGGCACAGGTCATGGAGGTTGTGAGATGTGTTTCAGGAGTGGATGATGACAGGTGGGTGAAGCCCTGACACGGGTCCACAGGTGCAGGGTTGGGGTGGAGTAGGGGTGCCTGTTTGTGCAGGGCAGAGGCTATGTGGCAAGATATGCCCAAGAGCACTTGCCAGGTGAGGAAAAAGGGCACTTGTGCCATGGGATAGGGCGAGGGTGTGCCTGTGTGGGGCAGGGGCAGGGGCAGTGGGGTGCAGGAATGAAGAGGTCCATGCACAGAATCATGGGTGCCTGGCAGGGAGGATGTGACTGTGCCAGTATGTGGATCTGGGGGACGGGGCCCTGGTATGCACATGTACAGAGCTCAGGGGCAGCAGGTGGCATTGTGCCTACATGGGCTAGGGGCAGGTGCGGCCCAGGTACACATGTCAGCACTTGACCATAGCTGAGGGGGTATGGTGTAAGGGGTGCAAACGTATGCATGCATCTGGGGGGCCAGATGTTGATGTGCTTATGCACAGAGGTGAGTGGGGAGCCGGGCGGGGTTCAGAGACTGTATGGGCTGGGTGCAGGTGGGGCCCGGGTATGAAGGTGAGTGCCTGCAGTCCAGATGCACAGGTGACTGCCTGCAGGGGGCAGGGACGGGGAGGTGGGGGGCGAGGGGCTAGCATGGGTACTTGGGTCTTGGGAGGAGCAGGGAATGTGGGGCAGGGGTGCTTGGAGCATGGTGGGGGTGGGTGGGTGATGGGGTTCAGGTGTGTGGAGTTTGGAAGAATTGCAGGCTGTGGGCAGCACGCACAAGGGTAGAAACATGGCTTTGCTTACTTCCTTGTCCCTGTCTCCCTGTCCATACCCTCTTAACGGCTCCTGACCTCTGTCTGGAAATGGACACCCTAGGCTGTTTGCATCAGCTGGATGGTCTCTGATTCTCTGCATCTCAGTTGTTCAGCTTTTGCAACCAGGGGGCTTCCCTATGTGATACAGAAGACCCTTCCAGGTCACTTACACCCTGGAATCATTCTCCTGGTCTTTTTTCTGTCCCTTCTCTAGAAGGGTTGAATCCGACCTATCCTATTTCGCTATCTTCCAGTATAATGTGTTTTTAAATGTCTGTATCAATCACAACAAATGCTTCAGTCTATTTATTTAAAACCCCTTTTTATTTTAGTCTCTATTTATCTATTTTTAAAGGCTTTAAGATCTTGCCATATAGTACCAAGAAAACACTTTTGTATTTGTAGATAAAGTTCATAATCATTGCCATTTCTCATCTGGGGCCACTACAAGGGCCTCCTAATTGCTTTTCTCTGATTCTGTATGAATTGTTTTATAAAATAGAAATCATATCACATTAGTTCCTGACTCAAATCTCTTTAATAACTTTCTGTTGCATTTAAATTTTTAAAATGCATCCTTCTTGGCCATTATTAAAAAAAAAAAAGAAAGAAGTGTTAACAAGGTTGTGGAGAAATTGGAATGTAAAATGGCATAGCTTCTGTGGAAAATAGTTTGATGGTAACTTAAAAATATAAACGTAGAATTATCATTTGACCTGGCAATTCCACTCTTAGGTATATAACTCAAATAACAAGAAGCAGGGACTTAAACAGATACTTGCACTCCAATGTTAACAGCAGTATTATTCAAAATAGCCAAAAGGTGAAAACAACTAAAGTTTCTGTCTAGAGATGAATGGATAAACAAAATGTGGTATATCCATAAAATGGAATACTACTCAGCCATACAAAGGGATGAAATTCTTATACATGCTACAACAAGGATGAATTGTGAAAATATTCTGCTAAGTGAAATAAGCCAGACACAAAAGGGCAAATATTATATGATTCCACTTACATGAAATATTGAGAAAAAGCAAATTCAGAGACAGAAAGTAGATTAGATTGCTTCAAGGATAAAAAGTTACTGTTTGGGGAGATGAAGAATTTCAGTAGTAGAAAGTAATAACAGTAGCATAATTTTGTAAATGTAAGTAATGACACAGAAGTAGACAGTTAGAAATGGTTAAAATAGCAAATTTTAGATAGATTACCATAATGTTTTAGTTTCCTAGGCTGCTGAAAGCAGATACCACGAAATGGGTTGGATTAAACAATGAGAATTTATTAGCATACAGTCTGAGGCCCAGAAAATGTCCAAATCAAAGCATCACTAAGGTGATGCTGTCTTCCTAAAAACTAGTGGATGGTGATCCTTGACTCCTCTGCACATGGCAAGGCACATGGCCATGTGTGCTGGTCTTTTCCTTCACTTCCAGGTCTCTTTAATTTAAGCTTCTTGCTTCCATGGCAAGAATTTCATTCTGAATTTCATTCTATTTATAAACGACTCCAGTAATAGGATTAAGACCCATCCTGAACGAGATGGGTCATACCTTCACTGAAGCAGCCTCATCAAAAGGTCCTACTTACAATGGGTCCATATGCACAGGAATGGATTAACTTTAAGAACATGTTTTCCCACTCTGTGTGCAGGTTTCACCTGACCCTCTTCATGTCATCCTGTAGGAATTGGAGCTTGGGGAACCAGTACAAGAAAAAGTACTCCGACTACAGCTGTTGCTTTAATAAAGTCCTTTATTTTTGAAGGAAAAAAAAGAAAAGAAAAAGAAAGAACATGTTTTTCTGGGGTACAGACAGCTTCAAACCACCACACACAATAAAAAAGAAAATCCATCCTTCTTAATCTAGCTTATAATGACCTTCAGGATAACCTCTGAGAACTCATCTGTCCACTGGCCCGTTTATTCACTACATTCTACTACACAGGAGTTTTCTCTGACCCTTAAACTCACATAACTTATTTCCAACTTTGGACCTTGGCTCTAACTGTTTTCTCTGCCTGGAATGTCTCTCCCTGTCAATATTCCTATGGAAAGCTCCTTCTTGTCACTTATTTATATCAGCTTAAACGTCACCTCTCTAGAGAGGTTTTCCCTGACCATCTCATCTAAATGAGTCACATTTTTATTGATTGATTTGTGTGGTTTTTTTTCATTAGAGTAGTTCCATTAAGAGCAAGAACCTGATCTATCTTGTCAAGATCAACCACCCGGGGTAAAGGATGAGAATCCAGTGGAGGACTCCAAGGGCTTAGAAGATGGTGGAGCCAGTAATAGAAGAAGCCTGGTCTTTGAAAGACTGCATGGAGCATAGCATGCACCGTACTCTGTGTCACCCCTGCTAACCTATATTAGATTATGACATAACCAAGAAATAAATCTTTGCTTTTATGTTTGCCACTGAAATTCTGGAGCTGTTAGTTATAGAAGTTAACCTCTCCTGACAAATACACGTCCCCTCTGCTTAGAAATCCATTTAATCTTCAGGAGTGCAGCTTCTATGGGTCTTCAGTCATACACAGGTCATCTCCCAAGTTGGGGAGACCATTGGCAGCAGTGGATCCTGGAAATAGGGTTGGAAGCAAGACTGGAATAGCAGAGGTGAGCCCAGGTTTATATCTGGGGGTTAGCTTGAAAATAGATCACGTGATAGCCTCACCTTAGAAGTGAAGAACAAGTACCAAGTTGCAAGCGCCAAGCCAGAAGGGCAGTAGCAAACACAATATCCATTGACAGAAGAACCTCAAAACCACACAAAGCTTCTTACATAGCTCCAGATGCAAGGGTCCTATGGTTGGCTCTTCCAAGGCATGGTGGCCAGTGTTGAAAAGCTGCTGCTATGTAGAAACTCATCACTCTGGGTGGATTTTTCTCAACACAGATATAATGTATGTGTGCTGGTGTGCGAAGGGGCAGGGAATGGGGAATGATTAGCCTAAGATATCACCCAGTCCTGAATAATTAGACACTAAAATATCTTAAAAATCATCCTGAATAGGTAATTATTTTACCATGATCATTGTGCCACTATTTAATCTACAAAGAAATTTAGATTTTATACAATAGCTTATGTTGAGATTGTACCAATTAGGATTTTCAAATTTCACCCAATTGGATTCCAGAACCATCATTTTTTTGTGGTATAACAAGGATTATACCATTTAATGCTCACAATAATCCCATTTTCTAAAAAAAGAATTCCATTTAACCTTTCTTTGCTTCACTATATATTACTCAAAATTTAAGATTCAGTTCAGGAGTCACTCATCTCCTCTAAGAAGCCTTCTTTGTCTTCCGCCTGGCTGGATTTACCCAACTTTTGTAGTCCCACCACACTGTGTAAACAGTTCCATCATGTACTTATCACATTGTATTACCTATCTGTCTTCCCGGTGTGACTACATTTTTCCTGAAGTCAGGAACTGTATTTATTCTTCTTTGCATCTTTATTGCCTACGAGTGCATCTGGCACCATAATAAGTCTTTTTTTGTTGTTGTTAAATAAATAAATCTTGGGGAGCAGGAAGTCTAGGTTTTAACGGAGGGCAACAGTATTTCTTCACAATGGTTAATAGCACTAGTAGGAACTTTTAGAATTTGGAATGAAAAAGTGGGGAAACATTTTATGAGCATGAATTAATTTAGATGAAAATAACATCGGTGCTATTTGGTCTGAATAAAAACATAATAATCATTAAATAGACAGAGAGAGTAGAGAGAATTCTAGAAAAAGAATCCCTGCACAATTCCTCTTCACCCTGTTTTCAATCCAATGAATAATTATCAAAGGCTTAGTATGAGCAAACTACTGTGCCAAATGAGAAAGAAGAAAATACTTCTGCCAGTTAACATTTCATAATTCTATGATCTTATAATTCTGAACACCTACATAAGGTATTTTTAAACCCTGGAAGTCACGTTGGGTAGATTTACATCAAGAACCAGGCATTATGGATTTAGAACTTGCATGTGTTTCGTTTGTCAAAGTTTGCTGCAAACCAGCGTCACTGGGTCATTTTTAAATTCATGCAATCCACTCCGAGTGGACAATTATGCCGCTTGGCAGTTTTCAAGGTGCCAGTTCATTCTCTTTTATGTTCTACTGTTTTTTTAAGGGATAAGCAGCCAGATGGTTAATTGCCTTTTCTTAAGCACATGTACACTCACAGAAAAGGTGAAGGAAGGGCCCTTGGAAAGATGAGCCTCCTACACAGCAGGCTGAGTCGCTACACAGAAGTTGGGATTGTTGACCCACTGAATGTGCCCAAAAGGGCTTTCAGCCACACAAAACCCTAGGCTTCTCCATTAGCATATCAGAGGTAGTGCAGTGGTGGGAAAACTGCAGGCAACAAAGAATATGACCCAGGGGCATTGTCTCACTGGTGCTTACAGAAGCAGAAAAAGTGATAATCAGGCCAGGACTGCCGTGATGGACAGATGTTGACATACGTTCTTGGGTGACCAACACCCACCACTTGATCCTCTCTAAAGAATATCCACCCCCCACTCTGAAGGAATAGTTGCTGTAACAGCAAACAAGGAAGAGCCACATTCCACGTGGGAGCTAGAAGTAGAAACTTCTCTCTAGCTGAAATGAAGACACAGTTTCAGCATTAACATAAACCATGAGTGGAAGGGATTTGTCATTTTTTTTCAGACTTCCAAGTCTTTTTTTTAAAAAACATAACTTGATGATAAAGAGGAGGGTCCGTTGCCCGTTATAATACCCTCATAGAGAATGAATCACTGCTTATGCCTAGTCTTATGCATCAGCCAGCTTATTATTTTATACTAAAAGGGAGAAAAGATGTTTAATGAAATGTAACTTTACATTCATCTTGTTCTAAATGAGTTCTCTTTTCTGAAGTTTAAGACCATTGTTCCAATTCTTTATAGTAGTGGTTCTCCACTAGGAGTGATTTTGCCCCCCAGGGGACATTTGACAATGTCTGGAGATATTTTTGGTCGCCCCAACTAGGGGAGGGGGTGCTCCTGGCATCTAGTGGGTAGAAGCCAGGGATGCTGCTCAATGTCCTATAATGCCCATGACAGTCTGCCACCAAGAACCATCCGGCCCTATATGGCAATAGTGTCAAGGCAATAGTGTTGTCATTCTCTTCTTTGTAAATATAATTTTAAAATTCTTCTCAAGTCAAATTGCCATTTATAAATGGGTACCTTAAGGGACTGATGTTCCCATGCTCAATATATTAATTTAGGATATTGAACAGTTTTTGACAAAGAGACAGAACCTAAATTATAATTTCTCATCTTTGGCTGTAGCACTGAAAGATTTAATGTAAGCAGTGGGTGCTAAATTTTAGAAAATCATATAGTGAGCATGGAGGGGTGAAAAATTTCCTACATGGAGTAACTTAATTTTCTTACAGCCAAGAATATGTCTTTTACTTCATGCTCAGCTGAGTCTTAAATATAATTCAAATGGCATAAGATTTGATGGAAGAATTCCTACTCACTTGGAAATATTTTTAATGTTTTAGAAAAATGACCTAATGGATATACTTGTCCAACCAAATTTACTTTTAAAATCACACATTGCAGTATGTTTGTGTTATTTAATATCATGTTTTCCTGGAACAATTTTTTTTTCAGTTTAATATTTACAAATCAGAATATTTGTAATCATAAACATAAATGCATATACACAGAGATGTGTGTGTGTGTGTATATATATATATATATATTGCTTCCCTTACATTCAAATTGTTCTATTCAAGTAACTACATATTGACCAAATCACTCCAGACCAAAGACCCTAAGAGTTATTGATCATTGGTTATTATTATATTTTGGTGTTTTAATTTGCTAAAGCTGCCAGAATGCAACACACCAGAGATGGATTGGCTTTTAATAAGGGGATTTATTTAGTTAAAATTTTATACTTCAGATAAAAGGCAGCTAGCTTTTATCTGAGTTTCTCTGTCACATGAAAAGGCACACGGCAATGTTTGCTGTCCTTCTCTCCTGGCTTCTGGGTTCCAACGGCTTTCCCCAGGGTGATTCTTTTCTGTATCTCCAAACATCTGGACCGAGCTGCCAGTGCTAACATGAAGTATGCTGAGCTGCTGAGCTCCCTTCTCACCTCTCTCTTTTAAGCTTCCAGCTAATTAAATTAAACCTCACTCGTTGTGAAAGGCACTCCCCTTAGCCTACCCCAAATGTAATCAACCACAGATGAATTTCACATACTGATAATTTAAGTCCACAGCAACAGAACAGGGCATTATCACCTGGCCAAGTTGACACCTAAACCTAACTACCACAATTAGTATATGATTTTGACAATTGCATTCTTCACAAGGAAAAGTAGATTTTGGATACTAGAAAACAACTGCAGGTGATTATAAAGTGGACCTTTATAAAGAAGAACATAAAATGGAGACCAAAGCTTAATCAACTTAATTCATTTTCAATTATCTTATATTATGGTCTGCATGATAACACGTCTTTTTCCTTAAAAATTCTTAGTTAAAATTACTGTCATTTAGGTATTGATCGGTCCTGAGACAGTTCTAAAACCAGAGTTATGTTCTCTGTTGAGGAAATTTCACCATTTTAAAAATATTTTTACTTTTTGTAAAACATACTGTCATATATTCTAACAGAGCGGTTCAGAATTGGGCCTTAAAATTAGGCCCTACTTAGATTGGTTGGATCAGAATATCTGAGGATGGCCCCAGACATTGGTAGTAAAAGAAAACAAACAATACACAAACACAAGTACAAGCCCATATGTTTGCACACATCAAATGATTCCAGCATGCCACTATGATTGGGAACTACTATAACCAAGAAATTAGGATTTAAGGGATGCTTTTGATATATGAATCATTATATAGATATTCCTTTTTGGTATATTGGGAATAGCCAGAGGGAAATTTCTGAAATCTCTAAATTGTAATCCAGCTGCCTGGATCTCTGATAGTGATTGTATAGCCTTTATATTCTACCCCTGTGATTGTAGAAACCTTGTGACTAACCTTATTTGTATCCAGTTATCCAGTTTTTCAACGTTAGAGTCCTGTAATCACTAAGGACATCCCCTAATGTTTATTAATGAAGGGTCTTGGGTCAGCCCAGAACTAACCCACCCCAAGTCTAAAGTATGTTGATAACCAAGATTTCATCTAACCAAAATGGGCCCTTCTGACATGTGCAGCATCTTAGACATTAACCTACAAGTCACCGATACCTCATTCTACCATTTTCTTACACACTGTACATAGTCTAATCAAATTTCCCTTGTATGTGATGGGTCACTTTCCTCTTGCTGCTTTCAGAATTCTCTGTTTGTCTTTGACATTTGACAATCTGATTAGTAAATGTCTTGGAGTAATTCTATGTGGATCTATTCTGTTTGGGGTACTCTGTGCTTCTTGGACCGGTAATTTTATGTCTTTCATAAGAGATATGAAATTTTTCAGTGATTATTTCCTCCAGTATTCATTCTGCCCCTTTTCCCTTCTCTTCTCCTTCCAGGACACTCATAACACATATAGTGATGGGCTTCATGCTGTCCTTTTATTCCCTGAGACCCTGCTCATATTTTTCCATTGTTTTCCCTATCTGTTCTTTTGTGTGTGGGATTTCAGATGGCCTGTCCTCTGGTTCAACTATTCCATTTTTTCTGCCTCTTTAAATCTGCTGTTGTAAGTCTCCACTGTGTTTTTCATCTCTTCTATTATGCCTTTCAGTCCCATTAGTTCTGCCATTTTTTTCAAGCTTTCAAGTTCTTTATATCCCTCATCTCTTTTGCCCTATCTTCCCTCAACTTGTTGATTTGATTTTTTACTTGATTTAGCATGTTTGATTAAACCTTAATTAGTTGTTTCAACTCCTGTGTCTCATTTGAAGTGTAATTTTCTTTTTTTGACCGGGCCATATCTTTATTTTTCCTAGTATGACTCATAGTTTCTTCTTGGTGTCCCTGCATCTGATTTCCTTGATTAGTTTATTCTGAAGGTCATTTTTGATTTTTTACCTAGGGTTTTCTTGTTGGTTGACTTTGTTCTATATCTGGTTCTTTGTGTGTGTGTGTGTGTGTGTGTGTGTGTGTGTGTTCTTTTCAACTTTTTCTAAATTTCTAGCATAACTTCTACTTAACCAATCAAAATTTTTCAGCTGTTGTTTTCCCGGTTCTTGCCCTGCCTAGTTGACCTTTTTTTAATCATGATCTTCCCAAATATCTTTGACCCCAGTCATATTTTCCCAGGCAAAAGGGGCCCAGGTCTCAGGAGGAGGGTGTAAACAGTATCAAGTTTCCCTGGGGATGAAACCCAGAAATTTGTTAGCCAGTCCTGTGAAGTCTCTAGACTCTGTGCTTTTCCTAGCCTTCCCAGCAAGTGGTACTAGTCAGACTGTAGCTAACCATGGACATAATGCATTCCCTTTAATTCTAAGCTGACCCTGTGACTGCCAGGGGTGTGTTTGGAACAGAGGCTGTAATAGAACCTGGGCTTAGGGCAGAGCCCCTGAATGAAGGTCCCTGAATGAGTTCTCTGAATGAAGGCCACCAATTGAGCTGGGCCCTGCCACCTTCCCCTTTTCCTGGGGAAGATAAGCCCTTTGGGGAATTATCTCCTTCATCTGATTTGTTAATTTGACTCTCATACCTATCTTAACTCTGCCCTTGCCTTGATCAGGGCTGACAAGTGAAAAATGCCTGAGGGTTATTCTAATGGAGTACTTAGAATAGTTAAACAAAAAAAATCCCTTTTCAGACCCAGTCCCCATCCCCCAAGTTTTACCTGTCAAGAGCTGGAGTTGGTTGATGTGGCTTCTCTCTCTAAGCCAACTTGGCCAGTGAACTCACTGCCCTGCCCGCTAAGTGGGACATGACTTTCAGGGGTGTAAATCTCCCTGGCACATGGGACCTGACTCGTGGGATGAGCTGGACCCAGCATCATGGGGGAATGAAAAAGACTTTTTGACCAAAAGGGGAAAGAGAAAAATGAGACGAAATAAAGTATCAGTGGCTGACAGATTTCAGAGCTGAGAGGTTATCCTGGAGGTTATTTTTACATATTATATAAATATCCCTTTTTAGTTTATGGTGTACTGGAGTGGCTAGAGGGAAGTACCTGAAACTGTTGAACTGTATTCCAGTTGATTCTTGGAGGAATGTATACCTAGTTATGTACACACAGCTTTTACAATGTGACTGTGTCATTTTGAAAACCTTGTGTCTGATGCTCCTTTTATCCAGAGTATGGACAGATGAGTAAAAAAACAAAAACTGATGAAAAATAAATAAATAATAGACTTTGAACCATACGTTGCACAGTGTTCAGCCGTTTTTTTTTTTTAAATCAGTTATTTTATTTTCAAGTGTGTATTATGCCTGAAAATAGGCAAAGAATATACTCTAAAACAGAGGTTGTTGACCAAGATCCATAGATCCCAAATCTGTGGGTAGAATTCATGGGGTTCATGGATTTGGACAGAAAAAAAATTACTTCCTTATTTTCATCAACTTCTGACATTTCATATTTCCTTCCACTGTGCATGAAGCCCTCAGAGTTTTAGCAATATCTCTAACATTGACACCAATAGAAATCATGGATATAATCTTATCACAACATAGTCGTGGCAGATAGTTCAAATTTTCATTTGCTCTCATCACTATTTTGAAATTATGATTGTTTTTACATTCCCAGCCTGCTCATTTATAATGCATTAATGAATGCATGTATGTCATTATATTAAATTTTAAAAATACTTTGAGAACTGAATTTCAGTATAAGTCGTCTTCATACATTTTATTTATGCATTTAAACCCTTATACTGAGAAGAGGCCCATGGTCTTCTTCAGACAGCTTTTGTGCTCCACAGCATAGAAAAAGATTCAGATGCCTACTACACAGTATACCTTGGAGAAGGCAATTTTGATTAAGGGGTAGGGGGGTAAAAGACTATTTAACCTGGGCAGTCCACAGTGGCTCGGCAGGCAGAGTTCTCACTGGGTTTGATTCCCAGTGTCTGCCCAAGCCAAAAAAAAAAAAAAAAAAAAAAAAGTCTATCTAACCTGGAGCTTTCTAATGATCTAACTTGATGTAAGAATAGGCTTAGACAACTTAGAAAGGGGACAAAATCGTATCTTTCTACTAAAAAATCCCAAGATCCATAGTGTATGCTGAAGTTATGAGGAGTCATCAGTGAGTGAGATTCAAGGGGCCCCATGCTCTACTTTTTCACTGTTAACATCTATTTTATTTTGTCTATGAGCCTGACCGTTATCATCTTTATCTGAAATCACTTCCTTCTGAATTAAGATCTGAAGGGGCAACTACTCCATTGAATTATGGGAAAATGACCCAGGCTGGACCAGATCTTGATAATTATTTATGTGCCATCCAGGGACCTGAGACCACTTCCTGCTGTGTCTCTAATCTTCTTGAGTATCCTTCACCTAGATTCTGGCATGCATTTGGAAGGATGGTACATACAGTTTTCCTGGCCCTCTTCCCTTCAGACCTCTTAAGATTGCTCCATCCCAGAATCTGCTAGACCAGGCTTCCAATAATTCACGTTCTTACTACCAAGAATTTTCCAGTGTCATTTTTTGTGTCTTAAAGTATTGCAATCCTGGATCTATCCTGTTTATTGTTGCAGGAAATATTTAAGTACCTTTTTATTGAAATATAACCTAAATAGAAAAAGTACACATATCTATACCTCATAACGAATTTTTACTAAGTGAAAATAACTGCGTAAACATGGTGAAACCGAAGATTACCTAAATTCCAAAACCGTCTTTGGTGACCACTTCTTGTCACTACATCCCTTGCCCCAGCAAGGGCAACCACTGGGCTGACTTCAAACAGCACGCATCTATTTTGCTTGTTCTTGGTACTTTGTAGTAATAAAATCAGAAAGTATTTCATTTGTGTCTGGCTTCTTTCGTTCAACACTATGTTTGTGAGATTCAGGTTACTGGAAAATTTAAAACCCAGAAGTTCAATTCTAGTTTATTCATTTTGAGGTTTATTGTATGGTATGGGGAGAAGAACAAAAATATTTCTTTTAGAGAAGTTGACTCTCGGGGGACCTAAGAATCCAGCCCTCATAGTTTAGATAGAACTATTTTTTACTTGTCCCATGTTTTCTTTTTCTTAGAAATTCAGCTCTGTTTATTATTCTGTTTCCTGTCAAGAGTTAGGATTGAATGAGAGCCACAATGAGATTGTGGGCTTAGGTACTTTGGACGCCTTGCAGAGAAACTGTAGCTGAACTTTTGAAAGCAATTATACTTGGAAGCTACACTTTACCTGCAGTTAAAGCAACCGAGTACATCCTGTCTGCACGTTTAAAGTAAGCCAGAACGTGTTGAATGTTGGTTTAATAGCTTTTCCATTGATGCTTTTGTGTTACTTGCTTAAAAATGCATATGGGCAGAGTCAACCTGGTACTGTAAAAAGAATACTGAACTAGGGCAAAAGACAAAATTTTTGTTCTGACCAGACATTCGTACAGCTATGTCACACAAATTCTCTGAGCCTCAATTGCCATCATCTCTCGGGCCTAGTTTGAGGATCAGAATGAGATGATGTATGAGAGAGGCTTCACAAGGAAGTTCCAGGTTATCTCCACACCATTGCACTTTCTCAGTCCACATTTGCTTTTCTTACTCACAATAGATTTTATTTCTCCTGTATGCTTATTGTCACTTTTCCATGGATTTCTCTCTGCTTTATTGCCCATTTTCTTGACCTACCTGTCCTTCAGGCCTAGAGTCATGTGTATGTCCACCTCTTTCTCTTCTTTTAACTCCCAGCGTCCTCATGGTCACTGTTGCATTCCTTTGTTGCTTCCTTTTCTCAAATAGGTTTTAGATCCCAGAAAAAGCGTTCCTTTTTGGAGGGGTGGGGGTGGGGGGTGGGGTGGGATCCACCATCTTAAAAAGGGCATGGTAGGCATTTTATCATAATGCTGATTGCTAGTGAATTGTGTTTTAGCTTAGCTTTATTTTTTAAAAAGAGACCAAAGCTGTGATGTCTTGGTAAACAAGCTTTCCAAAATAACAATCATAATTATAATAATAGCCCTGAATTGTAGCATTTACTGATTCCTGTGGTATAAATACTCTGACCATGACAATTTCAAGTTACCAGTGTGATGTCAGCCAACCCACAAAATTATTGAGCATTTAACAATCAGCTCTTGTGGGTTTTATGCGAGGCTCCAGAATTCTACTAGACAAAATTCTGATGAGAAGAAGTCCCTTTTAAATAAACATTAGAAACTTCTTCCTGATTCTTAAGAAAATCTGATATTTGATTGTGTAAAAAGTCATCCTGTTGCTTCCTGATTGTCCCCAAAGAAGGTTAACATCTGTATTAATTAGGGTTCTCTAGAGAAACAGAATCAACAGGGAACACTTGCAAATATAAAATTTATAAAAGTGTCTCACGTGACCGTAGGAACGCAGAGTCCAAAATCCACAGGGCAGGCTGCGAAGCCGATGACTCCAATGGATGGCCTGGATGAACTCCACAGGAGAGGCTCACCAGCCAAAGCAGGAATGCAACCTGTCTCCTCTGAGTCCTCCTTAAACGGCTTCCCATGATTGGATTTAGCATCACTAATTGCAGAAGACACTCCCCTTTGGCTGATTACAAATGGAATCAGCTGTGGATGTAGCTGACGTGATCATGACCTAATCCTATGAAATGTCTTCATTGCAACAGACAGGCCAGCACTTGCCCAATCAGATAAACAGGTACCACAACTTGGCCAAGTTGACACCTGTCCCTAACCATGACAACATCTTAAAAAATGTTAAAATTTCTTAACCTACTTTAAGAAGTGGGTTTACATGGACAGATGTTAGAAGCCAGTGCTTAAATTTCCAGATGCATCTTGTTCTTTCTGTTAAGTATGGTACCACGATAAAATGTTTTATCTGTATCAGGTGTGACTTGGTGTCTCAGTTTAAAATGCTACTCAGAGCTCTGCTGCAATTTTAATTTTCAGCATGAAAATGTTCCCACCATCGAAAATTTATCTCCAACCCTTAGAAGCTTTGAGTAGAAAGCTAACAATTGGTAAAGTGTATGAGAATGGTCTGCAAAGCTGCAGGAAAGTAGTCAGGGCTCCAGAGAGGCTTCATAAAGGGAAAGATAGCACAAAACAAACCATACCCTATATATTCCTTGAATGTTTTGGGAGCTTATGTAGTAAAATTTCAATGATATGCTTAAAATGTTACAGTAATTATTCAGTTTGCAGAAAAACGCATTCTTTTAAATAACCATGCACAGTTCATTTTTAAACAGCCCATGCATATTTATGCAGAGAAAGGAAGCTGGTTTAATGAGGTCAGAAGAAGGTTCTCAAAAGCCTCAAACAAGGTTCATCCAAGATGTAATCAACTTGGACTGTCTTACACGCCTCAGACAGCTCTTTGAAGGTTGATTATCTCTGGGTCACAAGGAAAGAGGGAGGCGAAGTGGACCTGAGCATCCGCAGCAATGAGCACATTAAGAGAGACCCTGTGCCACTATCTAGCTGATCATTTGTTCCTAATGTAAGCAGAACTAGGAACTGACCTATATACCGATCATTTATTTCTTTCTTTCCTGAATTCCAAATGCACTTACTATATAAAAATGGCTGGTATCCACAGGGAAAAATGAAATGAAGGAAATGATACAAATGGCTTACATTCAAATGGCCTCAGTTAACAATGAAAAGCAATTCTCTGACACTGCAGAACTCAAAATAAATAAAGTATGTGGATACCTTTGGCCAAAATCATAGGGTTTGAGAGCTAGCTGTGTGCAGTCAGTGCAGTTGGTTTTACGGTAAGGCAAGCCTGGATTTGACTCCTGAACCTATAATTGATCACCTACTACAGTGTGGGTGACCCTGCTGATTGCTTCACCTCTCTATTTTCACTGCCTAGAATTTTGTATCTGCTTTGATGATTATATAAGGTATAATGCATGTAGACTTTATATGATTACAACCAATAAAGACCAATGTCCTCTTTTCATCCCTAAGTTGATAGATGAGGAAACTGAGGCCCAGAGATGTAGAAAGTTGGATCCAATGTCACATCCCAGTGATTCTCACCAGTGAGGATGGTATGTTAGTCCTCTGGCCTCCTGTTTCCATGATGGATTTCACTGGGAAGAAAAGTCGCTTCTAACCTTTCTTACCCTTATTCATGAAGAAATGAACAGCTTATCTGATTGGAGAAACTGGGGAGGATGAACTAAATGGGCTCAGTTCAGGCTCTGCTTTTCCTTTTCTGCATTTTCCTATCCCAAAATAAGTGATACTCCAAGGTCAAAGCCTAGATCTGCCTTCTTTAGAGTATGGGTCTCACAGCAGTTCTTCTCTGTCCTCCCTATTGGAATTTGTCAGGCCCAAAGCAGTGATTTTGAATAAGTGTATTTGCTTTGCAAGCCCAAACTCTCCTTTGGGCAAACTGATTCAAGATCTAACCTGGGGGTGAATCTGTATGTGGTGGGGAGGTAAAGACCACTACTACTTTTATTACACCTACAAGGCCAGGAGAATTCAGAGTTCAGATTTTAGAAAGGCAGTGACATACAGACATTGCACCTATATGTCACACTCCTAGCAGGATCTATAGGAGCACCTTAAAATGAGATCCTTACTATTTCTCAGCAAAACATATAAATATCCATGTTATGTTCAATAAATAGAGACTAATATTGCCACATGTCAGATTAGGTCATGTTTTGCCACTAAATGACATTGTATCAAACTAAGAGCAAAGGTCAGTTTTCAGAGCTTTTTAGGTTTCAGGTATTATAGGTATTATAGACCTGTAATAGGAAAACTGACTGTGTGAACCTTAACTATGTGACCAAATCCAGTCTTATCCATAACCAATATTTTAATTTTTTTCCATCTGCCTGCTTCCTGGGTCTTATTTTGCTATTGGTTTTGGTCTTGGATGGTGTCATGGTCAGGTTCACGTGTCAACTTGGCCAAGTTGTGGCACCTGTTTGTCTGGTTGGGCAAGTGCTGGCCTGTCTGTTGCAATTTCATAGAATTAGATCGTGATCATGTCAGCTGCATTCACAGCTGAGCGGAATGTCTTCTGCAATGAGTGATGCTTAATCTAATCACGGGAAGCCTTTTAAGGAGGATTCAGAAGAGACAGGCTCTCTTCCTGCTTCAGCTGGTGAGCCTCTCCTGTGGAGTTCGTCCAGACCCTCCATCAGAGTCGTCGCCTTCACAGCCTGCCCTGTGGATTTTGGACTCTGCATTCCTGCAGTCACGTGAGACACTTTTATAAATCTTATATTTGCGAGTATTCCCTGTTGATTCTGTTTCTCTAGAGAACCCTAACTAATACAGATGGGATTTAGGGGTGTGAACGATCATCAGCTTTAATCCCAATATGAAGTAATATACTTCCCTTCACACCATGGTGCCTTCATAAGTAACTTTAAGCTTAATGGTTTTCTCCGCCAGTGGTGGGCTTGCGCTCTCTCTGTCTCCAGCAAGCTCGAGGACATGACTCCACTTCATCATAGTGGATGGATGCCCCAAGGAAATGTTGGTATCTCCCATAAAAAAATTCTGTTACTAATATGGCTTTTTGTACAGGGTGTGGCTATTTCCTTGTGTCCCTGAAAAGGTAAATTCTTTCTAGATTGAAAGCTAGCTGTTAGTGTGAGAGTGGAGCTCAGTTTGATATTCAGATCTGATCTTCTTTGCTCTCTTAGGCATATAGTAGAAAATGAAGACCTCA
The DNA here is from genome assembly GCF_023851605.1 of Tamandua tetradactyla. NCBI lineage: Eukaryota > Metazoa > Chordata > Mammalia > Pilosa > Myrmecophagidae > Tamandua > Tamandua tetradactyla. Next base: position 162,008,515 of record NC_135353.1, on the reverse strand, counting down.
AGATGTTAAAAATAGAGTTACCATATGATTGAGCAATTCTACTAATAGATATATGCATACCCAAGAGAAATGAAAACAATACGTCCACGCAAGCAAAAACTTGTACACCAAAGTTCATAGAAGCATTATTCATAACAACCGAAATGTCCATTAACTGGTGAACGGATAAATAAAATTTGTATACCCATATAATGGAGTATTACTTGGTTATAAGAAAGGAATGGAGTTTTGATACATGCTACAACATGGATAAATCTCGAGAATTTTATACTAAGTGAAAGAACCCAGTTACAAAAGACCACATATTAAATTATTCCATTTATAAGTAATGTCCAAAATAGGCAAATTCATAAAGACAGAAAGCAGATTAGCTGTTGCCAGTGATTGTACACCACATATGGACTGTATGTCTGCGAAGATGTGTCAATAAAAATATTTTTAAAAAAAGAAAGAAAAATGAAGGAGAGTTTAAAATATTTTCAAACAAACAGACACTGAGAAAGCTTGTGACTAATAGACTGGCTCTACAAGAAATACTAAAGGGAGCACCAAAGGCAGATAGGAAAACCAGGAGAGAGAGGTCTGGAGAAGAGGGTAGTAATGAAGACTATCAATAAGGGTAAAAAGAAAAAATAATAATAAGATATGATATATAAAATCCAAAAAGAAAAAATGGTAAAAGAAAGTACTGTCTTTACAGTAATAACATTAAATGTTAATGGATTAAACTCCCCAGTCAAATGACATAGTCTGGCAGAATGGATTAAAATCATGTCTACAAGAGACACACTTTAGACCCAAGGACAAAAACAGATTTAAAGAGAAGGGCTGGAAGATGATATTTCACACAGCCAACAACCAGAAAAGAATAGGGGTAGCTCTACTAAGATTAGAAAAATTAGACTTCACATGTAAAACAATTAAAAGGGACAAAGAAGGAAAAGGAACAATTCATAGAGAAGATGTAACAATCATAAATATTTATGCACTGACTCAGAGTGCACCAAAATACATGAGGAACCCACTGACAACAGTGAAGGGAGCAGCAGACACCTCTACAATAATAGTTGGAGATTTCAATACACCGCTTTCATCCATGGATGAGAACATCTAGACAGAGCATCAATAAGGAAAGAGAGTTTGAACTATAAGATAAATGAACCACATTTAACAGATATTTACAGAACATTATACCTCACAACAGCGGGATACATATTTTTATCAAGTGCTCATGGATCATTTTCCAAGATAGACCACATTTTGGGTCACAAATCAAGTCTCAATACATTTTAAAAGATGGAAATGACACAAAACATTTTCTCAAATCATAATGGAATGAAATGGAAATCAATAACAGGCAGAAAGTGAGGAATTTTGCAAATATATTTAAACTAAACAACACACTCTTAAACAACCAGTGTAATTTGTAAAGGAAGAAATTACAAAAGAAAAGTAAATATCTTGAGGCAAATGAAAATGAATACACAACACATCAAAATTTATGGGATGAAGCAAAGGTGGTGCCAAGAGGGAAATTTATTGCCCTAAATGCCTATATTAAAAAATAAGATTCCTAGTGCCTACCCATGCAAAAAAAGAAAAGAAAAGAAAAGTACCACAGCAACACCAGGGGTAAATAATGGGGGGAGGGACAAGAGTTAAGGGGGAGGTTTAGAGTTTCTATTTGGTGAGGGTGTGTTTATTGCCTGTCTTTCCCTTGGGAATAATGAAATTAACTAAAATTGAGAGTATTGATGGACTGTTGATTTTGGACATTATTCATCATGCCTGAAGGATGGACTGACTGAGAAGTACATTGACGAATGGTGGTGTATACATATGATCAAATATTGTGCTGCTACAAAAAAAGAATGAAGTTAGTTGTCAGGTGTGGTAGTTAGAGTCAGTTGTCAACTTGGCCAGGTGAAGATGCCTAGTTAAATTGCTGTGGACATGAGCCGATGGCATGTGAACCTCATCTGTTTCTGATTACATCTGCAGTCAGCTAAGAGGCGTGCCTGCTGCAGTGAATGATGTTTGAGTTAATTGGCTGGTGCTTAAATGAGAGAGCTCAACGTAGCACAGCACAAGCAGCTCAGCATTCCTCATCTCAGCACTAGCAGCTCAGCCCAGGCCTTTGGAGGTGCAGAAAGAAATCACCCTGGAGAAAGTTGTTGGAACCCAGAGGCCTGGAGAGAAGGCCAGCAGAGACCACCCTGTGCCTTCCCATGGAAGAAAGAACCTCAGTAGAAAGTTAGCTGTCTTTCCTCTGAAGAACTAATGAAATAAATCCCCTTTTATTAAAAGCCAATCTGTCTCTGGTGTGTTGCATTCCAGCAGCTAGCAAACTAGAACATCAGGCATGCAACTTTGTCAATGAACCTGTGAGACATATGGTGAGGCAAAATAAGCCAGAAACAAAAGAGCTATTATTGTATGGTCTCATTTAGAAAAAGCTTATAAGAAAAGAAGGGCCTAGATTGTAAATTCTTATAGCAGTCACATTCAATCTGGAGTGGTAATTATTATTTCTGAATCTTGAAGGGCTGTTTTATTTATGTATAACCTGGTATTTAGAAATAAGAATGAAGCCAATCGGGTCGTGATTAAGGTAATTCAGAATAAAGGGGTAAGGAAGACTTTGAACATCCTCTACTTTTTGAGACCAAAGTAACAAAGATTTATTTTGTCCAGAACCAAAATTTTCTGTAGCACATAATCTAACTCAAACTGTTGGGATAGATCATTTAAACAATCTAAACACAGGGAGCCCAGAATAAAAATGAGGGCCTTTAATTCTATATAGCTTAATGTAATGCCTAGATACATCCCAGAGTATATTAAGCAGATAATCAAAAGGTATTAGCAAGGTCCCTTAAGGGATGGGAGAAAAAATATGGAACTATTAAACTTTACCACTAGGGAAACCCCTGATACTGTGTCAAACTTTAGGGACACCCAAATCAATAGGCCAAGCCCTTAATCTTGAGGTTTGCTCTTGTGAAGCTGATGTAGATAGTGTAGAAGCTTAGCCTACCTACAGTTATGCCTAAGAGTTACTTCCAGAGGACCTCTTTTGTTGCTCAGATGTGGTTTCTCTCTCTCTCAGCCCAACTCTGCAAGTGAAATCATTGTCCTCTCCCTATGTGGGACATGACATCTAGGCGTAAAAGTCTCCTTGGCAGCATGGGAGATGACTACCAGGGATGAGCCTGGCCTTAGCACCATGGGATCAACTATGCCATCCTAAGCAAAAGGGGCAAAAGAAGTGTAACAAAAAAGGTATCTGTAGATGAGAGTTCAAATTGAGTTGAGAGGCTACTCTGGAAGTCACTCTTATACAAGCTTAAGTTAGACATTGCTACCTACCATAACTTGCCAAAACCCAACCAAAACCATTCCAACCAATCCTAAAGAACACCTAGGGCATTATATAAGAGTCTACAAATATTCCATGCACTAGGGTAATTTTCCAGGAACCTATGACCTCTGTTCTAGTTTGCTAGCTGCCAGAATGCAATATACCAGAAATGGAATGCCTTTTAAAATGGGAATTTAATGAGCTGCTAGTTTACAGTTCTAAGGCCAAGAAAATGTTCCAATTAAAACAAGTTGATAGAAATGTCCAATCAAAGGCATCCAGGGAACGACATCTTGGTTCAAGAAGGCCAATGAAGTTCAGGGTCTCTCAAGTGAGAAGGCACATGGCGAGCAGGGTCAGGGTTTCTCTCTCATTTGGAAAGGCATGTGGTGAACATGGCATCATCTGCTAGCTTTCTCTCCTGGTTTCCCTTCATGAAGCTACCTGGGAGGTGTTTTCCTTCTTCATTTCCAAAGGTTGCTGCCTGATAGACTCTGCTTCTCGTGGCTATGCCATTCTGCTCTCTCTGAAATCTCCCTGCTTTCTCCAAAAATGTTTCCTCTTTTATAGGATTCCAGTAAACTAATCAAGAGCCACCCAAATGGGTGGAGACACACCTCCACCTAATCCAGCTTAACAACCACTCTTGAATGAATCACATCTCCAGGAAGATGATCTAATTCCAGTTTCAGTCATACAATACTGAACAGGGATTAGAAGAAATGGCTGCCTTTACAAAATGGGATTAAGATTAAAACATGGCTTTTCTAGGGTACATACATCCTTTCAA